>NC_057862.1:539949431-540253181 GCF_019393635.1 Dromiciops gliroides | reverse complement strand
TAGGGGCATATGTATGTGAGCAGCTAGGTGGTGCAGTGGATAGAATACAGGGCTTGGAGTTAGGAAAACCTGAGTTCAAATCTGGCTTCACTTACAAGCTGTGTGACCCTGGGCAAGTCACTTCACCCTGTTTGTGTCAGTTTCCTCATCTTTAAAATGATCTGGAGAAGAAAATGGCAAACCACTCCAGTATCCTTGCCAAGAAAACCCCAAATGGGGTCATGAAATGATTGAACAACATATATGTATATGATGAATGTAATGGAATATCATGGGAAAACTCCATACAAATTCATGCATGTTCTTCTTCTAGAAACTGAGACCCTGGATTCTTCCATGTGTCCAATTCAAGAGACAAGGAGCTATGAGAAGAAGGTGGTTACACCCCTGGCAAGTTTCTGCCCTGTTCTAGAACCATACAAAGCAATCCTTAGGCTATCAGGTGCACTGAGTCCCATATAGGGAAAGCAGCATGACTGAAGGTCTCAGAAAAGAAAGCCTGTTGTCTTTGCCATGTCTATCACATGCCCCAATTCTGTCCCACCCATTTCCCATAGATATCCTATTGAGAGAGATTTTGTGTTTACTCCTTTCACCTTTGCATTCTGGAAGATTTCCCCAAGTTCACCACTTCATGGGACGTGGGTGGGGGGAAGGATTGCTAGAGTGTTCCTTGAGAACCACAGCCCTGAACTAGCAAAATGAGAGGGAAGAGAAAAAGAGCCCCCCACTGGCTTTAGGGTTTCTTAGTATCCATCCACACAAAGGAGAAAATTTTATTTCCAGACCCCACCACTGAGTAGGCAAATGACCTTGGGAAAGTAACTCATCCTGTGCCCAAGAGGATTCATGGGGGTGCCTGTCTAGTGCTTGGTTGAAAGGGCTCTGGACCACACAGAACTGATGCCCTCATGAATTCATCAGGACCCATGTATTATTTATGGGCCACTAAATCATCATTATGTATGGAGTAAGCAAACTGGAGACTGCTAAATTTAGAATAAATTCCAAATTAGCTTAAATAATACATGCCTGGCAAATGGGACTCTTTTGTGTAGCAAGAAGCTGCCTCTAGGAAAGACTCAGCCAGAGCCTCAGGGGCGAGAGGCCATTGACAAAGCAAGCTCTTTTGTTTTCTTACCCTTCTATTATAGTGCCCATTAAGTTCCAAGTAGACTAACTGGATCCAGCCTCTCCTGGCGCAGCTTAAGAGTGAGGCCAAGAACTCCTGCTACTCAGCATATGGTTAACATGTGTGAATAGTGGGATGAAGTGTTACCAGAGGGACAGATAGAACTCCAAGAAAAATGAAGGTAAAAACAAAAGAGAGAGGAGGATGACTGGCTGGGGACACAGTTATTATCACTGTATATTTATTGAGACCAACAATGCAGTGTTCCGCTCAGGATTGAGCGGAGGAACTGGCTATAGTTCCTGCTCAGTGGGTTAGAGATTGACTCAAGGATCTGTTCTCAGGAAGGGTATCTACAGTGGGGAAAAAAAGGTAAAGTGACTAGGGCACCCTAAAGATACTTTTCATATTATAGGCATTTGAACCATAACTAACTAGGGTAGGGTGATCAGGGCTTTGAGCCAGAGAATTGACATTGAGAAATAGGTGGAGGCAATGCTTGCTTTCTCTCAACAAGACCACTTCCTCTCTGTGAAATCTTCCATTAACTTGTACCTGTGCAATCCTATTCACTAGTTCAATCTAGTGCCCCCCACCCCCAGACTTCCCTCCCAACTTCTAGGGAGTCTTCCTGGAGGCATGGAAGAAAAGTCTTCCATTTTGACTTCATCCTCTTGGACTGTTCTCTGTGTCACCACTGTCTTTCTGCCCTGCCCCATTTACCTTAGCTGAAAATTTTCCTATTTATGGCCATGATTGAGATATTATACCCAGTACTAGGGGCCTTAGTTTCTTCATGGTTATGATCTAGGGTTGTGATGAAAACTTTGGGTATCCTACCTGAGAACTTAAGATATCTTCAGGTATAATTACCCTCTCTCTATCTCTCATTTCCATTCTCTGACTTCTTAGGGTTAGTCTTTTCTAATAAGTCCTTATACCACTCTCAAACAGGTATTTATTGAATGTCTATTTTTATGTCAGGCACTATGGGGAACATGAAGAATGTATGAGATTGAACCCCTACCTTCAAGTAGATCATGGCTCAATTAGGGAAGAGATAATACATGCATATGCAAAGATCATGTATATACATGAGTATAAACACTTACTGCATGACCCTGGGCAAGTCACTTAACCCCAATTGCCTCACAAAAACAAAAACAAAAACAAAATAAATAAAAACAAAAAAGACAATGTTCAGAACAGAGGCCCAAGGGCTCTTCCTTCCAGGTTGACTTCAGTCCATTGAAAACTTTATAAGCCTAATCCTCCAATCAGTTCTAAAAGTCATTTAATTACAGCATCGTTTTTCCCTTTCACCATTTTGTTGTATAAAGATTTGTTTGAACAATAGTCCTAAGTCACTCATATGACCATGAACAAGTTACTTGACCTCTCTCAGTCTCAGTTTCCTCATCTGCAAAATAGGGATATTAATACCCGTAGCACCTGGTTGGAAGGAGATTTGTAGATTTTAAAGTACTCTATAAACCTTAGTTATTATGATGATCTCTCAGGTCTCAACCAGCTAGCGGTCTTTTCTCTCACTTACCACAGGCAGTGGATGCTAAGTGCTAAATGAGAGATGCAGTAAGTGTTATGCATGTTCAAAGGAATGATAAATATATTGGAAGTCCTGCAATCTAATCATAGCCAATCTTCTTGAGTGCAGTCCAAGCGACTTTAGATTTCATAAGGTCATAAGCTATTGTTATCATCATCTACCTTTATATACTGAGGCCAGCTTCATCCAGGGCCTAAGATAAAGATCCCTTAGAGAAGCTCCGTTCTAGAATTCTTCAGCTGGTTTTAAGGCCAGTGTTCCTTCCCAGGAGTATTTAAAAGAATCCTGATTTCACAGTGATTCTATTCCGAATCCAAACAAAGCTACCCTAATTGTACAGGGAGCAAAGTTTGCATTTGGCAGAGGATAGCATGCCCTAATATAGGTCTTCCCACTAACTAGCCAATATACTCTGGTCCCTGGCTCCCATGGAACTCCCTCTCCATAAATCACCTGTAGCCCCGTTTTCCAATTCTTTGTCTGTTCCTGGGAGCTTTCTTTTATCAATTGTTTAGCTGTAGCTGGCCTCCCTGGCTGCCTGATTTCCCCATTACCACTTTAGTGTTAACAGTGAAGTCTAGTTATTAACAGAAGTCATTTAGCCCTATACCCAAAGGCAACCTCTAGCCCACCTCAGAGCTGGTACTTGGAAGAGAGCTACATTATCTCATCCTTTCATCTCCACTGGTTTTCCATTACAGAAAGGTATTTACATATTGGAGGTTTACAATGCTTCTCTAATAGCAGTAATAATGATAATAATAACAATAACAATAATAGTGATTCACATTTATATTAAAACCACATCAAGACAAAAATAACTTCCCTATAAACACTAAATCCTTTTTATTCCTTTCCAGCTTCCCCTTTTTCCCTTTTCCTCTGGAGTCTTGGAGCCTTCTCTAGCCTCTTGGGCTTGAGGTTTTTGCCCTTCCCTACTTTCAGTTATGCTTGACACCATCTTGACCTCCATGTCTTCTTTTTTCCAGGATAAACATTCCTAGTTTCTTCCATAGGACCTTGAATGACATGATTTCTAGCTTAATCACCACCTTGGTCACTGTCCTTTGGACATGCCTGTGTTTATTGGTGTCCTTAAAATGTCCTACCTTGAGGTGAACACAATATTTCCAATTGTAGTTTAGCTAGAGTAGAATAGATAGGTAGAAAAATGGATAAAGCATTTGCTAAGCTTTACTATGTTCTAAGGGATAAGTACTGGAGCAACACATAAAAGCAAGCATGAAGAAACTTATATTTTAACTGGCAAAGATAACACATAAAGGGGAGAAGGAATGGGTGGGGTGGTAGTGTAGCTGGAGATATCCAGGAGGTACAAGTGGAGGTCAGACTGAGCAAGGGAAGGCTAAACCTGGCCTATCGGAGCCCAGGATAGTGTCCTATTCTTAGGTGATGATGGTATTAATAATAGATTACATTCATGTAGTATCTATTATGTGCCAGGCACTGTGCTAAGAGCTTTACAAATTTCTATTTGATCCTCACCACAACCCTGGGAGGCAGGTGCTATTATTATCCCCATTTTCAGATGAGGAAACTGAGGCAAAGAGGGTTAGATAACTTGCCCACGGGTTACATAGCTAATAAGTGTCTGAGGCTGGATTTGAACTCAGGTTTTCCAAACTCTAGACACCAATGCTCTAACTACTGAGTCACCTGAAAGTTGTGGCATTTAAAAAAAGGTTTAAGAGACATAATTTCTGGGTAATTTAATAATTTTATTAATAATGGCAGCATTTTAATAAAAGGATCATCATTTGGTCATCTTTCTTAGACCAAAGATAATCAGGGTGGCAGGCTCATGACTTATGTTCTTTTTGAAGAGTAGTGTTCAAAAGTATGGTAATCAACTCTGATTGGTTAGCAGTTAATGAGAGAATGAATATTACAATGAGGGGCTACTTCTTTTTTTGTTATTTTTCCCCCTCGGGGCAATTAGGGTTCAGTGACTTGCCCAGGGTTACACAGCTAGTAAGTGTCAAGTGTCTGAGGCTAGGTTTGAACTCATGTCCTCCTGAATCCAGAGTTGGTGCTTTATCCACTGTGCCACCTAGCTGCCCATGTCCTATACTTTTTTTTTTTTAGCAGGCATAGTTAAGTTTATTCATTATATCTATAAAAAAAGTCTTATGTGGTTGCCACAACAGCTGCCTGGGTCCTCTGGACAGACACCTGAGTGTGAGTCTTCACAAGATGGTAGGTGAATTCCTTATAGGGAGACTTAGTAAACATAGTCTCTTTCCACAGGTCTGGGGTTAGGTAGCTGTATGTTTTGGAAATGGCATCGAAGGTAGCTTTAGCAAAGTTTCCCAGAGTAGCAGTACAGCCCCTTGCAGAAGTGTAGCAGTCATCAATTCCAGCCATCATCAGGAGCTTCTTAGGCACAGGAGCTGATGCCAGTACCTCGAGGGGCGGGGATCAGGTGCACCAAAACCGATCCACAGCACCCAGTGACCTTGTAGGACACCGTGTGAGGCTTGCCCATCTTATTTCCCCAGTAGCCACATCTCACAGGAACGATGGACAGCTTGGTCAGAATGATAGCATCATGAATAGCTATGGCTACTTCCTTGGAGCACTTGACACCCAAGCCAACATGGCCATTGCAGTTGCCAATGGCCACAAAAGCTTTGGACCTGGTACATTGTTGAGCTCTAGTTTGTTTCTGAATAGGCATGATCTCCAGAACCTCATCCTTCAATGCAGACCCCAGGAAGAAATCTATCATCTCAGATTCCTTAATAGAAAAGATAGATCTCCAAAGACTTGATCTTCATGTCCTTGACTAGGTGGCCCAGCTTGGTAACAGGAACTCACTCCTTATCCTCGGCCTTTCCTCCTCGGCCGCAGCCTCAACCCCTCGACCTTGACCTCGGTCCCCACTGCGGAAGCCACCGCCCCCAGGGCCTCCAGCTCTTCCTGCAGCACCCAGTCATCCGCCACTTGGTGTTCCTTATATTAGAAGCATATACTTTTTTTTTCCTTTTAAATAGAATTTTATTTTCTGAAATATATGTAAACTTCTAATCCCACCCCTATCCTCCCCATTCAAACAATTTATGTCCCACTCAAGCCTGAGTAGAATACAATGGCTGTGGGACAGCTAGGTCGTGCAGTGGATATAGCACTGGCCCTGGATTCAGGAGTACCTGAGTTCGAATCCGACCTCAGACACTTGACACTTACTAGCTGTGTGACCCTGGGCAAGTCACTTAACCCTCATTGCCCAGCAAAAAAAAAAAAAGAATACAATGGCTGCCCCACCTGGGTGGAGTCTACATAAAAGAATAGCTCAACCTTCAGCTACAGAGGTCTTGACACAAGGATTAAGAAAAGGGGGAAATCTGAATCTGCCCAAATCACCGGTAATAAATAATCATTTCTTTCAAAGGGGAGAAAATGGTTCAAGGGGAATTGAGTATATGCTTAGAGATCTCCTAGTACCAGGACTAGCAAGATAAGGCCAAAGTTCCGTGGAACTCTAAGGAAGGAAGTCATTCTCTGGTGGAATTTGAACCCATATCCTGTGAGTCCTGAGGTAGTGTTCTTTCCACTGTACCACATAACATCAAGCCACAAAGCGTCACTGGAAGGAGTACTCACCCCAATGAAATCATAGATACTTAGAGTTTGAATTAAATGTCATTTTATTAGGTCTGACTCATCTTTCCAGTCTGTCATGACTTTTCTGGATATATTTTATCATTCAGTACTATCTATCCCTCCTATCTCCTTATGATCTGTAAATTTGAATCCCAACCTGCTTTAGACTTGAGAATTTTTAAAAGCACAGTCAGGTTTTGTCACTGTCTGCTTGTATAAACAGACTACATGCTAAATCCAGCTTTGCCTGGGGTAGGAAACACAACTAGTTTAGAGGTCCATCCATCAACATAGGCCTTTGGCTGCTTGAGTCCAGCCTATTTGAGGGTTATTCTGGCTCAGTCCCATCACCTCATTCTCAAAAAACAAACAAATAAATAAGCAAGCAAATAGATAGATAGATAGATAGATAGATAGATAGATAGATAGATAGATAAATCTGTATTCTCTTCCCGGTTCCATTTTGATTCTATTTCTAATTTGACTTTTTCTGAACTTCCTAGCCACTGAGGAAGGAATAGTTTGTGTATTGTTTTCATCCAAGTCATTGATTTTTAAAAAAATGTTGATCAAAATAAGGCCCAATTGAAGGGGTCTGGAGTTCCATCCTTTCAGTTTAACACCAATCTGTTTATAACTATTATTTAAATCCAATCATGCAACTAATTCCCAATCCATCATTCTGTTATCCAACCCCTATCTCCATCTCTTACCCACACATATGTCACGAGAGACTTTGTCATGTGTCTTGCTGAACCCTAGATATATATGATGTCTACAACACCCCCTGCTTTACCAGGCCAGTAATTGCCAACAAGGGAGAATAGGTTAGTGTGGCCTCTCCTGTTCTTTATCAAGCCAAGCTGGCTCTTAATGATCACCACTTACCTTCCTAAGTGTTCACAAACCAACCCTTTAATAATACATTCTAAAGTTTTGCCAGGAGGACTCTCAATCAAGCTCATTAGCCTATGGTTGGGAAATTTGACCTTCTATCTTTTTGTGTTTTTAATCTTAGCCTCAAATCTTTTTTTCATTTCTACCTCACAGGGTTGTTGTGAAGAGCAAATGAGATTAATATTTTAAAAGTGCATAGCACAGTGTCAGGCACAGGGTGGGTATTTAATAAATGCTTATTCCTTTCCATTCCTTTCCCCCCTCTAAAGTTGCTTATCTCAGATCTGGCAGCATGCATCTCTTTTTCTATAGATTTTCCCCCCAAGAATACTGACAACAGCTTGGCAATGGTACTTGGAAGTTCGTTCATTACCCTGAATAGAGTTTTTCTGTACAAGTCAGTCAGTCAATTAGTATTTATGAAGCTGTTACAATGTGTCAGGAACTGGAATAAGTCCTGGTGAAACAAGGAAAGGCAAAAATACTGTACCTGACATCAAGAAGTATGCATTCTAAATGGGGAGACAATGTGTAAATAACTATATACACATGAGATATATACATAGTAAATGGAAGATAACCAGATGAAAGGTACTGAGTGGTGGTAGGGGTGGGGGGGTAGGAGAGCTGTCTTGCAGAAGGTGGGATTTAAATGGAATCTTAAACATAAAGCCAGGGAATCAAAGAGCTGGAGTCAAGGAGGGAGAACATTCCAGGGATAGAGGACAGCCAGTTCAAAGGAAAGGAGCTGGCAGATAGTAAGTAAGCCAGTATGGCTGAATTATAGCATATGGAAGGGAGTTGAATGTAAGAAGACTAGAAAGGCAAGATGGTGCAAGGTTGTAAGAGCTTTAAATGACAAACAGAAGGTTTTATACTTGATTGTGGAGGTAACTTAGAGCAATTGAAAAGTTTATTGAGTCAGGGTGGGGTGACATGGTCAGACCTGTGACACTTTGTCAGCTATGTGAGGGATGGATTGGAGTGGGAGAGACTTGAGACAGGAAGACCAATTAGAAGGTCATTACAATAGTCCAGGTGAGATAATGAATCCCTGAAGTAAGGTGTTGATTGTACCGGTGTAGAGAAGAGAATCATACAAAAGATGTGAATGCAGATAAAATTTAACAAATGACTGGATCTATGGGGTGAGAGTGAGGAATTGAGGATGAAGCTAGTCAACCTGAGGCTAGTTGACTCAACAGTAATGGGAAAATTGAGAAGAAGGGTTTGTGAGGGGAAAGTTAATGAATTTTCTTTTGGACATGTTGAATTTGAGATACTCACAGGTTTGAGATGTCCAAAAGGCAGTGACTGTTACTGGACTAGAGCTTAGGAGTGAGTCTATGAGTGAATTATGAATTTAGGGATTAGCAGCACAGAGATGATAACTGAATCCATGGAAGTCAAGATCACCATATGAGATAGTATAGAGGGAGAAGAAAAGAAAGGCCAGGACAAAACTCCAAGGGACATTTTCCTCCTCTCTACCAATTAGTAGGCATGACATAAATTAAAATGCAGCAAAGGAAACTGAGGAGTAATTAGATGTATTGGAGAGGACCAGGAGACAACAGTGTTATAAAAACTACAGAAGAGAGAATATCCAGGAGATGAGGATGATCAAATATTTTGTGTCAAAGACAGCTTTCTCAGGAAAGGTTTACCTGAGGAGAAGATTGATATAGGATTATATTGGGAATGTTTGGCTCAAGTGAGGAATTTTTTAAGGGATAGAGAAGACAGGTGAATGTTTATAAGCATAAGGGAAGGTGACTATGGATAGGGAGAGACTGAAGATTGGAATGTATGGAGCAAACTGTTAGAAAAGATGAGAGAAAATGGTATTAGGGGTGGGTATGAAGGGGTTTGTCTTCAGAAATGAGAAGGGCTACCATTTCATCAGAGCCTCATTAAGGACAGTTAACTGCTTCCTTCTTATTGTTTCACTTATATTGGGTTTCATTTCCCTGTTCCTTTTTGGGGGGGGCAGAGCAATGAGGGTTAAGTGACTTGCCCAGGGGTCACAGAGCTAGTGTCAAGTGTCTGAGGCCGGATTTGAACTCAGGTCCTCCTGAATCCAGGGCTGGTGCTTTATCCACTATGCCACCTAGCTGCCCATCCCTGTTCATTTTTTTTATTGTCCAATATAAAAATTGTACTCCCCAGGAAAGGAAACAGAATGAGTTGAGTATTTCTGTCTTCACTTCATTTTTATCTTCAACTTCATTTTACAAAACCCCATTTCTGACCCTTAGAACTCACCACTAGCCTCACCTCACTTAAATCTGTCTTCTTTATTCATCACCTACACCCCCAAAGCTCTCACTCTCAAAGTCTTCCTTTTTATTGGCTTCCCCTTTGTTCACTTCCTGTCCCAGGTTGATTAATTTGGGCAGGAAGACCAGCTCAGTTGTGTCATTTCCCCTTCATTATGAACCTTTGAAGCTGTTCTTATATCATTTGTACTTTTATTTATGTTATTTTAATTATTCTGTTCTCCCTCTTTCCCTTGCTCCTTCCTTCCCTGGCTAATAGAAATTATAGTTTTTTCACTCCTTTCTTCCCTCTATTCCTTCTACTTCTCACACATTTTACAGAAGGCACTGGCATTTACCAACCTCCACAATAGAAACATTGTTCCTCACACCACCCTATACTTAGATGGTCTCTATATTAAATCTTGCCTCCTGGACCAACTGAACTTCTCTGTCCCTAAATGAAAAGTCCCTGGGAAATAATTAGCTCCATTTTCCACTTGACAGAGTTCTAAGTCAGAAACATTCACCAATCATCATGTCCTATTTACTAGGTTATTGTTCATGTAGCAACATAATTTTCTAGCCAAGTCAATGTGTCTTCTGTTTCTCCTGTTTTATTTCAATTCAATTCAGCAAATATTTATTAAGCATGTGCAAGGTCTTGTGGTAGTCACTTGGGACACAGAGCAAAAAAACAAAACATAGGTCTAGAGGTGGAAGAAACCTTGAAAGTTACCTTGTCCAGTTCTTCATTTTACAAAAGAAGAAACTGAATGAGCCAAAATAACTTGATCAAGGTAAAATGGCTAATATGTATTTGAGAGAAGATTTGATCCTAGGTCTCCCTGGCTCCATGTTTTCCATGTCATTCCACTACACTAGGCTGTCAGATTCTAATTAAAGAAAGCTACATTCTACTGGGGAATGGGAGTTTTTGTATACAATATGCACACAGGTAAGTAATAAAAAATAATGAGACATTAGAAAATCTTTGGGTAGGAAACCTAAACTGAGGCATGAAGAAAGACAGGGATTCTAAGAGGTAGAGGTGAGGGGAGATTGTGCATTCCAGGAACAAGGAAGAGGTCCAAATAAAGGCACAGAAACAGAATGTGGCACCTGGACTTCCAAGAATAGTTAGTAGTTTAATTTAGCTGGAATGCAGTGTTTATGAATAGAAATAATATGAAATAAATCTGGAAAAGTAGGCGGGAGTCATGATAGAGAGCATGACTTCCTTAGCAAATGCCAGGCTGAACATTTTTAAAAAATCTTATCCTAAAGACAACAGGAAGTTATTGTGAGATGTTTTAGCAGAAGATTGACAAAGGTTAAACATGGGACTAAGGAAAATTAATGTGACAGCTGTGTAGAAGGTAGATTAGAAAGGGAGAGGGTCTATAATAATGAAGACCTATTTAAAAGCTAGTTCAATGGTCTAGGTGAAAGGTGATGCAGACTCAAAATGTGAATGGAGGGAAAGAGGTAGGTGCAAGACATGGCATGAAAGTAGAGTAGATAAGAGCTGGTGACTGATTAGATATGGGGAGGGCCAAGAAAGAGGGAAGAGCTGAACATGATGCCAGGGCTTCTGACTTGTGTGACCAGAAGGATGGTAGTGTCCTCATCAGAAACTGGGATGTGTAGAGTGGTGGTGGTGGTGGTGGTGGTGGTGGTAGTAGTAGCAGCAGCAGCAGTAATAGTGTGTGTGAGAGAGAGATGGGGAAAGACACACACACAGAGGAAGAGAATCATGAATTCTGTTTGGATATGTTGAGTCTAAGATGCTTATAGGACTTCCACATGGAGATGGAAACTATATAGCTATATAGCTAAGTGGCACAGTGGATAGCACCTTGGACCTGAAGTCAGGAAGACCTAAGTTCAAAATCTGCCTCAGATACTTATTAGCTTTGTGACCCTAGGCAAGTCACTCAAGCCTCTCTCAATCTCAGTCTCCTTAGCTGTAAAATGTGGATAATAATAATACCAGCCTCCCAAGGTTTCTGTGAGGATCAAATGAGATACATTTATTTATTCATTTATCTATTTATTCACTCATTAATTCATTTACTTATCTATCTATATCTATTTATTTATTTATTCATCTATCTACCCATCTATCTATCTATCTATCTATCTATCTATCTATCTATCTATCTATCTATCTATCTGTCTGTCTGTCTGTCTGTCTGTCTATTTATTTGCAGGGCAATGAGTGTTAAGTGACTTGCCCAGGGTCACATAGCTAATAAGTGTCAAGTGTCTGAGGTCACATTTGAACTCAAGTCCTCCTGAATCCAGGACCAGTGCTTTGTCCACTGAGCCACCTAGCTGCTCCCAAATGAGATACAATCATAAAGCACTTAGCACAGTGCCTAGTACATAATAGGCACTTAAAAAAATGTTTGTTCCCTTGTTCACCCTTCCCCACTAAATGGTGGAGTTTATAAGATTCTAGTGAAATATCTAGATCTGAAGTCATCTGTATAAAGATCATAACTGAACCAATGACATCACTGGGAGAGAGACTAGAGAGAGGAGGGTCTAGGGCAGAGTCTTATGAAGCAGCCTTTCTATTTTAGTAGGTAGGAGATCGATGGTGATTCAGTAAAGGACACCCAAATACATCCATCAGACATGTAATAGGAGAATTAGGAGAGAGCAGTGTGATAGAAGCCAAGGGAGAAAAAAGTTCCAAGTAGGAAACAGAGTAGTCAACAGTGTCTTAGGGAGGTCAAATAACATGAGATTTGAGAAAAGGCCATTGGATCTAGCAATTAAGAGATCACAAGAAATTATTTCCCACTAGCTACTTGGTTTCAACTCCACTCTCATCATTCCCCACTCTGATCCTAGGATAAGCTTATCACCAGAAAATTTATCACCATGGAGGCTGCTTCATCTTTGGTACTCAGACCTCATCAAGACCCTCAGTAATCCCAGCCCCTCTGACTAAAGAGCTAGAGAGAGGAACAAAATACTCCTCCTAAAACCTCCCTTTAAAGAGAGTTCAGAGGCACAGCCAGCTTTTCTTTTCTCACCAGCTACACTGCTTGGTTTAGACTCCACCATCATCATAGCTTCAAGCTTGGTGCCTTCATCCTCTTTACCTCCTTCCTTGACTTCCTCCTTTGTGTTCTCATTAGATTGTAAGCTCCTCAAGGACAGGCACTGTCTTTCTTTTCTTATTATATTTCTTTTCTTATTTATATTCCCCATGTTTGGCACAGTGCCTAGGAAAGACTTTAATAAATGTGTGTGGTATTGTTTTGGCTTGGATTGGATTGGAGAGAGCAGTTTCAGTAAAATGGTGAGAAGCCAGACTACAATAGGCTAATAAGTGAGTGAGAGGTGAGGAAATGGAGACAAATCAGTATAGGAATGTTTCTAGGAGTTTGGTGTTATTTATTTTTTTTCTTTTCCACGGGGAGGCATCGCGGAAGAGGCGGCGAGGTGGAAAGCCTGGTAGCCAACCTCCGTCGACGAGGCCCGGGACACACAACTTAACGATCCGCCAATCGGGAACCGCCACCGTCAGAGGAGTCAGCCCTGAGAGCAGGGCACGGTCTGCTTCACTAGAGCAGGAACCGCCACTCCGCGCCCCCCCCCACCCCCCCTGCGACACACACACACACAGCCGGGCAGGGGGGGAGCTAAGGACAGGCGTGAGTGAGCGACCATCGTAAGTAGTCTCCCTTCATAGTCTGCCTGATGGCCCTCCCTCGCGGGACCGGGGTCACCACATCAATCGGAGAAGGAGTTTGGTGTTATAAGGAGAAGAGATATGGGAAAGTAGCTTATAGGAATGGCAGAGCAAAGTACAAATATACATACATATGTATGTATGTGTGTGTGTGTGTATATATATATATATATATATATATATATATACATATATATATATAAATTAAGGAGAACTATGCATAATTAATGGCACTAGGAAAGATCCCAGCAAACAAAGACAAATTGAGGATGATATCGAGGGAAAGCCGAAAAGTTAAACTTCCAGAGGGTACAAGCAAAGAAAGAATTAAAGGTACAAGTAGAAGGGTTAGCCTTGGCAAAGGGAAGGACCACATTTTCATCAGAGACTGGAATAAAGTAAGAAAGAATAGAAGAACCCTGGCCTATATTCAATAAGGTTAAATTTCTCATGGATAAATAAAATTCAGCTTTAAAATTATGGGGAAGGGGAGGCATAACAAGAAAGCAGTCCATTTGCCAATGATCTGGGGGTTTTAGTGGACTGCAAGCTCAACAAGTCAACATTCTGAGATGCCAGAAGAAAGAAACAAATACATGCTAAGGCAGACTGGGAGGCGCAGCATCCAAGATTAGGGACATGAGAGTCCAGCTGTCTTCTGTCCTGGTCAAACCACATTGGTTGGGACTACTGTGTTCAATCTTGAGTGCCACATTTTAGGAGAAATGTCATCAAGCTGTTTAGAACATCCAGAGGAAAGTCATCAATGTGATGAAAGTGCCCAAGATCAGTCTATATGACAATTTGTCGAAATAACTGGAGATGCTTAGCCTAGAGGAGAGAAAGGATGTAGTGGATTAGGAGAAGGGATGTGATATCCTGCTGACAGGTGTGCCTATTACTCAGGCAAATCCTGGAGAGGAGCTGTCCCTCCCTAGGCTCAATTGTCCTCTCCCGAAACATTTTTGTGCCCCCAGTTTATCTTGTATAAGTCTTATTTGTACATAGTTGTTTGAATTGTGTCTCCCTAATTAACTGTGAGCTTGAGAGGAGAGAATGTTTTTGGTTTTGTTTTCGTTTTTTGCTCATTTACTTTTTGTTGTATCTCTAGCACTTAGTGCAATGCCTAGCACATATTGCAGTTCTGAGTATGGTAGGAACAATACCTGTTTTATATAGGCTGAGTTGATTCTTTAAGGAGACCTGGAAGCCATTTGGCTTTTTTGCTGCCTGAGGCATAAAAGGCCCAGCCCACTGTGGGATTTAGCATCAGAAGTTAGACTGGAGTTCTTACTGCTCTGTGGAGAATACCTTCCTGAGTTGTGACCCATTGGTATGGTGACTATGGAGGTAGAGGGGAGTAGTGTTTTTATCTGAGTCAACAACCTTTTAAGATTGCATTCTTTTGGGGGTCAGCTAGGTGGCACAGTGGATAGAGCACCGGCCCTGGAGTCAGGAGGACCTGAGTTCAAATGCGACCTCAGACACTTAACAATTACTAGCTGTGTGACCTTGGGCAAGTCACTTAACCCCAATTGCCTCACCAAAAAAAAAAAAAAAAAGGTTGCATTCTTTTGTCATCAGTAAAGTTATTTAACTGCATTTTGTGGTTCATAGTTCCTTATTGCAGTATAACCTCTGAGCCTGAATCACAGGACTGGACTACATAGGATGGGGACTGGTATTAAAGGAAAGACAGTCATGTTCTGAACTCTTTGAGAAAGGAGGAAGGATTACCTGGGGTTGGTGAATGATTATGACAAGGATCAGAGTAGGGGAATATAGATGGTTGGAATGAAACTGCAAAGAGGAGAGGTTGATGAGGAATGACGGGAAAGGGATAATGGGTATATGCACTTTCTCCAGTCCAGGGGTAATATGAGAGAGAGTACAATCCAGTATTAGAGAGGGTGGCCAAAGAAAATGTTTTCTGGGTGAAGCCAGATCCCAGTTAGCTCAAAAAAGGTGAACAAATTTGGCAAGAAGGGGGAGTGTGACAATAATATAGGGAGATGGTGGTGGGGTGTTGGTGTTGGTGATAGTAATGATACTATTGGTACATGCTGGAATGGAAGGGTAGAGGAAGATATGGACCATGGAGTGGTTGGGCTGAAATGTATAGGATTGAGAGTATGAGGAGACAAATCAGGGGGAACTTGATTTTTACTTTAGCAGATTGGCAATTCTGAATCACAGAAAGAAGAGAAGAAACTAGAAAATTTCCCCTCATAGGATAGGGAAATAATCTATTAGCTAGGTCTATAGCCACCCCCAGGCTTTTGTGAAGGCTGAACACTGATCCAGTGTGGGAGATGCAGCATCTGTTTTTTCAATACCTGGCCATTCTAAACACAAGCAAGCTGGAGGTGTAGAAGACAGGAAGAAGGCATTCTTTCTGAGTATTTGGGTCAGTAAATAATTGATTTCAGGTCCCCCATGCTTGACTGAGTACACATGTTGCCAGTCCTGTAGTCCCAAGATATTAAGGAAGAAAGCACTCTTTCCTAGAAGATACTATTCAGAAGAGACATGCAGTTGGTCTTAAGCCTCTGGGACTATTGACACCCTGAGGCCTGGGACCTCTCGTTTGTTTGTTCATGATCCAAGATGCCTATTATCTTTTCCTAAAGGGACCAAGTAGAATCTTTTTTGTCCTATTCTGCTCTGCAAAATCAACAAAGATCCACACCAGTTCTGATTCTTTATTCTACTGACCCAGTCTCCAAAATAAATCTAATTTCTTTTCTGACCTGAAGCTCACAGGAAACTCCTTAGTTCCTGGCATTTGAATTACTTCAAATATATCCTTTGGGTCCTTTCCAATTGAACTACTTGCCTTTTACCTTGGTGGCAATTTCATCTCTCAGAAGGTAGAGGGATTGACTTAGTTTCTCTAGACTTAACTTTGACCTATAAGGAAGAACAACTTGAAGTGGAAAGGGCAGGAGGCTTGGGGAGGGAGTGTTACTATGAGTTTAGGCTTCATGATAGCCAAGGAAGAGAATGCCAGGGATAATCTGGCAGGCATCCTACACTTTAGGAAATCAGAGTTCAAAGAGTTCAGGGAAAGAATAGGCAAGACTCTATTGCCTAGGGCTCAAAAAGAGAAGATGGTTCAAGGGGGATGGAGGCTCTTAAACCTGACATTTTCATTGTATTTTGAAAATGATCCTAATGAGCAGGAAAAGGCGAGGTATCTAAAAACCAGTGTGGTTGCACAGTTAGTTTCTGATTAGCTCAGTTTTTAAAAGGGCAGAGACTGGAGGGCACTGTGATGCTACACACTAGGGCTCGGGGACAGAGAAGCCACTGCTATGTTTTCAGAAACCTCTTCCCTTTTTGAGGCATTTTTTTTCTTTTTCTTTTTTTCTTTTTACCATTCCAGGGAACAAAGGTTGTAGATACTTTATTGACTCCAAAGTCAGGAAGGCTGGTTCAGTTCCCACCTCAGGGATTTACTAGCTATTTCACCTTAGGTAAATAACTAACTTAAGGGAAATTTGGGAGAGTTCAGGCAACTTCCTGGCTTCTCTCTACCATCTTGATTCTGCCCCCTTCCCCCAAGTAACTAACTTAAAACCTCTTTGTTTCTCAGTTCCCTAATATGTAAAATGGGAATAAGAATGGTACCTGTCTCACTGGGTTACTGTGAGGATCAAATGAGATAATATAAGGAGAGTGCTATATAAACCTTAAAGAACTGTGAAACAACAAGGCACCCTAAGGGAGAGACAAGAGGTAGCATCCAGGCAAATCACACTACTAATGCCATCTGTACCACTGCCTCCCCTCAGATGCTGAGCCTAAGAAAAAGCGCCTCCCCCATCAATGGCTCTGCTTCCAGACCCTAAAGCCACCATCATGGAGATAAATCTATGATGAAGAAGAGCCCAGTGATCCCTATCAACAGCCATCTATAAAATGTAAACACTCAGCCTAGTTAAAGCACTAAGGCACTCTGAGGGACAGACAGGAAATGCCATGTAGCAGCCAATTCAAAACACTATCACCTCTTCAACAACCACCTTCCCTTAGACCCCAATGGAGACTGTCCAGGACCCTGAACCCAAGAACCCCAGACCCCTATATGTGTATATGCATGTGTATGTTTATGGGATGTTCAGGGAGGACTAGCACCTCCAGTAAGAGGGCTTGCCAGAGTCCTTTTCAGGCCTGCTCATCCACCTTTGGTGCCCACCTGATTCACTCAACTCTTACCTGTGGTTCCAAGAAACTGTAGCATGCACAGCTGCCACACCCCGGTAAAACCATTTGAGCAGACAGGCTAAAACCAAATGAGGGTAACCAAAAGGCTTCAAATCTGTCTACCCCAAGCATGTGAAGACTTCCTCCAGTAGAATGGGTGAAGGAGAACTATCTTTTTCCAATGGCCATGAGAGCAGTTGAAGCAGGCTCTGTGGAATACTGAGAGCTTGGTCAGACTTCAGACACCAAGGTCATCTGATGAATTCTGGACCATTGCCAGTAGTCTAGACTTTTGTCCTGACACTGGACTTCAATGACTGGAAGGGAGAGTGAGGCTGAAAACTTTGTGCAACTCTGCCTTACTTAAATCTAATTTACTCCCAAGTTAAGACATCACTCTGTGAAGTCATTGGTCCTCTTTGAGAACAAAGGACAAACAATATCCATATCTATATATCTATACCTGCATATTTGTCTATCTAGTCATACTGAAGAGAGCCAAAGAGGGAGCTATAAGACTAGGACTGGTTGAGAAGAATTTATATACATACACACACATGTTTATATATATATGTGTGTGTGTGTGTGTATACACATGTGTATATATGTATATACATACACACATATATGAGAGAGAAAACATCATTATTAACAAGTTGCCTCCCCATTAGAATGTAAACTTCTTTAGTGTAGGAATGATGGTTGTGCCTTTCTTTGTATCCTCAGTGGTTAATATGATGCCTAGCACCTAATTATTGCTTAATAAGTGCTTGATGATTAAATAAAATATGGTAGACAGAAGTGAATACAGTTTAAAATTTGAAAGAGATTTAGTGCAAAATCCTAAAAGTGGATGAAGCAGGATACACAATGACAGATAAAAAGGGGTTAAGTCTATAAAAGAGGCACAATTGGTCTTCTCAACCAATCGTAGTCCTATGTTTGAACTGCAGGGAAATAATTTTCTTAGCTCCCTCTTTGACACTCTTTAGTAAGACCCTATTTATTATGTTTGTTTAGCTTTAGATCTCCGGTTTGTTGACCATAGCTGGAGACTTGGCACCTTAGCCTTCCAGAATCTGCTCCCCAAGTCCTTATAGGAATCCAGGGCATCTCATAGTTTCTCTGCTCATATGTTGTCCTTCCCCCTTGCCTCCCAACCCCTTTTCCCCTGCCAACATGGATTCTTCCTCCTGGGCCTCAACTTCACGATTCCTACTTAGATTTAGTAGTTGTGAACCAGGGGAAGAAATACGTTTGTTCTTTTTGATAGAAAAGACTTCCCCCATCAGGACTCCCAAGCTGCCCCCCCCCTCTGCCTTGGGCTTTAAATCTTTGTACTTCTGGAGTTATATGACCCTTAGAAGTTATTTCTCATCAACTAGTTGTCCTCTCCATTTATGGTTCATCTATCTGAAGCAAATTCCTTTAGGTGGACCTAGTGACTGGCTTTGTCTTAGTGATAAAATCTCTTTATTCCATTCCTTAGATGGTCATTGGGCCCTATGGCTCTGAGCAATGAAATTAGACTTCTTTGATAAATCTTCCTGAGTGTGGTACCCTTCTCCTGCACCCATAACAGAGTTTGTTTCTCGTGTTGATTTTCTACACTCCCTGGTGGCCCACCCTCTTTGCCTTGACAGGGTAGATAGATACATCCTAGGACCAATAGATATTGAACTAGTAGAATTATAATCAGTGATTCTTCCTTGAAAGGAAGGATTTTAAAAGATGGTGATTAGATACATCACTTCCATTAACCCTCTTGGCCCAGAGCCATCACAAACCATGTCCCTGGTGGTGCTAACCAGACTCAGATCTCAGGGCACCTAAGTAGAATCACAGGCCCAGACATACAGACCACACTTAGGGAAACACAGACAGCACATTGGAACAAGACATACTGACACACAGAAGGGAAATACCCAGGAATGTCCAGCCTCTCCAATGAGGCCATGAAGATAAACTTTACCTGAGTCCTCTCTCTTTGCTCTTGATTGCTCTCTGGGCCTTCTGGTGTAGGCCAATTTCAATCTATCAACAATGATGGCATTACTTGTCCCTGTTTTTATTATAGGTCTGCACACAACTTTGATGTGGATGGAAACGCCAGGCCTGTCTCTTGGCACCCTTTGCTAGTCCTGTTCTCTTCTCACCCCTTCCTTTCTACTGCATTACCTTCCACACTGTGCTAAACCCCATAGTCTCCATGTTCTTCCCCAGGATGTCTTTCCGTAATTTGCCAAAATTTCTTTGAACAGGGATGGGGAGCCACTTAGCTGCCAATTCTTACATTCAGCAGGTTTCAATAAAATCAAGGCAGTTTTCAGAGGGGTAGATAACAAGTTGAGTACAAGTTGAGGACTGCTCTGGTCCTCCCATTAACTTGTTGGGCCACCTATGATAAATTACTCTCTGGGTTTCAATTTCCCTACTTGTAAAAGGGAGGGATTGGATCTGGGGTTTCTAATCTGGGGTCCATGAACCTTTTTTTTTTTTAATATTTTGATAGTTGTATTTCAATTTCAATACTTCAGTTCCTTTGTAATCCTGTATTTTATCTTATGCATTTACAAACATTAATCCATAAAGATAATCTTAGCTAACATTTTTATAGTGCTCACTATGTGCCGGGCACTGTACTAAGCATTTTATGATTATCTCACTTCATCCTTGCAATATCCCTGGGAAATAGGTGATATTATTAATCCCATTTTATAGATAAGGAAACTGAGACAAAGAGAGGCTAAATGACTTTCTAGTCACTTAGTAAATGTCTGAAGCCACACTTGAACTCAGCTCTTCCCAACTAGAAGCCAGAAGCTCTATCTGCTCTGCTACCTAACTGCCCTAAACAGACAAACAAAAAAGGATGAAAAACTCACAAATTAGACAATTTTTGAGGTTCCTTTCCATTCAAACCCTATATAATTCTCTATATATTGTAATGACATTAGCATGTTTCAGCTGCATTCATATCCATTGCCTCTTAAAAATCCTATGAGATGGGGCAGCTAGGTGGCACAGTGGATAAAGCACTGGCACTTGATTCCGGAAGACCTGAGTTCAAATCTGGCCTCAGACACTTGACACTTACTAGCTGTGTCACTGTGGGCAAGTCACTTAATGCTCATTGCCCCACCAAAAAATCACACCAAAAAATCCTATGAGATGGGGAGGACAGATATTATAATCCCCATTTTACAGAGGGGGAAGTTTAAATTCAGAATTTTTTATTTTCCTAAGACCATGTATTTGGTTTGTGGTTGAGTTTGAATTCAAATCCAGATCTCTTGACTCTTCAGAAAACTGCTCCACCTAAAGTCATAGGCATGGCTGTAGGGGGACAAAACCATGAGCAACATTGCTTTGTAGAAGATCTTAAGGCTATTGAACTTAGGGACACTGTTTTCCCCTTGACCTGTGGTACAGTGGAAAACATCCTCAATTTTGAGTAATTGGCTCTGGGTTTGAATCTAGGATTTGGCCTGTCCTATCTGTATGATCTTCAGCATGTGACTTCCCTTCACTGGGCCTCAGTTTCCTCCTCTGTAAAATGAAGGGGTTAGATCTTAAAACCTCTAAGATACACCGCAGCTCTGAATCCTATGATCAGGGTACTCCTGTGTGAAGTGTCATCTCTTTTCTGCTACTTCTCAAACTTCTATACCCCTTCCACCTCATCCACACCTTGCTCTAAACACAGTGCTATGACCTGGGGACAGAAAAGGATGCAATGAGCTATCCCCAAGAAAAAGAGGCAGGCAGGGGGAATGCAGGACATAGTGATGGACAGCACAGTTTAGTGCAGGGATGCCCAGAATCCTTGGTTTCTCTCTTTTTTAGACTGTGGCCCTTGCCTTTTGTTTAATCTTTTAATAGGAAAATAATCCACTCTTGCTCTCCTCCCCCTCCCAATTTGTCTGATTTGCAAATACAACAAATCAATAAACATTTATCAAGTGCCCATCCTAAAAGTGCCTGCTCTCAAGGAAGTTACAGTTTGGAGAGGACAGGAGGGGAGGAGAGGGGATGATGCTCCTTGTCTGGGGGGGATCAGAAGCAGTTTCATGGAGGAGGTAGCACTAGGGGCAGGCTGGGTATTCTGAAACATAGGAAATGAACGGGCAGAGATTGAGTAGAGGGAACATCATGAGCAGAGGTAGGAAAATGAGGCTAGTTTGGCCAGAGCACTGGGCACATGTAGGGGAAAGTTGCATGACAGGTTAGAGTCAGTATGTGGAGGGCTTAATGAGAGGTCAGAGTCTAGACCAGATCTTAATAAGGTCCCTTCTACTTCCAGTTCTGTGACCTAGGAGGGTTTTGAAAGAGTATAAGAGGGAGCTCTTGTTGCCAAAACGGACCCTGGAAGCTTCATTAAGGCAAGGAGCAACAGATCGACTTTCCCTAGAGGCAGATTTCAGCTCAAACATAAGGAAAAATTGCCTAGCAATTAGAACTGTCCGAAAGTGGGAAGGGTTGCTTCCATAGGTAATAAGTTCCCTGTCACTAGAAGTGTTCAAGAAGCAGCTTGATGACCACTTGTTGTGCCTGCTAACAGGATTTGTAATTTAGTTCTAATTAGACTAGGTAACCTGCGAGATCCTATCCAACAACACTGTGAGGCTAAAAACACAGAGATGAGAGGGTTATTATTATCATCCTGGTTGTTAGTGTTTTAGCTCTAATGATTAAACTCAAGTCCCACCTTTTCCAGGAGAGCAGAAAGAAGTATATTATCCTGGAGAGATGTGGCTTTGAGGTCTAGCTTTCATATTCCCTTGTTGTATAGTCATGAAGGAGTCATTTTTCCTGAGTTTCTTCATCTGTAAAATGGAGATAAGTAATGTTAACACTTTCTACTTCCCAGGAAAACAATTTCAGGAAACAACCTGCAAGTATGACTTGTATCATCATTAATCTGAAGGAACTGCTATCCTCATTCTACACATAATGGAATTGAGGTTTAGATAAGTTCAGGTATGTCTCAGAGAGATGGTGTGGCTAGAACAATTTAAGCTAGTTAAATGACTGGACCCATAGAGTAGTGATTAATGTCAAACTGGAGGGACATCTCTAGTCAAGTGCCCCAGGCATATGTCCTTGGTTCTGTTCTGTTAAAAATTTTTTTTTTATCAATGATTTGGGAGAGGGCATAGATGACATATTCATCAAATTTGCTGGTGATATTGACCTGAGAAGAATATCTAATACATTAGATGACAGAATTGGGATCTAAAAAGATCTCTACTGGGAAGCATGTTGGTCTGAATCTAATAAAATAAAGCTTAAATGGGGATATTTACAGTCTCTCAGACAGGTTAGAAAAATCAACTGCACAATTAAAACAACCCCAAGGTATCACCTCAGACTATAGAAATTGGCAAAGATGACAAAAGAGCTTCTGCTGGAGGGGCTGTGAAAAGATAGGAACATCAATGAACTGTTGAGGGAGCAGTGAAGTGGTCCAAGCATTCTGTATTTTAATTTGAGATTATGCAAAAAAGTAACTAAAATGTCCATACTCTTGGATGCAGCCATGCAGCCATTGGACATATACTCTGAGGAAGTCAAAGAAAAGAAAAACGTCCAATATATACAAAAATATTAATAGCAGCCCTATTTGTGTTAGCAAAGACCTGAAAACAAAGTAGGCATTCATACATTGATAAAAAAAAAACACAACAACAACAAAACCAACTTTGTTATATGAATGTAATGAAAGATCTCATTGCAATAAGAAATGATGGTTATGAGGAAATTCAGGGAAACATGGGAAGGTTTGTAAGAACTAATGAGAAATAAAAGAGCAGAGGCAAGAGAACAATACTCACAATGACCACCATTCAAAATGAAAAAAAAATCACTTAAAACAAGTTGAACACTGAGTATCCTTCCTTTTTATGGAAAACTACTAGGATAAAATGGTGTAAACATTGTTAGATACGGACACTGAATCCGATATTGTTGTTCTTTTTCACAAGAGAGAGTTCAAGAACATCCTCCATGGCCATCTTGGATTATAAAGAAAACTGCAGAACCCAAAATGACCGTGGTAGATAGGGAAACATAATTCTTATTGCTGATGATGGTGAAAAAGCATTAGCCTACCAATGACTCACTCCGGCTTTATTGGACAACTTTTACATAATATCAGTTTGCAAAAGACATACCCCTCTCAAATTATTGAATCAAAGCACAGTGCCATGCTTGCACAGGTATAAAAGGCAGATTCCTGGTATGGCCAGCTCATTCCCTTTAACTTTTGCTTGCAAAAAGTTGATGCTGGTCAAAATGCATGCAGTGTTAACTTTCCTGCCTGATTCACTAAAATGCAAAGCATATGATTCTGAAAAAAGAGTAGTAAAATGTTCTTTCTTTTATGTTATTTAAAGTATTGTCATTATGGTGCTACCAAGAGTTTTGGTTTGGTTAAAAATCAAAATGTCATGGGCTGCAGTCTTTCCATGATTCTTCCTTACCAGTTACATTAAAATGCTTATAACACTACTGCCAGTTTTGTTATTTGATAATGCTTGTTATGATATTTGTATATTTGTTTGCAATCCAATTTGGCTTAATAATATGCATGTAAAATGCATACCTGAAATAAATGTAAGTATTAATAAAAAAAAGAAAGAGGGTTCAAGAAGTATGAGAAGATGGCAGGGTTCAGAGCTAGAGGAGTCTAGTTCCTCCGCAAGCATGCCAATAAAGCTTTAAAAATGCACCAGAAGGAGTGACATCTCAAACTCATGAAACGATCACTCCAAAAATCATCCAAATAATGCCATAGGACAATGCCTAGAGCAGCAAAACCCACAGAAGGATGTGCTGAAATCATCTTCTAACCAAGAATGGCTTGGAAGGTCAGAAGGAGGGAGCTGCTGTGCTGAGACAGGAGTAGAACCCAACCCCACAGTCACCTTGACACAGATTCAGTCCCAGGAAGGAGAACCCCGGAGCCTCTGAATCAGCTGAAGCACCAATGTTGTCTGGAACTAAGCTTACAGTCTGGTGAGAGGGCTGAGACCTGGGCAGGAGGGAGACTACAGGGGTCTATGCTGGTGCTGAGGCAGAACTTGGGTTTTTCACTCCTGCTGGGAACCAGGTGGTAGGCTTGAGTAGCAGTGGCCCAGGTGGGGGAGGGGCACAGGCTCTTCAGAGCTAATAACCACAACACACAAAGCTGGTTGGTTAGCAAGTTGTTATGAGGTCATCTATAGACCAGGGAACAGGCCAGGAGAGTGAAGAACCCACTCATCCTTAAATCATACCACCTGGGACTTCTGAAACTTGGGATAGTGCAGCCTGGAAATAGTGCCTCACTTTAAGGAGCTAAAAGCCAAGTAAAAGAAAGGCAAGATGAGCAGACAGAAAAAGGTGAAGACCATAGAAAGTATCTTCAGTGACAAGGAAGATCTAGGTGCACCCTCAGAGGAAGATGTCAACATCAGGGCTCCTATATCTAAAGCTTCCAAGAAACATATGAATTGGTCTCAGGCCATAGAGGCACTCAAAAAGGACTTTGAAGATAAAGTTAGGTAAAGGAAAAAATGGAAAGAGAAATGAGGGTGATGCAGGAAAGACATGAGAAAAAAGTCAACAGCTTGAAAAGCCAAATGGAAAAGCTCTCTGATGAAAATAATTGCCTAAGAATTAGGATTGAACAAATGGAAGCCAGTGACTTTATGAGAAACCAAGACACAATAAAACAAATCCAAATGAATAATAAAATAGAGGGCAATATGAAATATCTTCTTGGAAAAACTGCTGACCTGGAAAATAGGTCCAGGAGAGATAATTTGAAAATTATTAGTCTACCTAAAAAATAAGATCAAGGAAAGAGCTTAGGCATCATCTTCCAAGAAATTGTCAGGGAAAATTGCCCCAATAATCTAGAAGCAGAAGCTAAAATAGAAATTGAAAGAATCCACCGATCATCTCCAGAAAGAGATCCCAAAAAGAAAACTCCTAAGGATATTATAGCCAAATTCCAGAGCTCTCAGGTCAAGGAGAAAATATTGCAAGCTGCCAAAAAGAAAGAATTCAAGTACTGTGGATCCCCAGTCAGGATAGCACAAGATCTAGCAGCTTCTACATTAAAGGACCGGAGTGCATGGAATATCATATTCCAGAGGGCAAAGGAATTGGAATTACAACCAAGAATCACCTATCCATCAAAACTGAACATAATCTTTCAGATGAAAAAATGGGACTTTAATGAAAAAGAGGATTTTCAGGTATCCATGATGAAAAGACCTGAAGTGAATGGCATATTTGACTTCTAAATACAAGATCCTAAAGAACCATAAAAAATTGGAGTTGGGGGACATAACCTGGGGTTGTGCAGTGGGTGACTGTCTTGTGTCTGAGGATGGGTTTTGGCTGGGATCCCCCTGGGTCCAGGGTGGATGCTTTGTCCACTGTGTCACCTAGCTGCCCCATGATGACATCTTAGGGTTAAATTGAGGGGTGAGGGGAATGCACTGGGGGAAGGGGAAGGGCAGAGGTGAAATCCTACATGAAAAAAAAAAACCAGGAAAAGGCTTATGGAAAGGGTAAGAGATGGGAGAGGAGCAGGGCAGTAAATGAATTTTATACTCATCAGAAAAGGCTCAAAGACCTTAAACTCATCAGAGCTGCCTCAAGGAGGGACTAACACACACACCCAACTTGGTGGAGTAATCTATTTAATCTGGGCAGTAAATGAGCCAAACACTCATCAGAATTGGCTCAAAGAGGTCAATTTCATTATAATTGGCTCAAGGAGGGAATAAAATACACACCCAATTGGGTGGAGTAATCTCTTTAACCTTGCAGGAAAACAGGAGGGTAAGGGAATAAAAAGAGAGGGGCAAAAGAATGGAGGGCAGAATGGGGCAGGGAACAGACAGAAGCAAATCCCTTTTGAAGAGGGATAGGTTGAAAGAAGATGGAGAATAGAATAAATATCATGGGGAAGGGAATAGGATGGAAAGGAAACAGTTAACAATAGTAATCATGAAAGAGAAAAAAGGTGGAAAATGTGTACAAAAATATTTTTAGCAATTTTTTGTGGTGGCTAAGAATTGAGAATCAAGGGAATGTCCATCAATTGAGGAATGACAGAAGAAGCTGTGTTATCTGATTGTGGTGGAATGGTCTTGTGCTATAGTAAATGAGAAACAGGATGATCCCCAAAATACCTGGAAAGACTCATGAACTGATGTATAGTGAAGTGAGTAGAGCTGGGAGAACATTGTGCATAGTGACAGTAGTATTGTTCAATGATCAGTTGTGAATGACTTAACTACTCTCAGCAATGCAATGATCCAAGACAACCCCAATGGACTAATGATGAAGTTTACTATCCACCCCCATAGAAAGAACTGATAAAAAGAGCACTTTTGGATTGTACATATATAACCTGGTTGCTGTCTTGTGGAGGGGGGAGGAAAGGGAGGGAGAAAAATTTGGACCTCTATGTCTTATGAAAATGAATGTTGAAAGCTACCCTTATATGTAACTGGAAATAATTAAATTAAATATTAAATAAATGTTTGTTGCAAAAAAATGCACCAGAAGGGGGCAGCTAGGTGGCTCAGTGGATGAAGCACTGGCCCTGGAGTCAAGAGGACCTGAGTTCAAATCTGGCCTCAGACACAAGACAGTCACCCACTGCACAACCCCAGGTTATGTCCCCCAACTCCAATTTTTTATGGTTCTTGACACTTACTAGCTGTGTGACCCTAGGCAAGTCACTTAACCCTCATTGCCCTGCCCCCCCAAAATAAATGCACCAGAAGGCTTTTTTAGCCCTTTCCTCGGCCCCACCCAAGTGCCCCTCTGGATGCATGGTACACACAACACTGAGTACCTTGGCTTCCTTCCTTCTGCTGCCATGATCACCTACCAAGATCTCATCAACCATGATGAGATATTCTCTAACATTTACAAGATCCAGGAGATTATGAATGGGCTATGCCTGTCTGTGGAGTGGAGGATGGTCTGTAGGACAGAGAGTAGTACTATTGATGATTCACTTATTGGTGGAAATGCCTTTGCTGAAGGTCCTAAGGGTGAAGGAACAGATGCCGCTGTAATCACTGGAGTAGAAATAGTAATGAACCATCATCTGCAAGAAACTAGTTTCATAAAAGAATCCTACAGAAAAGGACATCAAAGACTACATGAAATCAATGAAAGGAAGACCTGAAGAACACAAGACAGAATACAATCTTTTATGACAGGAGCTCCAGAATAAATCAAGCACATACTTGCTAATTAAAAAAAAAAAACCACACTATCAGCTCTTCATAGGTGAAAACATGAATCCAGATGGCATGATGATTCTGTTGGACTTCTCTGCCGATGGTGTGACCCCATTTGTGACTTTCTTTAAAGGATGCCTTAGAAATGGAGAAACATTAAATTCAGCTAATTACATTGGATCACCTTGTCATCACAACTGGCTGCTGCTTTTTGTCATCTACACAACACCAGGACTTGGACAAACTTGGCCTGTTGTCATCTTGAGTTTTATTCATTTATTTTTGACCTTGATTTATTTGGAGTCGAGACATTGTTTTTAAAAACATGTCATGTAAGTTGTCTAAAATAAAACACATTTAAACCTCCCTCCAATAACAACCACAAAAAATGTGCCAGAAGGAACAATGGTAAAGAAAACCAAGGATAATCAGTGATAAAATCCTCTTTCCAGTCTAAGACTGTACAAAAAGACAGCCAAAATCCCAAGGAAGTGTGGAGTGGAGGTAAGGTAGGGAGGATGAAAGAAATACAGGGCATCCCAGGCCCATAGTAGAAAATGGAGACATCTAGTACAGCAAAGGTGATTCAGAGGCCTCAACCCCAGACCAGCAACTAAGCAGCCCAGGAAAAAAGGCAGTCACAACTCAATCTAACATCTAGGCAAAATGGTCCTGAACCACAGCAAGAGACAAGGCCAGCTACTTCAGAAAACATGACCTAGTCTTAACCATGGAACTCAGGAGCAAACACGGGCTACCAGGAGTACAGGAGTAGTTTGTCTCAAGTACAAGCCTTCCATCCAGAAACTGAGGCTGGAGATAGGAGTAAACAGGAAACAACAACAACAAAACACAAAACCCAACAAAGAAATACATTGGACCAAGAGAAGCACAGGGGGCAAACCCAGAAGAAGGGAGTGAATCTATAACAAGTCCAAGTAGAGCCTCAGAGAAAATAACATCCTGGTCATGAGGACTGAAATAATCCTGAGAATAAATGAAACAATGATACAAAATGGAATATCTAGGGAGGAAGTCATGGCAAGGAGAATGAATGTCTTAGAATAGATGGTGGTTGTAAACCTTACTCAAAAATTTAACACCCTGAAAATCATCATGGGTTAAAGAGAAAACAATGATTGCATGAAGCCACAAGAAATATTAAAACACAAGAAAAGGTTCAATGTATGTGATGCTTATAAATTGACTAAGATGTTAAGACAAAAGACATCAATAAAATGTTTTGTTTTGTTTTGTTTTTGGTGAGGCAATTGGGGTCACACAGCTAGTAAGTGTCAAGTGTCTGAGACTGGATTTGAACTCAGGTCCTCCTGACTCCAGGGCCAATACTCTATCCACTGCGCCACCTTGCTGCTCCTAATAAAATGTATTTTTAAAAATGAACTATACATGCACAGGATAGGGAAGGAATGACGAGATAACAGTTCATGTGAAAAAGATATGGAGTTCTTAGTGGATTGCAAGCTCAATATGTAAATGACAATGTGATATGGTAGTCAAAAAAATTGACTAGGTCTTAGGCTACATTAATAGGGGTACAGCGGTCATGAAGGAGGGAAGTGATAACTCCACTATACTACACTTCGGTCAGGATACATGTTTAATATTATGTTCAGTTCTGGGCACTCTATTTTAGAAGAGACAAAGTGGGACATGTCTAAAGGAAGGTGATAAGAAAGGGTGACATAGAGGGACTGATTAAGAGAATTAGAGATGCTTAGTTCAGAGAAGACCAGGAAGAGGCAGTTACAGCTGACTTCAAGTTGGCATATTTGTTTATTGATTGATTTGTCCTTTCTCTGCTCCAGAAGACAGAATTAAGAGCAATTGGTAACAGTTGCAATGGGACAAATTGAGTTTTGGTGCAAGTGAAACTTCCTAAAAATTAGAGCTATTCAAAAGTAGAATGAGGGTTGCCTTGGGAAGCCCTGAGTACTCTATCACTCAAGATCTTCAAGGAGAGGCTGGATGTGGATGTGTGTGTGTGTGAGTATGTGTGCATGTGTGTGCATGCACCCATGAGCTTGTGCTCGACTATGTGTGTATGTAAGTGTTGAAGGAGGGCAGAAATTGTAGAGAGTGGGGCATCTAGGTAGCACAGTGTATAGAGCACCAGTCCTGGAGTCAGGAGGACCTGAATTTAAATATTTAAATCTGAACTCAGACACTTGCTAGGCTGCAAGAGGCAAGTCATTTAACCCTGATTGCATAAATGAATGAATGAATGAATGAATAAATAAATAAAAAGGAGGGAAGGAAAAGAAAGAAAAGAAGAAAAAAAAAGAAATTGTAGAGAGGGTTCTTGTTTAAATATAGATTGAAACTTATGACCTCTGAAATCTCTTCCTGATCTGAGATTCTGGCTTGCCAGGGTCACAGCAGAAGGAAATGGCCAAAATGGGATATAAACATCATCTGACTATAAGACTTGGGCTCATTCCATGTCAGGGGCCATTTGAGTAGGGATTCTGTGGAGGAAGCTACATAAATGTGCATGAATGAATACACAAATGCTAAAAGAAGTGCTTGAGGGGAAGGATCAGTCAGGAACTGGGTTAGTTTAGGAAACAGATTGTTGTTTGTCCTTCATTCTGGAAGAGGACCAGTGACATCAGGAGGGTATTGTTTTGACTTGCAAGTGAACTGGATTTAAGTGAAGCAAGGCTGTGCAAGGTCAGCAGCTTCACTCTCTCTTCCAGGGTCATTTGGAGTCTAATGACAAGACAGAAGCCCCAGATGCAGTAGGAGATCTTGGCCTTTTAAGCTAAGGTCTTTCTTAGGTCTCAGTTTGTCTGAGGCAAGACCTGTTCATTGATTAAAGGCTAGGTTAGAATTGAGGCAAAAGATGGTCTAATTCAGAGTTTCTTAGGCTTTTTCCACTTGTGATCCCTTTTTGCCTGAAAAATGTTTATGTGACCCTGGGTATATAAAGGTATATAAAATAGGTATATGAATCAAACATTTACTGACAGATTTTTCTGGACCCCCACATTCAGTTGTGTGACTCCATATGGGGCTGAAGCTTTGGTCTAGTTTGCCTTCTCAAAAGAATCATTCTGGGAGGGGAAGAGCCTCAGGGTTTCTGGACAGAATAGAACATGTGAGGCTTGGGCTGGGACCTATTATTGTCCAATCAGTAAGAGCCAGAGTGATTTGGGTTTAAAGGCACAGTCAAATAGTTTGAATCCCAAAGGGATTATCAAAGCCTGGATTTTCAGAGCTATATTTCAAGAAATCATAAATGAAAACTACACAAGACAAAAGAATTAATTGTCCCAGTTAAAAACAAACAAACAAACAATGATAGAATAAATAAGTAGGGAAGAAAAAATCAGGAGGAGAAGGAAGAGAATATAGCATCATTGCCCAACTGGAAGGGTAGAACTAAATAGCCACCAAATTCCTTATACCTTACTCTCTGACAAGTAAACTAAGGTGCAAGTTGCCCTTTACATGAAATGTAAAGTCCTAGCTTTAATTTTACCTTCTGCAAGATACCTTTCCTTAATGCCTTTCTTTCATTGCTCAACTTCAATTTATCATGTGTGTGTAGATAGATAGATAGATAGATAGATAGATAGATAGATAGATAGATAGATAGATAGATATAGATATATATCTGTCACTGGGAGAGCAGTGAATTAAAAAACAACAACAATAACAAATCTTTTCCAGGTCCCTGGTGCTTAGCACATAGTAGGTGCTTAACAAATGCTTGTTGACTGACTGGTAGATGGTTATAAAATAGAAACAATAAGATCTGGCAACTGATTGGATGTATGAGGTGAATGAGATTGAAGAGTTAAAAATGTCACCGAGTTTGCAACACAGAGGATGGTAACACTCTTGACAGTAACAGAAATTGGGAAGAGTTCAGGGTTTTGGGGGAAAGATAATGAATTCTATTTTAAACATGTTGGGTTTGAGATGTCTACAAGATATCCAGTTTAAAAGCTCTAATAAGCATCTGGAGATGAGAGACTGAATGTTGTATACAGCCTTCCTTCATTAGAATGTAAATTCCTTAAGGGCAGGGACTGTCTTGCTAGTTTTTATTTGTAGCCCAAGCACTTAACACAGAGAGTGGTACATTTTTGTTGTTGAGTCCTTTCACTTTTGGTCATGTCCAACTCTTTATGACCCAATTTGGGGTTTTCTTGGCAAGTATATAGGAATGGTTGGCCATTTCCTTCTCTGGCTTTTTTTTACAGCTGAGAAAACTAAGGCAAACAGTGACTTATCCAGGAGAGTGGCATATAGTATAAGCACTTTTAAAATGTGCTCTCTCTATCTATCTAATCTTATCTATCTATCTATCCATCTATCTGTCTATCTATTTATCATCTATCTACCCACCCACCCACCCATCCATCCATTCATCCATCATCTATCTATCTATCTATCTATCCATCTGTCTGTCTATTTATCTATTATCTATTTACCCACCCATCCATGATCCATCCATTTATCTATCTATCTATCTATCTATCTATCTATCTATCTATCTATCTATCTATCCATCCATCCATCTGTCCATCCATCCATCCAACCATCCATCTATCTATCTATTGGCTTAAATGAGAGCGAGCCTTTAATGTATTATGGAAATGTCAACTGTGATTATTACCATATATCCTACAATTCAGTTACACTCACCTACTTGCTACTCCTTGAACATGACATCTGCAGATACTGTGCCCTTATAAAGGCCTATGCCTGCAATGTGTTATTTCCCCATCTCTGACTCTTAGAATCCCTGGCTTCCTTTCAGACTCAGCTCAAAATTTCCTTATGCAGGATTCCTTTCCCTCTTTCCCCTGGCTGCTACAGCCTTTCCCGTTACAGTTACTTCCATCAAGTTTGGATATAATATAGATAGATATAGCTAGATATACATATATAATAATAATGTTCCAATAAGCAGTTGGAGATGCAAGACTGAAGGTTATATATTGCCTTCCATTATTAGAATGTAAGTTCCTGTCTTGTTTATTTTTATTTGTAGTACTAGCACTTAGCACAGAGCCTGGCACATAGTAAACACTTTAAAAATGTTCTGTCTCTCTATCTGCCTATCTCTCTATCTATCCATCCATCCATCCATCCATCTTCATCTATCTATCCAGAGGCTTAAATGAGAGCAAGTACATAATATGTTATAGCAAATGTCAGCTGTTGTTATGAACACTTTTTTTGATGGCCTACGAGACTCATCTCTGACAACACGTTTATTCTATCAAATGATAGGGCTCTTTAGATCTGAGAGTCTGAGAAAATAAAGGGATCTATATTCTGGGATTCATACCTCAAGAAGGTTTCCCCTTTAAAAATGCCACCTTGTTTATTGTGGAAACTTTTGCTTCTTTTTTTCCCTAATAGGAAGTCAATTATTTATTGCTTACATCTCTGATCATCTGGGGTCTCCCCTGTCACACCAGTAGCTAATGACTATAAACAATGATAGGATTAACATTGCAGGTCAGCTCAGTGATACAGTGGATGGAGTGACACACTGAACTTGCAGTCAGGGAAGCCTGAGTTCTTATCCTGCCTCAGACACTGACTGGCTTTGTGATCTTGAATGAGTTCCTTACCTCTCTCAGCCTTCATTTTTTCAACTATACAATGGATACCTCCCTTGTAGGATTCATTGTGAACATCAAATGAAATAAAGTTTGTAAAATGCTTTAACAATGTTAAGTTTTTATATAATTGCTTTCTATAATAATTATTATTAAAGCTCTTTTCAGGGTTTGATTAAGCATCTGATATTCGAACTCCAATTCCTGAACTGTACTATAGGAATATAAATATATATATAAATTTACCTCCAAGGGGTTTTGTGAACTTCAAATGAGATCACATATGGAAAGTGCTCTGCAAATCTTAAAGGGTTATATAAACTCTAGCTATCATTATTATTAATTGAACCGTATCCATAGTGCAATTAAGCACCTAGAGGTTCAAGGCCAGCATTTGCTTGTGTGTAGAATCATGCTTTTGTCCTCAAGTTCATTAAATTTTTCTCCTCTTCCATCAAAGCAATGGAAGAATTGCGGAGAAAAAAACCCTCACTGGACCAGTGAAATCCTCTCTGTGGCATGCCATTTCATATTTCTAGATCTGTTTTCTTGTGTCCTCTGACATCAGTGTGGTGGAGAAAATGTGCAAAGACAAACACTGAGTTAAAGAGTAACTCTCTCTCACTGACTCTATGATCCAGAAGAATCATTGCTCACTCACCTGCATTGAAGAGGCTTCCCAGCTGGCAGCTGAGGCCAGCACACAAGATTTACCCAGGGATGCCCAAACCATTTGGGAACAGAGACAGAGACTCCCAGGGATAACCGAGGGGGGAACCCCAGATCTCCATACCTATAGTGCTCTTCTACAGCAATATCCTACCTGGCTTCCTGTTCTCCCATATGCCAACACGTAGATTCCTTTTATAATGGTTCAGCCTTGAACATCAGTCTAGGTCAGGAATTCTTAACCTGAGGTCTATAGTCTCCCAAAGAGTCTATGAATTTCAGGGGACTGGTGAACTTGAATGGAAAAAAAACCCTACATCTTTACTTTCTATAAACTTGATTTTCCTTATAATACTACATATTTTATTTTATGCATTAAAAATGTGATGCTGAACAGGGGCCCAAAGGCTTTATCAGACAGACAGCCTAAGTATCCATTGTTAAGGGCTAAAATTCTAGCTAAACTGTCTAAAATATTTAATGAGTGGTCGCCAATAAATTATAAGCTTTAGCAAGAGTTAGACTTTTAAGCATTTATTAAGGAGAATAAGAATTTGGTAAAGAGAGAGAGAAAGGCCTAGATTTCTATCTATTAAAGGGAGAGAGCATTTCTAGCTCCACTCTCCACCAGCGTCCTCAGGAAAGAGAGCGAGACTGAGAGTCATTCTCTTCCTTCCTCCTCCCACTAGCCCGCGTCACTTCCTTTTCCAAAGAAAAGACTCCTGGTCTTGCCCTCAAAGACCTTCGCTTCATGGGTGGAACTCTTCTACAGTAAGTCCCCAGCAGGTGGCGTCATTCCAATCGTTACACCATGATACACAAAAAAGGCTAAGAACTCCTGGTTTAGAGGGTTGTTTTTTTTTTCTGCCTCTATCTGTCTATCTGTAGGCAACCTCAGAATAGGAGGGAGAGTTATTTTCCCTTTTAAGGCTATTGACAGAAAGTGAGCCTCTCCTAAGGCCTTTTTCCTCCACGGGAGGGTGTGTAGGGCTCACACATACCTGGCAGTCAGGGGATTTACTCATATGAAACAGCATGGGAATCCTAGCTCTAATTATGGGGAAAACAGTACGGTTGTTTATGAAGAATTGTTCATTTTGAAGAGGAACAATCACATAACAGGGTGATGAGTTGGGAGTGAATTGGATTTAAGTGAAGCAGAATTGCACGAAGTCATCAGCCACACTCTCTCTTCCAGAGTCAGAGTCATCAAAGTCCAGTGGCAAGGCAAAAATCAGGATGGCAGGTAATGGCTCTGTATGCAATGGATGACCTTGGGGTCTTCAATGTCTGACCAAGTTTTAAGCACTCCACAGAGCCTACTTCAGGTACCATCATGGCCACTGGAACAGTGTTCTCATCTGTCAATTCAGTCCGGGGAAGTATTCACATGCTTGGGGTAGACATCACCCTAACCTACTGGTGGATTTGGGGCCCCTCAGTTACCCTCAACCTGGTTTAACTTGACTGCTGAGATGGTTTTAGAAGGGCGTGACATGCTACAGCTTCTTGCAACCACAGATGAGAGTTGAATGACAGGTAGATACCAAAGGTGTATGAGCAATTTTGAAAAAGGCTCAGTAAGCTCTTACCCTACAGGTGCTAGACCTCCTGAATATCCCAGACATCCCTTATGAAGAGTAATACCTGACATTTATATGGTGCTTTAATGTTGCATTTTTCTTTCTGTCTGTCTGTCTATCTATCTATCTATCTCGCTATCTCTCTATCTATCTATCATCTAATTTATCCATCCATCAAATGGCAACTAGGTGGTGCAGTGATAGAACACTGGCCCTGAAGTTGGGAGGATCTGAGTTCAAATCTCACCTCAGAAACTCACTAGCCCTATGACACTGGGCAAGTCACTTAACTCCAATTGTCTTAAAAACATCTGAGGCTATTTCCTATCGTCCTGATATATATCTTGCCACTGGACCCAGATAGCTCAGGAGGAGTGAATGAGGCTGGTGACTTTTCACAGCCCTTCCTCACTTAAATCCAATTCATTGCAAGTCATGACATCACCTCCTGTTGTCATGGTCCTTTTTGAGAATGAAGGACAAACAATAACAATAATAGCTCTCTTTCTAATCTCATACTTCAGGTATTATTAACTCCCTAATCTAAATGAGGAAATGGGCTCAGAAAGTTTAAGTGACAACTTAGTCATAGAGTAGGTAAATGTTAGAGGCAATATTTGAACGCAGATCTCTCTTTACTTCATCTGATGTGACCTAGACCACAAAATTTATTAGAAGACTGGAAGTTTCATCTCTACCTCTGAGAGAGAGAGAGAGAGAGAGAGAGAGAGAGAGAGAGAGAGAGAGAGAGAGAGAGAGAGATTTTCTTGTAATGAAAAGAATGCTGAAAGTCAGAAGACCAGGGTTCTATTGTGCTATTGGGCTCACTACAAATTTATGTTCTCTAGTATCTAGTAGGAGAGGGGAAGGCATGAGGATGGGTGGGTGGAGACAAGCATTTATTAAGCACCATTTAAGTGTCAGACTCTGTGCTAAGTACTTTATAAATATCATCAAATTTGAGAGGTAGTATGGAATAGTAGAAAGCTAGCCTCAGCAACAGGGAGACCTGACCTAGTTGACCTAGGGTAAGTCACTCTCTTCATTTGTCACCAGTTGCTCTGCTTGACTGACTCCACTGTCACTGCTACTGTCATCTTTGTCATCATCATTGTCATCATCATCATCGCCACCGCCACTACCACCACCATTATCATGCCCTCTTCCTACCCCCACCCCCACCCTACTCCATAATTTCATTATCAGGAAAGTCTTCATAATGGACCTCGCTTCAACTTTGGTACTCAAACTCATCAGTACCTTTACTTGCTTCTTTCCCTTTGATTGGAGGACTGGAGGGCAGAGCAAAAACTCTTCCCATAGCCTCCCTTTATAGAGGGCACAAAATCCCAGTCATTTCTTCATCTGTCACCAGCTGCTTTGCTCTCCACTCCACCATCATCATCATCATGCCCCCATAGCAGGTAACCTTTGTTTCCTCACCCAATATATTCAAGACTATAAAGTACAAAGAAGGTGCCAACCTGTATTAGCTAAGGGACTTTCCTCACTCTTTATCACTGAAATGACAGGTCCAGCATACACTCCTAATGCCCTGTAAGCAATCCTTTTATTCATTTCATCAATTCTCTATAGCATCATTCAGAGTAGTTTTCCTAAACTTGTACCCCTGTCCTTGAGCCCTCAGCCTTTTCTAAATGTTCATCCTCTTTGTTCTCTTTGTACCTTTTGCCACTATTGACCACAGCTGCCTTCTTGGATACGTTCTACTCTCTTAACTTTTGTGACATTGCTGTCTCCTACTTCTCTTAATACCTCTTTGATAACTCCTTTTCTCGCTTTGCTGTCTCTTTCCATCCCCTAATTGAAGGCATTCTGAAATCCTCTATTTTTGGCTCTTTTCTTTTTTCACACTCTTCTTAACTGATCTCATCTAATCCTGTGACTTCAGTCACCCCGGGCAGATAATTGCCAAATCTATATCTCCAGCTCCTTTCCCTTTAACTTCAGCCCCACACCACAGCCACTTCCTTTATGTCTCTTCACGTGTCTCTTACCAACAGTCAACATCTCCAAAATAAAACTCATCATTCCCCCCTCACCCCACACCTACTCCTCCTCATGCTTTTCGGTTGTTGTGGTGGTGGTGGTAGTATTGGTAATGGTGTCAATATTCTATTGGTTACTTCATAATCATTTTTGTCTCTGACCTCTGTTTCTTTTTAAAAATATATGTTTTATTTTAAAATATGTTTTTATTGATGTCTTCTGTATTTTACATTACCATATTTAACCCAGTATCATTTCCTTTCTCCCCTCAGAGAACCACCCCATATAACAAATAGTATTTTTAAAGACAAAAAAGGGGAAAAAAATCAGCACATTGAAAAAATCTGAAAACATATGCAATATGTTATCTTCCACTTCCATGAAGCAATGAGTTAGGGGTATCATCTCATATCTCTTCATTTGATCTTTATAATTTTGACTTTAAATTTTTATTTTATTTATATAATCTTAAAATTCATCCATAAATCAATTTATGTATATACTTTTATTTGTAATTTTAACTTACATTTTTTATTTAACTTAAATATTTTTTATCTTTATAATTTTGCTTATCTTCATAATTTTGTAGCATTTTTTTAGATTTTTTTTTTGTTTCTGGTTGTTCTTTCCATTTACATTATTATAGTCACTGTTATATTGTTTTTTCTGGGGAGTTGTCCACTTACTTCACTCTGCATCAATTCATGTGAAGTTTTCCGTGCTTCTCTATATTTATCACATTCATCATTTCTGACAGCACAGGAACAGTCCATTACATTCATGTACCACAATTTATTTAGCCATTTCCCAATTGATGGACATATACTTTATTTTGAATTCTTTACTATCACAAAAAGTGCTGCTCTAAATATTTTGCCATACGTGGAGATTTTCTTCTTTTCGATGGCTTCCTCTACCTGTTTCACCACCTGCAATCAATCAACAACGCCTGTTGATTCTACTTACTTGATATTTCTTCTATCCATCCTGATTGTCACCACTCTAGTTCAGGCCTTTTTGCCTCTGACTTGGACTATTTTGTTTACCTCCTAGCTCTTTTCTCCATCTCTGGTCTCTCCCCTTGCTAAACCTTTTAAAGCAGAGCTCTAATTATGACACTACAATGCTCAAAATTTCTTCAGTAACTCCATGTTGTATATGGAGAAGGCAGCTGATGGTGCAGTGGATTAGAATGCTGGGCTAGGAGTCAGGAAATTCTTGTTTGGTCAACTCTTTGTGACCCCATTTGGGGTTTTCTTGGCAAAGGTACTGGATTAGTTTTCCCTTTCCTTCACCAAGTTATTTTACAGATGAGGAAACAGGGAAATAGGGTTAAGTGACTTGCCCAAGATTAGCCTTCCTGAATGCAGGCCTGGCAATATATTCTCTGCAGCCCCTATCTTCCCCATGGAGTCATGAAGACTTGAATTCAAATGTGGCCTCAGATATTAACTTATGTGGCCCTGGGCAAGCCACTTAGTCTATGCTTGTCTCATTTCCTCAATCACAGGGTTGTTGTGCAGATCAGATTTATAAAAGTGCTTAGCACAGTGCCTGGTGCATAGTAGGCACTCTCTAAATGCATAGGCTCTTCTCATGTAATCCCTTATAATTGAAATATCCCCTACTCCACAGTCACCTGTTAAAATTTTACCCATCTTTCAAAGTTCAGAGCAGATTCTGCTTTCTCCTTGAAAGCAGGGACTATCTTTTGCCTTTCTTTGGATCTCTGTCACTTCCCATAGTAGGCACTTATTTAATAAATGTTTGATTTAATAAATGCTTTGTTGACTTGACTTCCTCAAAGAGACAAAAGCATTAATTAATCAAGAGTTTATATATGCATACATATACCATATATACATATATGTATATACACATACATGCATATGCACATATAAATCAATAAAATAATTATTAATTTACTATCTATTGTACATCTAGCATCAAGTTTGAAAGCTGCGATTACAAGGCACATTTCCTAAAATAGTAATAGATATTTACTGCCCAAAATTGTTGATCCAGAGAGTCTACTAGTCAAAGAACCAATGTACACCAGAATATTTATAGCAGCATTCTTTGTCCAGCATCAAGGAGCTGAAAACAAATTAAATATCTATTGAATAGAAAATAGCTAAATAACTTATGAGAAATAAGGAATATAATCAATAGAGAGAAGCATAGGGAACTTATTTGAACTGATGCAAAATGAAATAAGCAGAACAAGGAGGACAAATACACATGATTACTACAACAGTTTGTATGCAAAGAACAATAATAAAATGATTAAAACTGAAATCTATAAAATTTTACTGAATAAGTTTCATCCCCATGAAAAGATATGAGAAGGAATATCTCCTTGCTTCTTTGCAGAGGTGGGGGACTATGTAATATCAAGTTCTCTTGAAATGTTAGTTTTGCTGAATTTTCCCCCTTTGTTTTAATTCTTCATTAAGTGATGGGTCTTTGGGGGGTAATAAATATGGCTATATTGGGAAATGTTAAGTGAAAACAAAAGGTTCTCTTTACCACATAAATAGATCAATGATCTCATCAATTTGGGAGTTTCCCTTTAGTAATGCTGATGATAGTCTCTCTAGGCTTTCCTATCTCTGATTTGATTCTTCTTGTTCATGTTCTCTCTTACCCATGTTCTCTCTGCCACTTGATCAGTTTGTCTTCTCTTTTGATTATCCATGACTTGGATAATATCCTTTCTTTCTCTTGTTCTTTAGAGTTCCTCACTTTTTTATTTTAATCTCTCAGACTGTTCTCATCCACCATGTGGCTTTCCATTACCTTCTGTGTGCTATCATACTCATTTTTAGTTCTTCAGGATCAGTGGTATTCATTTCTCACTGCTACATGGCAACACTGATAAAATGTTAATATTGAAAAGATTTTTTTAAATTTTACCATACAATTAGGGCCAGTAAAGCAGTTTAACATGTTTTTTTTTCTGAAAGTAATTTATTTCACTCTCCTCTTGATCAGCTCTGTGCTCATCTTATTGTCCATCTGTATTGTCTGTTCCCAATATACATACTATTGGCCAAGCTTTATGGGGAGTCCATCCATAAGGCATGTTGAAATCAGGGCAATAGGCATTCTTATTCCACTTGGTCTTTCCTGTATGGATAGATGGACCAAACTCCTTTGAGTGATTATAGATCTCCTCAAGGAAGTGTTGCCATGTTCTGGACCTTGAATCAATTTATACGATATCATCCATAAACAGGAGTATTGGAGAGACATCACAATTCACAGATAAACAAACCTTCTTTAATGTGATATCTGTATTAAATCTCCTTGATCACAAGTGGTGAATACCTTTGTTAAGAATTTTTTTATGAATCAATCAACAAGCATTTATTAAGCACTTGTTATGTGTCAGACACTGAGTTAAGCACTGGGGATACAACGAAAGGGAAAAATAATTCTTGCCCTTCATTAATCAATCAATAAATACTTATTAAGCACCTACTATATGCTTGGCACTATGCTAAGTGTTGAGGATATAAAAGAGAGAAAAGATAGCCTTTGTCCTTACAGAGCTCATAATCTAATGGGGGAGACAATAAACAAACAAATATGTGCAAGCTATTTACAGGATAAATACAAAATAATTAACAGAGGGAAGGCACTAGAATTAAGAGGGATTGGGAAAGGCTTCCTGCAAAAGATAAAATGTTAGTTGAGACTTAAAGAAGCTATCAGAGTCAATAGGAAGGAGGAAATCAGTGAGGAAGAATGTCTCAGGCATGGGTGACAGCTAGAGAAATGCCTGAAGCTGAAATGGAGTGTCTTATTCACGGAATAGCCAGGAGACCAGTGTCATTTGGATCAAAGAGTATGTGGTGGGAATTAAGGTGTAGGAAGACTTGAAAAGAAGGAGGTGGCTAGGTTATGAAGGTCTTTGAATATCAAACAGAGGATATTATATTTGATCTTGTAGGCAATAGGGAGTCACTGGAGTTTATTGAGTAAGAGGAGGTAGCATGATTGAACGTATACCTTAGGAAAATCACTTTTGTGGCTGAATGAAGGATGGAGTGGAGTGGAAGAGAGACTTGAGCAGACCCACCAGCAGGCTGGTGCCAATTGTCCAAGTGTGAGGTCATGAAGGCCAGAACTAGAGGACTGGAAGGTCGTTTGGGAGATGTTGCAAAGGTGAAATCAATAGGGAACATATTGAATAAAAGGGTGTGTGTGTGTGTGTGTGTGTGTGTGAAAGATGGTGAGGAATTGATGAATCCTAAGTTGTGAATCTGAGACACTGGAAGCATGGTCTTGCGCTCTACAGTAATAGGAAAGATAGGATCAAGGAGGATTTAGGGGAAAAGATGAGTTCTGTTTTATACATGTTTAGCTTGAGATGTCTACTGGACATACAGTTCAAGACATCTGAAAGAAAGACCTTAAAGGAGCTCACATTTTAATGAGAAAGAAAGCAGGAAAAACACTTATGAACATACAAGATATATACTGGGTATGTGAAAGGTAATCTCAGAGGGAAGGCACCAACCAGCAGTAAGGGAAGACTAGAAAGGCTTCTTTTTTGGGGGTGGGAGGGTGGGGCGGGGCAATGAGGGTTAAGTGACTTGCCCAGAGTCACATAGCTAGTAAGTGTCAAGTGTCTGAGGCTGGATTTGAACTCAGGTCCTCCTGAATCCAAGACCAGTGCTTTATCTACTGTGCCACCTAGCTGCCCCTTAGAAAGGCTTCTTGTAGAAATTTGGATTTTAGCTGAGACTTGAGGAAAGTGGTAACACAGGTAAGAAGTAGAACATTCCAGGCATAGGTAATAGCCAGTGGGATTGAACAGAGTTGGAAGATGATGTATCTTTTTTTCTCTCTCTCTCCCTGCCCCCCCCCGCCCAGGGGCAATGAGGGTTAAGCGACTTGCCCAGGGTCACACAACTAGTAAGTGTCAAGTGTCAAGTGTCAAGTGTCTGAGGCCATATTTGAACTCAAGTCCTCCTGAATCCAGAGCCAGGGCTTTATCCACTGTGCCACCTAGCTGCTACAGAAGATGATGTATCTTGTATGAGAAACATCAAGGATATCATTGTCACTGGATGGTAAAGTACATAGAGTAGAGCATGAGAAGACTTAGAAGGTAGAAAGGGGTTATGTTATGAAGGACTTTACAAGCCAAAAGACTTTATATATGATCTAGGATACAATAGTGAGCCCCAGGAGTTTTTTGAGTGAGGGGATGACAGGGTAAAACCTATACTTTTGAATAACTTTGGTAGCAGAGTGGAGGATAGATGGTAGTGGGGAGATACTTGAGGCAGAAAACCCAAAAACAGTCCAGGTGTGAATTGCAGAGAGTCTGTACAAGGATGGTGGCAACATCAGAGGAGAGAAGAGCTTGTATATGAAAGACTTTGTCAAGGTAGAAATAACAACCTTGCTTCTGATTGGATGTGGAGGGGGGGAAAGTGAGGCATTGAGGATGATACTTACATTGTGGGGCCTGGATGATTGGGAGGATGGTGAGTATTCCAACAATTGGAACAGTATTCCAGCAATATGGAAGTTAGACAAAGAGGAGGGTTTCAGGGAAAGATAATGGGTCCAATTTTGGACATGTTCAGTTTCTGATATCTATGAGACATCTTATCCTAGATAGTGTGGTAAAAATTATTTGTGGTAAAGTTTAATATCCAAAGTTTTAGCTGAATCATTTGGAAGGGGTCACACCTGGCCTACCCTGAGATTACATATGCTACTGAGTAGGACCTCCCCTTTTGGGGAGGAAAACTCCACCCGAAGGGAGGCAACTTCTGGTGGGCAGGGCATTCAAAAGGTCGGTCTCTTTCAGCTTGGAAAGCAGTCTGGTGGCGCTCAGCTTGGCTCGGTGGTGGGGTGTTTCATGCTTGGTCTTGGGTGTGCTGGTTCTCGGCCTAGCGGGCAGTTTGGGATTGGTGAGTTTTATGAAGGAAAATAGACTAAGCTTAGAGTTAAGACTGTCCATCTGTTTTTCTACTTCCTTATTTCCCTAATTGGTTTCACCTTTGTGGTCTAATTAATTCCCAAGCAATAAAACCTGATCCTTTATGAACTAAAGCTTAGAGGCTCCTTTTCTTATGGGCCTGGAAGGTATATATAAAAGGGAAAGTTGAAAGGGGAGATTAATGCTCCGTATATCCAATTTTGGCCCTCACGATAGCCAAGGAGCACTTGGATTTCAGATACTAGAGATCAAGAGAGAGGTTAGGGCTGGATAAATAGATCAAGAATCATCTATTAAAGGATGATAATTAAATCCATGGGAGTTGATGAAAAGAATTCAGAAATAGAAGAGATGAGGGTCCAGGACAGAACCTTGGGGTGCATCCATGGTTAATGATTATGTCCTGGATAGAAAGCTATTAGAGAATACTGAAAAGGAGTCTGACAGGTATGAGAACTAGGAGAGAGCAGTGCTGCTGAGAGAAGAGAGTATCAAGAAGAAAATTATCAATAGTGTCAAAGACTGTAGAGAGGTCAAGAAGAAGGACTGAGGAAAAAAACCCTTAGATATTGTAGTTAAGAAGTCATCAATAACTTTGGAGTGGGCAGTTTGAGTAGTATAATGAAGTTGAAGTTGGAAGCTGAACTGTAGGAAAAATTTAAATGAGAGGAAAGGAAGAGAAAGCATTGATTGTAGATGCCTTTCTTAAGTTTAGACATAAAAAGGAGAGCTACAGGATAGCAGCAAGCAGGGGGATGGATGGTCAGGTAAGAATTTTTAAAGATGAGGGAAACATGGGTGTGTTTGTAGAAAGCAGGGAAGCAGCCAGGGTGAAATTGAAGATAAGTGAAGGAGTGGGAATAATAAAGGGTGGAATCTGTCAGAAATGATAGATTCTATTGAATGGAATCTACATATTGTCGTTCAGTCATGTCCAACTCTTCATGACCCCATTTGGGGTTTTCTTGGTGAAGATACTGCAGTGGTTTGCCATTTAATTCTCCAGCTTATTTCATAGATGAGAAAACTGAATCAAACAGGATTAAATGACAATCAGGATCACGCAGCTAGTAAATATCTGAGGTCAGATGTGAACTCAGGTCTTCCTGACTCTAGGGTTGGTGCTCTATTAATGTTACCACCCTTGTGCACATAGAGAAATTTGGCTTAGAAAGAAGGGCCACTTTTTCATGTGAGACCAGAGTGAAGGAAGGGATAGTGGGGAAAGACATCAGAATGATGTTAGATGAAGGGGAGGGGAGAAGAGAGAACTCTTGGAAATGGCCTCATTTTCCCCCAGCAGATATGAGGAAAGATTCTTAGCTGAGAGGTTGGGAAAAGAGAAAAATAAAAAGGAGTGAGGACAATTGCCAGGCCTTGTCATTTTTCACCAGTGTAAACATCTTTCATATATAACCTCTTATCTCTTCTGTCACTTATCTCTTCCGTCACCACCCTGGTCCAGGCCCTCATCACCCCACATGTGAGCTATTGTAATAGTCTGTTGGATAGTGTCTCTCCCCATTCCCCATTCTCCACTCAAGTGTCAAATTGATCTTCATAATGCCCAGGTCTGACCATGTCACATCCCTTCCCCACCTGCACCCCCACCACTTCATTAAATTCCAGTGCCTCCCTAGTACCTCCAGGAGCAAATATAAAATGATCTGTTTAGATTTTAAAGCACTTCATAGCCTAGCCCCTTCCTTACTTTCCATCTTCTTTCAGTGGCACATTGGATAGAGCATTGTGTCTGGAGTCAGGAACATCCGAGGTCAAAACTAGACTCAGACACTAGCTATGTGACCCTGGGGAAGTCACTTTAAAAAACCAAAAAAACCCAACCTCTGTTTGCCTTGGTTTCCCCAACTGTAAAATGGTGAGAATAATAGCACTTATCCCCCAGAGTTGTTGTGAGGATCAAATTAGATAATAATTGTAAAGTGGTGAAAACTTGATAAATGTCTATTTCCTTCCTTTTTACATTCCTTCCTTTTTCTCTCTTTCCCTCCTTCCTTTTCCTTCCTTTTTTCCTTTGATTTCCTTCCTTCCTTCCTTTGCTTCTTTCCTTCCTTGATTCCTTCCTTCCTTCGTCCCTTTGTCCCTTCCTTCACTGCATTGAGTAGGATAGTGAATGGATTTTTTGTTGTTCAGTCCTTTTAGTCATGTCTGATTCTTTGTGACCCCATTTGGGTTTTCTTGGCAGAAATACTGGAGTGGTTTGCCATTTCCTTCTCCAGCTCATTTTGCAGATAAGGAAACTGAGTTCCTTAACAATCAGGTTACTGAGCAAAACAGGGTTAGGTGACTTGTTCATGGTCACACAGCTAGCAAGTGTCTGAAGTTGGATTTTAACTTAGGAACGTGAGTTTTCCTGCCTTCAGGCAGAGTGAATGGGTTTAGGGAGGTACAAAAGGGTTGCCTTGCTACAACAAGGACCCAGTTGAGATGATGTCACATAAATTTGTAGTGGGTCCAATCAGTATGGTTTTGTGCTTTTCTTCAGCTTCATCTGGCAGCATGTGAGTATGAGGGAAGGCAACAAATGATATGAATTATCCAAGGCTGAGGCTTGACAGGGCAAGATCTGTAATAGGATACAGGGGCAAGTGCCTAGAGAGAAGAGAACAGTGATTCGCCAAGGTTGTCATCTCAGGCTGCAGTAGGGAAAGGAAAGGGTCTTAGGCCTGGGGCGGGGCCAGTGATCGTTCCCTTGTACTATCGAGCTACATCTGGAGAATTGGGCTCAGCACAGACACCATATTTTAGGAAGGGAACTGACATACTAGAAGAATATCCAGAGCAGAGTGACAAGTAAAACAGAAGCCTTGAATTCATGCCATATGGGGAAATCTTTTCAAGGCACCAGGTATCTTTATCTGGAAAGATGAAGACCAAGAAGCCCTAGGATCACTGAATTCAGGTACTGTGTGGTCTGATATATAGAAGAGGGTTTATATTTGATCTCCTTAGCCCCAAAGAGTAGAACATGGAGTGATAGGTGGAAAGTACAGGAAGGCATATTACAGCTCATAGAATCAGGGATTTAGAACCAAAAATGACTTTTGAGATCCTCTAATCCAGTAGTCTCAAACTCAAATAGAAATGGGAGCCACTAAATGGGGTCTACTAAACAGAAGGATAGCTGTTTGCTATATATTGACTTTAAAAACCACATATTAACATTATCTATGTTCTGTTGTATTTTTTTGTTTATTTTGCTATTGTTCCCTATTACATTGCAATCTGATTCAGCCTATTCAGGAGTGTTGTGGGCCTGCAACCCGTGCCTTTAAATTTGATACATGTTCTAATACAACTCTCTCATTTTACACATGAAGAAAATGAAGACCGGCTAGCTATATGATTGGTCCTACATTATGCAGATCCTAAGCAGCAGGACTGGGATCAAAAATAATGTCCTCTGATTCTAAATCCGGCAATCTTTTCACCATGTTACACTGCCCATCTGACCTGATTTAAGGAAAGCTTCCGAATAACTGCAATTCTGCAAAGATGCAATGGGCTGTCTTGGGAAGGCAGCACACATTCCACCTCAGTGGAAGTTGGCAATTGGAGGATAGATGACCATTTTTATCAGTATTACAGATAGCAGTCTTGTTCAGGTGTAGAAGACAGGCTGAGTTTCTTTCCTACTCTGAGAAACCGTGATTTCTATAGTCAAAAGCACTCAGCGAGAGCAGAAATTGGCCAAAGACCCCTGGAAAATCCAAGGATTAAGGAAAGTGCTTTTCACAGGATTGATTCAGGAGACCTGAGTTTCAACATTGGCTCAACATGCTATTGAATTACTCTGTGGTCTTGAACAAGTTGCTTAAGGTCTCTTAGCCTCAATTTCCTCTTCTGAGAAATGAAGAAGGCAGACTAAGTTATTTGTGAGGCCTCTTCCTGCTTTAAGACCTATGATCTTGTGACAGGCTGATAGGCCTAAATCGTAAGTATATGGCAATCCCCAGTACTCCATGGAGTACTGCCAACTTAACGCTTTTCTCACCCAGACTTTTCATTTATATCTTTTGGATGATTTCTTTTTCTCCCTGTGGCAACATATCTTTATATTTATAACCTATGACATAATAAAAATGAGTTTGATCTATAGAAATTTGCCTTTTGTTAGAATACCTCTAGTTCATAAAAAGAGAAATGATCACCAAAATGGGAACTCAGACGTGTTCATGTTTTTATAACTACTGTCCAGTTTCTATCAAAAATTTTATTTCTTTCTCCAAGAATGACACCCCTTAACTATTTGAAATGTTTCCTGCTCTGTTGGCACCTCTGCTAGCAGCGTCAGCCTCTTCTAACTAAGCATACTACCATGAGTACCAAGACCATCTTCATTCATTACCACAGCAGCTATTTATTGAATGCTTGCTATATTTAAGGTACTATGTGCCAACACACAAGTGCAATTATTTGTAAACATAACAAATGTTTATTGACTGACTAAGCTACAATTCAGATCCATATTGGGTAGCTCTATTAGCATATCTAAAACCTATACTGATATTACTCCCCATAGTATTCCTTATCCTCAGATAAGGCTATATTTTCCCCCTTGTGATTTCATCAGTATAGAGAGCTTTCAGTGTGCAAAGTCCTTCCATGAGCAAAGTTCAGCTAATTGGTTAAAACTTCTAATCCTACAGAGTTGCCTGGAATACTGGTTGCTAAGTGACTTATTCATTGTCACACAGATAGTTTGTGTCAGTAGCAGGATTTGAATCCACATCTTCCTAACTCTAATTCCAGCTATCTTTTCACTGTACCATCTTCCTTCTCTTGTACCCTTAGATAACACATATATCTTGGGAAAGGGAATTTAAGAATGACTTCTTATTTCATATTTTTGCAAAGGATTGGTCCTCCTAGGATCAGTCTTTCTTTCTCTCATCCTCCATCTCCACACCTACCCTAGCCCTCAGTTTTATGTCTGAATCTCTCTGATCTCTGGTGTTGGAGGAATGTTAGAATATAAGTTCCTTGAAATAGGGTCTGTTTAAAAAAACAAAACAAAACAAAACAAAACTTGTCTTTATATTTCCAGTGACCAGCAAGCAAAGTGACATACACAAACCAGGCACTTAAATTAGATGGGCTTGGACTAAGTTGGATCCTTTGTATATTTGGAAGGCTGGATTGTGAATAGATGAGTATAGGTATAGTCATGTTGCTTCTGCAAGTGTAGGTGGGATAAGACCTGACCCAGCTTTTAGCACAATTACAAAGCAGATCAAATTCATCATTTTTCCTTCTCACCTGCCCCTGACTGTTAGGCACCAAACTCTTTAGCCCCTTGGCATCTCAGGGTTTTTGACCCAAGTGTAACTAAGATGTTGAAGGACCTTAAAGTGTTGGTTAGCCAGAACTATTTGTATTTTTGAGAACTATGAGGAAAAAAAAAGAATCATACTTAAGCCCAAGGGAGGAACTAATGATTAGTATATCAGGTATGGAATAACCCAGGTGGGGGACAGGATGGAGCAGAAGAAGGAGTGATATTCTGGGGTGGTAGGCTCCAGTGCTCCTCATATCACACATCAGTCATTCCCTGTGAGTGACGCTGGCCCTGCACTGTATCATGGGAAGCTATTCCTCTGTTAAGGTCCCATTTTCATAACAACTGCAGTCATAACAGATGGATTTTTTTTTTTACTTTCAGTTTTCTATTATTTAAAAGAAAAAGGCACTGAGGATATCATCCCTAGCCAAGTGACATTTTATTTCCCCTTCTATTGGATAAAAGAACATCCAACTACACTCCAGCTGTAGCTCCATTGGCGGAGCTCACAGGCATCTTAGGAGAACCCACGTGGGCTGAGTGGATGCTAATTTATGCATATTTACAGACAACTAACTCCACAACTCCTGTGTGCTACACTGCTTTGTGAGTTCAAAGTTAACCTTCCAACAACAGGAGAAGAATTTTAATCGAAAAAGATAATACCAGTGGCTGGCAGAAAGGTTTTTTTGGGGGGCTGTTCTATTAAGAAATCACTGGAATGACTTTGTAGCAATTGTAACAGATTCTTATTTAAATGAGATTTCACTTTTTTTTTAATAAAGGGAAAATCACCCGAGTTTGCAATGTTTTTCAATGAGCCGAGATTTCTTTCTCTTCTCCCCTCTCCTAGCCTGCCACCCCATCATAATTGATTTATTTTGTAATGCAATATTGTCTAACATTCACAGGCTCGTTTGACTAAATTATTCATCAGCAATTTAAAAAAAAAATAATGCAACAATCTCCTCCTGGTTTTGCCTCCTCTTCTCTCCCTCCCTCCCTCCCCGAAGGCTGAGAACATTTTGTGCTGTTACATACATAGTTCCCCAGTTTTTAACTGGAGGTTAAGTCTCTCTTAACTAAAGGCCATGCTGAACAAGGCTATTAATAAAGACACTTGATGGATCCTAGTTCTAATGAGGGGTGGGAGGGGAGGAGATGAGAGGCAGAGTATATTAGTGGGATGCCATGTGTTATTGTCCCAAAGTGTGCTTTTTTTGGCAACGTGTTGTGACAGTAAACTCTTGCTGTATTCATAAAAGGGGTAAGAACATCCTTTTCCTATACAAAGACCTATGTTTTATTTATTTAGGTCAACAAATTGCCCAGACTCCACAACTAGGGGCCCATATTTAAACCCAGCCTCAAGTTTCTGTAACTAATTCATGGGACATGCTTCTTGTCCAAGGGGCCTAAACCACAAACTTGTCAACATCTAAGCTATTGAGTCCATTCCTCCCACATCCTGTCTACCCTTGCCCAGCTCCATGTTGGCATTGCATGTAGGTCCTTCCTTGTAGATAGGTCTCTTATTTCTAGGAAAGATATTCTTTTGCTTCTACTAGCTAATGTCAAATAAATGCCAGTGGTAAAGAGCTGTTGGTTGTCTTGGGGTGGAGTTTCATCCTTAGTTTCATCTAAAATGAAGCAGCATGTCAGAAAACAGTACACTATGTGTCCAGAATTTTCAAACCACACATGAGTTTGATCAGATGAAGTCTCAGAGAAGTGCCATATCAGACATGCAACCCATGGATGCTTAAGCAAGGCCTCATCAGCCCACTCTTCTAAGGCTAGAAGACTGACTTCTCAGCAGTGAGTCAGTACCAAATATAGCCCAGGTAGGGAGGAAGCACAGGGACATTCCTGGCTTTCCTGGCCTATCTCTCAGGGGTTGGCTTCTTGATGAGACACAGTAAGACCTGCCCACATTGGAGAAGTATGTTAGGGATCCCTGCAATGCAGTCATGTCCATCCCTAATCCTGTTGTTGACACTGGGGATCTTTTACTTTTTAAAGATGTCTAAAATTGCTACATGGTTCTACAGTCATGTTCAATTCAATCACCAACATTGTTGTCAATTTTCTAAGTTCAAGAAATCCCCCAGTGCTCACCACTTCTACAAGATCATGATGAAAACAGCTTGACTGATGGATGTCCCTTGGCTCCCACCTCCCCTCTGACTCTTAAATGCTTTCTTTTCTTTAAAACTCTGCTCAAGTGCCTCTTCTAAATGGAGGCTTTTCTGAGCCTCCCAGCTTCTAGTGCCTGACCCCCACAATGAACTTTTAAAGTTTAACTTATTTGTTTTCTATATACTTATATAAATTTATATTTAATTTTGATATACTTATACAAATTTATATTCAACTTTTATTTAATTATGATTTACTTCTATAAATTTATATTTAACTTATGTTTAATTTCTATATACTTCTATTAATTTATATTCAACTCGTATCTTATTTATATATACTGATATAAGTTTATATTTAAGTTATATTTAATTTCTATATGCTTTGTATATATGTATTTGTGCCTATGCTATTTTACTCCAGAGAATGTAAATTTCCTTGAAGACGTGGAACTCTTTATTTGTACATTTTTAACCCTAGTAGTCAGGACAGGTCTTAACACATATTAGACATTTAATAAATGCTCATTGATTAATTGATTAGTTCACTTATTAGTTTCCCCAGGCCATGGTACTGATAATGTTTTCCCCCTATGGCCCTTTTCTTTCTTTTTCCATCAAATGTTGGGCTTTTTTTCATGTATTTGATGAAAGTCCAAAGTGATAGAAAAACAAACAAACAAACAAAACCTTATACTCATTTGAGGAAGACAACCTTTGCTCTGGACATCAGGTATATTCCCTCTTCCTGCCTACCATCTTTGCTTTAATAATTTATGAAAACTTCTACAACCCATGCTTGAATTCCTCATTTGGTTTTGTTGAGCCTCTTGATTTAGATCTATATATAATACATACATGTATACACACATATGTTTTATGTATGTGTGTATATGTATATATATATATATTACACACACAGAAAGATCCATGTTTTAATTTATATGATATATGCTATTTGTATCTTTCTTGCCATTTTTCAGTCCCTCATCACCAATTGCCTATTAGCTAATCAAACCCAACCCTAATTAGAAATGATACTTGATGTCCAGGAGACATATTAAACTTAAAATGTTGAAAACAGAACTCTTTCCTCCATAGTCTTCCATTCTTCTAAACCTCCCTATTTCTGTTGGAAATATCACCATCCTTCCAGGTTCCTGGGTCCATAATCTCAGCATCATACTTGATTTCTCACTCTCCCTTTACCCCACCTATCAAATCAGTTGCCGAATCTTGCTATTTCTACCTCCACAAAACATCTCTTGAATCTGATCTCTTCTCTTTGCTCATACAGTTCCCACCTTATTTCAGGGCCTTATCAACTCTCACCTAGATCAACAGCCTCCTAATTGGTCTCCTTGACTCAACTCTCAACTTCAATCTGTCTTCCACGCTGCTGCCAAGGTGATTTTCTTTAAACAAATTCTGACCATATCACTCCCACATTCAATCAACTCCAGTGGCTTCCTATTACCTCTAGAATCAAATAAACTCCTCTGTTTAGTTTCTAAAGTCCTTCCAACCTGACTTCCACCTATCTTCTCAGTCTCATTAAACATCACTCCCCTTCCTGTACTCTGCAAGAGTCAAAATGACCTGCTGTCTGTTGCTTACACTTGACACTTCATCTCTTATGTTTTTGCATTGGCTGCCCTCCATGCCTTGAATACATTGCCTCCTCACCTCTGCCTCAGAGTCCCTCTCTTCCTTCAAGACCCGGCTAAAGTAGCACCTTCCAATCTAAATGAAATCTTTCTCCTGAGCCCCTCAATGACTAATATTCTGTTGTTCAAACTACCTTATATGTAATTATTTTGCATTTATTCTCTATAGTTTTCCTATGTGTGCTCATACGCTGCCTTGTCTTTACTCCATTAGAATGTGAGCTCACTTAGAGCGGAGAGGGTTTCAATGACGGTATTTTTTTATCTCCAGCTCTAGCACTATGCCTGGCATATAGTAGGTGCTTTATAAATGCTTGTTGAGTCCCCAGTGGGGCAAATACTCCCAGATTCAAGGAATTTTGGGGTCTGCACTCCTCAAACTATAGCCCACAAGCCTCCACTGGTACACTTATCTGTTATAGTCAGCTTTGAGAAATAATTAGCTCAAAGCAAAGACATTTATTGTAATATCATAATAAGAACAATAGCAAAAATACACCCCCCCATAAACTTGGGGCTTATTTTCTCACAAATGCACACATCAAAACTGGGAAGAATGAGCCCACACATAGCATTCACTAGTAGAGAGACATATGTGAAGGGAATGCACATAGCCCAGGAACTTCACACCTCTGAACCCAAAGGGGGTTGTTCTTTCTCCTTTTGTGGTATCTTCATGCTTTTCTATGGACTGAGCATCTTAGTGGGGACAGCTATACAGGTTGGCTCTCTGGATTGGTGTTTTCCATAGTTTAACTCTCATTGGGTAGCCAGAGCTAACCCTCTCAAATCACAAAACTATTCTGGTCTTGTACCAGGTGTAGTGCCTCCAACTAAGTTATATTCTTGCCTTTCTGATAAATAGATTGGGGTGGGGAAGAGAGGAAAAGAATGATTTCCTCTCAAGGACTGTGTTTTCTTTCATAGCTTGTTCTCTTCTTGACTCAGAGTTTACATTTCTCAGATCTGTTTCTTCCTTGGACCTACTTGTTAGTAAACAGTATGTCTTGCTTTTAAAAGGCCCTGGGGCGGGGGCAGCTAAGTGGCACAGTGGATAAAGCACTGGCCCTGGATTCAGGAGTACCTGCAGTTCAAATCTGGCCTCAGACACTTGATACTTACTAGCTGTGTGACCACGGGCAAGTCACTAAACCCCCATTGCCCTGAAAACAAAACAAAACAAAAAAAAAAAGGTCCTGGGAACATGGCCAATCTTTTGGCCAGCAAATGACTAGTCACCTTCTGACCTCATCAAACTTGACTAAAGAAAAATTTCACTCCATATAAAGGGGGAAGAGTATAAACGTTTCTTTGTACTTTATTTAAGATCATAGTACCTCATTGTGTTCGACACTAGCTCATCATCTTCTATACTTTTATCAACTGGACTTAGAGTAAATTAAGGTCTCTTAGGCAACTCCCTTTCCCTCCCACTGCCAACACCATATATAAAATCCATGACCATCATTGGCTTCAGAGAACTTCCCTGGTATGAAGGTTATTTTGAAAATGGCACAGTATAAATGGCCTAATCCATGGAGATATCAGTGGAGTGGGGTATGCCAAGTCAGAGGGTAGCACAGATGCCATTCTCCTCCTTCTCTAGAGGCCTGAAGAGCAGAACATCCAAGGACCTGGTTTCTGTATTGGCTGTGTCTTCCCTTCTTTGTCGCTGCTCTTTGATACTCCTGCCCTGGGTGTTTTGCTTTAGTTTCTTGTTTGAGTTAAAATGTGGTGTAATGAAAAGCCTTTTACCTTATGCATTACTGTTCTGTCTTGTTCTTTTGTGAAACCCCCACTAAGATCCATAATTGCTGTTAAGAACTGGAACAGAAACTAGTGCTGTGAACAGGATAGAATTTACAAAAGATCAGAAGAACAAAAACTCTACATTTGATTTCATTTTTTTTGCCAAAGTCCACAGTTCTCTTGCAAGCAACCTGACTCCATTTCTAAGTCTTAGGAGGATTCCTGTAAACCCTCCAAGAGGTGTCAGTGGATGCTTCTGATTAAGTTCTAACCTGTGGCTAGCCATTATATACCCAGTTCTAGTTCCCCTGAATTATGATTGGAATTATCTGACTGCAAAGAGCCAGAGGAGAACTCTGGACAAACAGGGGTAGACTCCTCAGAAGAAATGCTTTTGAAGATGTGAGATGAAGGAATTGGACAGATTTTAACAACTGGATCAGGGATTAAGGGAGGAAGCCATACCTATGGATCATGCTCCTTTAGTACCTTTCAACATTCCTTTACCCTCATACCTCAATAATCTAGTGACTGAAGAGTATCCCCTGACTTCCATTTCCCTTTCTGCACATGTTCCCTTTTTTTTTTTATCTTACTAAACCTTTTAACAGCTTGCTAATATTATCATTTGATAGTGTAAGAGAGTGGATCAAGGAAGTCCTTGATTAAATTAAGAACTTTCTCAGTCAACCTTTTGAGATTATAGGCCATTTATTGTTAGTTCCTAATCAAATTAGAGAGATTTTCCCTTCTTTGTGCCTCCTACCACCAAACTAGTGAGAAAAAAGAAATGAGACACTATTTGGTGGCAACTTATAGGACTTGGGAGCTCATTACTAGCTAACTGACATTCCCTTTGGCCAGTAAAAATAAGCTGGTCACATTTTTTTTTGGTGGGGCAATGAAGGTTAAGTGACTTGCCCAGGGTCACACAACTAGTATCAAGTGTCTGAGGTCAGATTTGAACTCAGGTACTCCTGAATCTAGGGTCAGTGCTTTATCCAATGTGCCACTTAGCTGCCCAAGCTGGTCACATTTTTTTTTTTAATGTATGAGGTATTTTATTTTTTCCGTTACATGCAAAGATAGTTCTCAACTTTTGTTTATACATGCTTTACAATTTCAGATTTTTCTCCCTCCCTCCCCTCCCTCCCCCCTCCCCCAGACAGCAGGCAATCCGATATAGGTTATATCTATATATCTCTATACACATACATACACACACACATATATATATACACATAATAACATTAATCCTATTTCTGCATTAATCCTGTTACACGAGAAAGAATCAGAGCAGTGATGCAAAACCTCAAAATAGAAAAAAAAAACAACAGCACCCAAAACAAAAGAAATAATATGGTTCAATCAGCATCTATACTCCACAGTTCTTTCTTTCTTTTTTTTCTCTTGTTGTTGGAGATCCTCTTCTATCATGAGTTCCCTGGAACTCTTCTGTACCATTGCATTGGTGAGAAGAATATAGTCGATCACAGTAGGTCAACACTCAATGTTGATGATACTGTGTACAATGTTCTTCTGGTTCTGCTCATCTCACTCATCATCAGCTCACGTAAGACCCTCCAGGTTTCTCTGAACTCTTCCTGCTCATCATTTCTGACAGCACAATAGTATTCCATTGTATTCATATACCACAACTTGTCCAGCCATTCTCCAATTGATGGGCACCCTCTCAACTTCCAATTCCTTGCTACCACGTAAAGAGCAGCTATAAATATTTTTGTACATGTGGGTCCCTTTCCCCCCTCCATGATTTCTTTGGGCAAAAGTGGGATTGCTGGGTCAAAGGGTATGCACAGCTTTATCGCCCTTTGGGCATAATTCCAAATTGCTCTCCAGAATGGTTGGATCAGCTCATAGTTCCACCAACAATGCATTAGTGTTCCAATTTTCCCACAGCCTCTCCAACATTTATTATCTTCCTTTTTTGTCATTTTAGCCAATCTGATAGGTGTCAGGTGGTACCTCAGAGTTGTTTTAATTTGCATCTCTCTAATCATTAGAGATTTAGAGCATTTTTTCATATGGGAATAGATAGCTTTGGTTTCTTCATCAGAAAACTGCCTGTTCATATCCTTTGACCATTTCTCAATTGGGGAATGACTTGGATTCTTATAAATTTGATTTAATTCCCTATATATTTTAGAGATGAGGCCTTTATCAGAAGCACTGGCCTCAAAAATTGTTTCCCAGCTTTCTGCCTCCCTTCCAATTTTGGATGCATTGCTTCTGTTTGTACAAAAATTTTTTAATTTAATATAATCAAAATCATCCATTTTGCATTTTATAATATACTCTATCTCTTGTTTGGTCAAAAACTGTTTTCCTTTCCAAAGATCTGATAGGTACACTATTCCTTTCTCTCCTAATTTACCTATGGTATCACCTCTTATGTCTAAATCATGTATCCATTTTGACCTTATTTTAGTATAAGGTGTAAGATGTTGGTCTATGCCTAATTTCTGCCATACTATCTTCCAGTTTTCCAGCAGTTTTTGTCAAATACTGAGTTCCTATCCCAGAAGCTGGAGTCTTTGGGTTTATCAAACACTACATTACTAGTGTCATTTACTACTGCATTTCCTGAGCCTAACCTATTCCATTGATCTACCACTCTATTTTTTAGCCAGTACCAGATAGTTTTGATGACTGCCGCTTTATAGTAAAGCTCCAGGTTTGGTACCGCTAACCCACCTTCCTGTGAATTTTTTTTCATTATTTCCCTGGATATTCTTGATTTTTTGTTTTTCCAGATGAATTTTGTTATTATTTTTTCTAGCTGTATAAAATAAATTTTAGGTAGTCTGATTGGTATGGCACTGAATAAGTAAATTAATTTAGGTAGAATTGTCATTTTTACTATATTAGCTCTGCCTATCCATGAGCAATTGATATCTTTCCAATTATTTAGATCTGATTTGATTTGTGTGAAGAGTGTTTGGTAGCTGTGTTCATAGAGTTCCTGGGTTTGTCTTGGCAAGTAGACTCCCAAGTATTTTATATTATCTACCGTTACTTTAAATGGAATTTCTCTTTCTATCTCTTGCTGCTGGACTTTGTTGGTCATGTATAAAAATGCTGATGATTTATGTGGATTTATTTTATATCCTGCTACTTTGCTAAAGTTGTTAATTGTTTCAAGTAATTTTTGACTTGATTCTCGAGGATTCCTTAAGTATACCATCATATCATCTGCAAAGAGTGATAGTTTTGTTTCCTCCTTGCCTATTCTAATTCCTTTAATTCCTTTCTCTTCTCTGATTGCTAAAGCTAACATTTCTAGAACAATATTAAATAATAGGGGTGATAATGGACATCCCTGTTTCACCCCTGATCTTATTGGGAAGGCCTCTAATTTATCTCCATTGTATATAATACTTGCTGATGGCTTTAGGTAGATACTGTTTATTATTCTAAGGAAAGCTCCTCCTATTCCTAAACTCTCTAGTGTTTTTATTAGGAATGGGTGCTGTACTTTGTCAAAAGCTTTCTCTGCATCTATTGAGATAATCATATGATTTTGGTTGGTTTTCTTATTAATGTGGTTGATTATGTTAATAGTTTTCCTAATGTTGAACCAGCCCTGCATTCCTGGTATAAATCCCACCTGGTCATAGTGTATTATCCTGGTGATCACTTGCTGTAATCTCCTTGCTAATATCTTATTTAAGATTTTAGCATCAATATTCATTAGCGAAATTGGTCTATAATTTTCTTTCTCTGTTTTTGCTTTGCCTGGTTTTGGTATCACCACCATATTTGTGTCATAAAACGAATTTGGTAGAACTCCTTCTTCACCTATTTTTCCAAATAATTTGTATAATATTGGAATTAATTGTTCTTTAAATGTTTGGTAAAATTCACCCGTAAACCCATCTGGCCCTGGGGATTTTTTCTTAGGGAGTTCATTAATAGCTTGTTCAATTTCTTTTTCTAATATGGGTTTATTTAAGGATTTTATTTCCTCTTCAGTTAACCTGGGCAGTTTGTATTTTTGTAAATATTCATCCATTTCATTTAGATTGTCAAATTTATTGGCATACAGTTGGGCAAAATAATTCCTAATTATTGATTTAATTTCCACTTCATTGGTGGTAACATCACCCTTTTCATTTTTGATACTGGTAATTTGGTTTTCTTCTTTCTTTTTTTTAATCAAATTAACCAATATTTTATCTATTTTATTGGTTTTTTCATAAAACCAGCTCTTAGTTTTATTGATTAATTCTATAGTTTTTTTGCTTTCAATCTTATTAATTTCTCCTTTAATTTTCAGGATCTCTAATTTAGTGTCTAATTGGGGATTTCTAATTTGTTCTTTTTCTAGCTTTTTAAGTTGCATGCCCAATTCATTAATCTCCTCTTTCTCTTTTTTATTCATGTAAGCATTTAGAGCTATAAATTTTCCCCTAAGCACTGCTTTGGCTGCATCCCATAGATTTTGGTATGTTGTCTCATTATTGTCATTCTCTTGGATAAAGTTATTAATTGTTTCTATGATTTCTTGTTTGGCCCATTCATTCTTTAGAATGAAATTATTTAGTTTCCAATTGATTTTCATTCTACTTTTCCCTGGCTCTTTCTTACATGTAATTTTTATTGCATCATGATCTGAGAAGGATGCATTTACTATTTCTGCCTTTCTACATTTGACTATGATGTTTTTGTGCCCTAATACATGGTCAATTTTTGAAAATGTGCCATGTACTGCTGAGAAAAAGGTATATTCCTTTCTATCCCCATTCAATTTTCTCCAGACATCTATCATGTCTAACTTTTCTAGTAATCTATTCACCTCTTTCACTTCTTTCTTATTTATTTTTTGGCTAGATTTATCTAATTCTGAGAGGGGGAGATTCAGATCCCCCACTAGTATAGTATTACTATCTAATTCCTCTTGTAACTCATTTAACTTCTCCTCTAAGAACTTGGATGCTATACCACTTGGCGCATACATATTTAATATTGATATTACTTCATTATCTATAGTACCTTTAAGTAAGATGTAATTTCCTTCCTTATCTCTTTTTTTTTTTTTTTTTTTTTTTTTAATTTTTTGTGGGGCAATGAGGGTTAAGTGACTTGCCGAAGGTCACACAGCTAGTAAGTGTCAAGTGTCTGAGGCTGGATTTGAACTCAGGTTCTCCTGAGTCCAAGGCCAGTGCTTTATCCACTGTGCCACCTAGCTGCCTCCCTTATCTCTTTTAATGAGATCTATTTTTGCCTGCACTTTGTCTGAGATAAGGATTGCTACCCCTGCCTTTTTTACTTTAGCTGAGGCATAATATATTCTGCTCCAGCCTTTTACCTTTACTCTGTGTGTATCTCTCTGCTTCAAATGTGTTTCTTGTAAACAGCATATTGTAGGGTTCTGGTTTTTAATCCACTCTGCAATTCGCTTCCGTTTTATAGCAGAGTTCATCCCATTCACATTCACAGTTATTATTACTGACTGTCTATTCCCCTCCATTCTATTTACCCCCTTTGTACTTTTCCCCCCTTATTTCACCCTATTCCTCCTCACCGACGTTTTACTTCTTACCCCTGCCTCCCCCGATCTGCCCTCCCTTTTTATCACCCCCCTATCTTTTCTTTACCCTTTTCTCCCTTGCTTTTGTCCTCCCTTCTATCAGTCCCCCCTTTCCCTTCCCCTTTTGTTTCCCTAAAGAATGAGTTGTTTCTTTATCCCAATGAACGTATATGTTATTCCCTCTTTGAGTCAAATCTAACGAGAATAGGGTTGAAACCATGTTCCCCCCTCCTTTCTTTCCCTCTATTGTAATAGGTTTTTTTCCACCTCTTCATATGATATAATTCATCCCATTCCACCTCCCCTTTCCTCTCCTCCCCATAGACTTGCTTTTTATCCCCTTAATTCTTTTGTATCATCACATCAAAGACAATTTATATTTATACCCTCTCTATAAAGTCCTTCTCTCTGCCCAAATACATTTACAGTTCTTAAGAGTTATGAGTATTATCTTCCTGTGTAGGGATATAAACAGTTTAACCTAATAGGGTAACTTTTTTTTTCCCCTCTGTTTACCTTTTTAAACTTTTCTTGAGTCTTGTATGTTGAGATCAAATTTTCTATTCAGTTCTGGTCTTTTCACCAGGAAAGATTGAAAGTCCCCAATGTCATTAAATGTCCATCTTTTCTCCTGAAAGAAAATGCACATTTTTGCTGGGTAATAGATTCTTGGCTGCAATCCAAGCTCCTTTGCCTTCCGGAATATCATATTCCAAGCCTTGCGGTCCTTTAATGTTGAAGCTGCCAGGTCCTGAGCAATCCTGACTGTGGCTCCATGATATTTAAATTGCTTCTTTCTGGCTGCTTGGAGTATTTTCTCCTTCACCTGATAATTCTGGAATTTGGCTACAATATTCCTTGGAGTTTTCCTTTTGGGGTCTCTTTCAGGAGGTGATCGGTGGATTCTTTCAATGATGATTTTATCCTCTGATTCTATGATATCAGGGCAGTTCTCCTTAATAATTTCCTGGAATATGGTGTCTAGATTCTTTTTCTGGTCATGGCTTTCAGGCAGTCCAATGATTCTCAAATTGTCTCTCCTCGATCTGTTTTCCAGATCAGTTGTCTTTCCAATGAGGTATTTCACATTTTCTTCTATTTTTTCATTTTTTTTTATTTTGCTTGACTGATTCCTGGTGTCTCATGGATTCCTTATCTTCCAACTGTCCCACTTTAATTTTTAAGGCATTGTTTTCTTCAGTGAGATTATGCACCTTTTTTTCCATTTGGCTAAGTGAATTTTTTAAGGTATTGTTTTCTTCAGTGAGATTATGTAGCTTTTTTTCCATTTGGCCAAATGAATTTTTTAAGGCTTTGTTTTCTTCAGCTTCCTTTTCCAAGCTGCTGATTCTTTTTTCATAGTTTTTTTGTTTTGCTTTCATTTCTCTCCCCATTTTTTCTTCTACCTCTTGCAATTGATTTTTAAAATCCTTTTTGAGCTCTTCCAGGAAGACTTTTTGTTCTTGTGACCAATTCACCTTCCCTTGTGAGGCTTCAGATGTAGACAATTTGAGGCTATTGTCCTCATCTGAGTTGTGTTGGCTTCTTCCCTATTGATACAGAAGCTCTCAATGGAGAGGGTTCTTTTTTGCTTCTTACTCATTATTGCAGCTTATTTATTTATTCTTTAAGTTGAGGTCTGCTCTGGGGGCACCAGGGTCCCTGTTTTGGGCTTCTTGTGCAGGTGTATAGGTGCTGTGTGACCGGGCTTTTACTCTGAGGCCTTTATGGTGTGTGGAGATCCCCCGCCCTGCACTTCCTGTCTGATTGTGCTCGGCCAGCCAGGCGCCAGACCCCGGCGTCTGATCCCGCCGTTCGTGGCCCTCTTGGTCGGTGCAGGTAGGTTTTTCCACTGTCCTTCTTGGCCACCAGATTTTTGAACCAGGTTCCGGGAGCCTCAGTTGTTTGGCTGTGGCCCGCAGCTCCTGCTGACTTGCCCCGACCCCCTCGGCTCTGGGTTGCTGCCCTGCACTGGGCCTCCCTTTTGCCCGAGTCAGACCGACCTTTTCCTGAAGTCTTCTAAATTATCTCTGGTTGGAGGACTGTGTCTCTCTGTCTCTTTGCAGGTTCTGTAGTTTCAGAATCCGTCCAGAGGCTTGATTTAATGTTCGTTTTGAGGGAACAGAAGGAGAGCTCAGGCAGCTTGCTGCTTCCTCTCCGCCATCTTGGCTCCGCCCCTCTGGTCACATTTTTGATGGGCATTTTGAGGTCTTGTTCCTTCTTCTAGGGTGTAGCAACATAGAGAAGGGAATTTCTGCTTTACTCCTACTCCCTATCAGGAGCAGCAATGGTGACATCAGAGATACATGGCCATGTAAAACATGAGGCTTAAGAAGAAAGATCAATGGCACTTTCTGTACACTGAATCCTGAATGAGATGTTCCGTTGGCATATTCAACTCAACATGTTTAAAATTCAACTCATTATCTTTCCTTCAAATTTCCCCCTCTTTATTTTCCCTATTACTGTTGAGGGGACACACCATCCTCCCAGACACTCAGGCTCCCAAATAGTTTTCCTCCACGATTCCTCACTCTCTGTCACTTCCCATCTCCAATCTGTTGCCAAGTCCTATTAATTATATCTTCATGATATTGCTTGTACATACCCCCTTCTCTCCTGACAATGCCACCATCCCTGTACTGGCTTTTATCACCTTATTCCTGGTCTTCGTAATTCAAGTTTCTCCCTGTTCCATTCAGCTGTCAAGTTGATTTTCCTAAAATTCAAGTCCGACCATGTCACACTTCTCCCCCCTTTTCAATAAAATCCAGTGTCTCCCCATTGCCTCCAGGATCAATTATAACATCCTCTGCTTACATTTTCAAGTCCTTCATGACCTGGCTTCTTCTCTCCTTTCCAGTCTTCCTATACTTTTTCTCTCTTCTGTGTTCTCTGTGATTCAGTGACACTTGATTTGTTGCTGTTCCTCAAGAGTAAGCTTTCTTGAGAATAGAGACTGTTTTGTGTCATTCTTTGAATTCTCATCACCTAGAACAGACCTGGCATGTTATAAGTGCTTAATAAATGCTTGTTGATTTGGCTTGATTTAAACCCCAATCACTTAGACACAGGAAGGATTTTTGGTTTCCTTAGGCAGCACGAGCCTGAAATCTAGCATTCTAACAGAGAATGATTTCCTGGAGAGTACCGGCTTAGAGAATTGCCTCATGGGTAGCCTCAAATTCAAGAGAGCTTTTGTATGAAAGTTTGGTCATTGGACCTTCAGGAGAAAGATCTCTTGACACATCCTACTCCTTAGAGAAAAAAGGGTACCATTTGTATGGCCCCTGTGTAGAAAAACCAGTGAGTTACTCTGTTAAAATTCAAGAAGAAGAGGTTTGTTTTATCACTAAGCTCCAAAGAATATTTAATATTTGGGGGAATCTAAACCAAAGGGTGGTACTATGAGGTTTTTTTTTTGGGGGGGGTTGTTTGTTTTTGTTTTTTTAGTGAGGCAATTGGGGTTAAGTGACTTGCCCACGGTCACATAGCTAGTAAGTGTTAAGTGTCTGAGGCCGGATTTGAACTCAGGTACTCCTGACTCCAGGGACAGTGCTCTATCCACTGCGTCACCTAGCTGCCCCAGTACTATGAGTTTTGAGGAGACTATATAAGACATTCGAGGAAGATAAAGAAACCCTAAGTTCAGTGCCATTTTACAGTGAGGAACTGATGTCTTTTTTGAGTGATTTTTGTTACTGTATTTATTCATGGGCTCCTGTGTGTCTTTAGTCTTATATATTTTTCTGTAGTGTGAAATAAAGGATATTCCATAAATAATATCTATAGGGTACATTGAATGACCATGCAGAGTTTGATGATCCTGCCACTCACATTTTCGATAAACTAGATGAGAACTACACCCAAGTTTTACCTTGAATACTCTCCTGGATTAAATCAACTTGGGGACAGTTAACTAGAAGAAGACAAATGGACTCTTTGGGTCAAGTCTCCAAGAACAGACCCAGTCTATGTTAACCTATAGCCTATAGGGAGAGCTGAGGGACAAGTAGAATTATAGTTATAATCTCTCACCAAGGAAAAGGAAAAAGTTGGGTTAAGGCCCCTATATTGGCTCCATTTCTGGAATTTTCTGGTCTCATGAGTCTCCTCTGTAATTTCATTTTCTACATAATTGCCATAGTGTTATTCATAAAACTGAATCATTTCCCTTACCAATAAACTCCAGTGATTCCCAATTACCCATAGAATCAATTATAAACCCCTCTACTTCATGTTTAAAAGCTTTGACAATTTCACTCCTATCTACCTTTCCAAGTTTATAATTATTGCCCTTAGGTGGTGGAGTAGTAGGAACCAGTGAACTTGAGGTTCCCATAACAAATCTTCTCTAGAAAGAACTAGAAAATATATCAGCCCAAATTCTGATGAGGAAATTCAGAAAAAGTCACAGTAAATCATTTTTTCAGCCCAGATTGACAGAAGGAGACAGAGAAAGCTGTCTGCTGATAACAGGGTCTGGACCAAGAATATCCAGCAGGTCAAACACTCCAGTTCCCAAGGAGAGGTTCTGAACCAGGGTAAGAGGATGTCCCAGTCCCAATCCCAGACCCATACCCTGGCTCCTACCTAGTACTTTGATGAGGATAGGTACTAATTGGTAGTATTGATGCCCAATAGCATTTACAGGGCACAGACCCAGCCTACACACAAGATGGCATTCAGGGTAGGGAGGCCCTGGCCAGTGTACCAAGAAAGGAGGAAGTCCAGTGGTATGGCTCAAACCTCAGACTCAGAGTAGGATTCCATTTCCAGCACCTAGCCCAGCCTGTGGAGAAATAACCATGCAATGCAATTCAATTCAATACAATACAATGCACATTTACTAAGTGCCTGTTTCAAGTACTGTGTTAAGCAACAGGCATATAAATAAGAAAAAGAAAGATAGTCCATGCTCTCCATAAGCTTATAATTGAATAGGGAAGGCAATACACAGAAGGAAGCTAAAAACCAGGTGAGATTGAAGAGAAGGTACCCAGGCACACAGAGCATGATGATGGTGGAATTGAATCCAAAGAGTGACATTTTGAGTGAGTGAAGAGTTTTCTAGTCTTCTGAACTCTCTTTGCTGGGCTTTGGGAGGAGTTTTTTCCTCTACCTTTTAGCTCTCCCTCCCTGCCCCCACCCCCAAACTGAGGAATAAAGGCTATTGAGGATTCTGATGAGGTAGGAGCACCAAAACAGAAGCGATTTCCCTTTGTTTCATCAAGGAAACGTATCGTTTCTTGAGGAAACAAAGGGCTAAAATTCTAGCTAGTCTGTCTAAAATATCCAATGAGTGGTCGCCAATAAATTATAAGCTTTAGCAAGAGTTAGACTTTTAAGCGTTTATTAAGGAGAATAAGAATTTGGTAAAGAGAGAAGAAAGGCCGAGATTCCTATCTATTAAAGGGAGAGCGCATTTCTAGCTCCCTTCTCCGCCAGAGTCCTCAGGAAAGAGAGCGAGACCAAGCGCCAGTCTCTTCCTTCTTCCTCCCACTACCTGGCGTCACTTCCTGACGCCAAAGAAAAGACTCCTGGTCTTGCCCGCAAAGACCTTCGCTTCATGGGCGGAACTCTTCTACAGTAAGTTTCCAGCAGGTGGCGTCATTCCAATCGTTACACCTTGATGATGAAAATCACTTTGGAGGTTGAGTAGGAGGTGGCCTGGATTGGGGAGACTCGTGACAGGTGGACTTGATGGACCAAGCTAAGCACTTCAGCACTGAGGTGCTTAGCAATTGAAAATAGTCCAAGAATGAGATGCTGAGGACCTACACCAGGGTGGTGGCAGTATCAGAGAAGAGAAAGGGGCTTATTCCAGAGATGCTGCAAAGGTGAAATAGACAGGCTTTGGCAATACTTTTGAAATGGGGGTAGGAAATAGTGAGGAATTGAAGACATCTAGGTTGTGAGCTGAGGGGACTGGGTAGCAGCGCCCTTGAAAATAATAGGGAAGTTTGGAAGAGGGGAGCATTTTTGGGAAAAGATAATGAGTTCAATTTTGACATGTCAAGTTTAAGGTGTCTATAGGACATTTAGTTTGAGATATCTAATTGGCAGTCAGACTAGAGGTCAGCAGAAGGATTGGGGATTAACAAGTAGATCTGAAAAGCAGTAGCATAGAGTTGACAATTTTATCCATGGGAGCTGATGAGCTTACCAAATGAAATTGTATGGAGGGAGAAGTGAAGGGGATAAGTCAAAGATAGTACAGTAGGGTTATAAGGATGGATGGATAGCCCATATTTGGCTTGAGCTGGACAAAATATCTAGTTAAAGACATCACCTACACAATGTCATTTTATACTTGGCTGGGAAAATTCACAAATATAGCAAGAGTGGCAATTAGAGTTTGCCCTGAGTTAGATTACTCTGGGAGTACTGAAAACTTGCAGGCCGCCAGTTTTTCTCTGAGAGCATGGAACACTCAATACCACACTTAAAACCCCCAAGAAATCAGCAATAGCACCATCCTAGACCTTCCCTCCAGAAATTCTGCAACTCCTAACACTAACATCAGGACCAAAATCAGGAAATAGGCTGGAAGAAAGAGCAAGCAAAAGAAGGAAGTCTACCATAAAGAGCTATTACAGTTTTAGGGACAATCAGAACACATAGCCAGAAGATAATGACCCAAATCTCTATAAACAAAGCTGCAGAGAAAAAGCTTGTGCACAAGCTGACTGGAATTCCTGGCAGAGATGAGGAAACAGTTTTAAAAAGTTTCTATAAATGAAGTGAGATCACTTAAGGAAAAAAAAATGGAAAAGAAATGAGAGCTATGAAAGAAAGAAATAGAAAAAGGAATCGATAGCTTAGCACAAAATCTTGCTCAGGCAAGAAAATTAGAATGGGTCAAACAGAAACTGACTCCATGAATCACCAAGAAATATTAAAACAAAGACTGAAAAAAATAGAATAAAATGCAAAGTGTCTATTTCATAACTAAAACAATTGACCTGGAAAACAGGAGAAAAAATTAAGAATCATCATACTATCTGTATACCAAAACCAAAACAAGAGCCTAAGCTATTCTGTTTCAAGAAATATGAAAATAAAACAGTTCAGATCTCTGAGAACCTCAGGGAAAAGTTGAAATAGAAAGAATCTACTGAGAATCTCCTTAAAGTAACCCTTAAATGAAAACTTCCAAGAATAAAATAGCCAGAATCCATAGTTTTCAGGTAAAAGAAAAAATAGTGTAAGTAGTCAGAAAGACAGAATTTGAGGACTGAGTAGCCACAGTCAGGATCACACACAATTTAGCAGCTACTACTATAGATGGATGGAGAACTTAGAATGTGGTATTCTAGAAGGCAAAGGATCTAGGCTTACAGTCAAGAATAACATACCCAGCCAAGCTGAGTATATGTTACAGGAGAAAAATGGATTTTAATGAAATAAAGGACTTCAAAGCACTCTTAATAATAAGACCAGATCTGCAAAGACAGAAGTTCAAACACAGGAGTACAGAGAAACATAAGGTAAACATGAATAAACAATTATGAAGGACTAAACAAGGAAAAACTACTTACATTAAACATAGGGAGATAATACATGTATCTCTTCAGAACACCTATCATCAGGTACCATCTTGTTGTTTAGTTACATCTGACTCTTCATGACCCCATTTTGGGTTTGTTTGTTTGTTTGTTTGTTTTGGCAAAGATATGGGAGTGATTTGCCATTTTCTTCTTCAGCTCATTTTTAAAAGTGAGGAAACTGAGGCCAACAGGATTAAGTGACCAGAGTCACACAATCAGTTAGTGTCTGAGGCCAGATTTGAACTCATGAAGATGAGTCTTCCTGATTTCACACCCAGTGTTCTACCCACTGCACCACCTAGCTGCCCATCTGGGACCGTAGAAAGAGTCATTTAGGCAAGGCCTGGAAGTGGTTGATACATTGATAACCTTAAGAAATCAATGGAAAGGGACAGCTAAGTGGCACTGTGGATAAAACACCGGCCCTGGATTCAGGAGGATCTGAGTTCAAGTTTGGCCTCAGACACTTGGCACTTACTAGCTGTGTGACCTTGGGCAAGTCACTTAACCCTCATTGCCCTGCCCCCCCCCAAATGGTTAGCAAACACCTAAAAAAGAGAAATGAATGGAAAGAGATGAGAGGAAGAATGAACTGGTCGACTTCTAACCAAACAAGGAGGGAGCATGGGAAGGGAGTAGCTGACTTGAGCTTCATGTGGATTGGTCAAAAGAAGGAAGAATACACACCCACTCACACAGTTGAGTACAGAAATAATTTCATTCAATAGGGAAAATGGAAGGGAAGAAGAGAAGGAAGCAAGCAAGGTAGGTTAAGGAGGAATTAATCCTAAGCAAAACAAACTCTAAGGATGCACAAAAAACATTTGTAGTTCTTTGAGGTGGCAAAGAATGGGAAAGTGCCAAGATTTTTGGTAGCAAGAACTTTCCAAATTTCTGAGTCTTCAGTATCTGTGGCTGTAGCATCTGCAGGAGCAATTGTTGGGCTGCATCTCCATGATTGTTTCCCAGGATGATGTCTGAGGGCACTGGGCTGGAAGCATTGCTACTCTCAAGATTCTTGATTCAGGGTGCTGAGCTGTCTCCATCAGGGTCTGAGATGGTGAGTAAGATGGTGATTTAATTTGGCTGCCACCTGCCCTGATGCTTCAGCTAGGCTGTCTTGCCTGTCCTTTGTGTGACAGATAGATGACAGTTGGCAGGGATGAATGGCCTCTTCTCAACATCAGTTACTTTCCCACATGATGGCTGTAAGGGCTAGGCTACAAGTAGGACCAGTGATCTATGGAGTGCTACTACTCCCAGGACTCCTGTGTCTCTCTGCCTGTTAGTAGCAGCTGGTCAGCAATTGCTGTTGGTGATGATGAAGAAGGTGGGCCTCATCTCCACAATTATTTCTCTCCTTAACAGTGACAGTCAGATTTGGGCTAGAAGCACATTTGGTGGTTTGGGGAACATTGCTATTTCCAAGGTTCTTGAACTCAGGGTTCTGAGTTGTTCTCATCAAGGTCTAAGGAAAGATGGTGGTCAAGGTGGCATTGGGGTGGTGGTTTGATTTGCTTGGTACATGCTGCTTCCTATCTCCCTTAGGGTGCCTTGCTTCTTCAGCTATTGACCATCCTGACAACAAACTTCATATGAAAACTTCTACTGTAAAGATTTTGGATTCTTTGGGTTGTTGTTAATTCTTAGTTAAGTCAAGTCAACAAGCATTTAAGTGCCTGCTATATGTCAGACCCTGTGCTAAGGGCTGAGGGGAACTCACAGTCTAGTGGGGAAACAATATGCAAACAACTATGTACAAACAAGATATAGACTAAACAATTTGGAATTATCAAAGGGAAGGCATTAGCATTAAGGGGGACTGGGAAGGGCTTCTCAAAGAAGGTAGAGCTTGAAGAAAATCAAGGAATCCAGTGAGGCAGAAGTGAAAAGGAAGAACAATCCAGGTGTGAAGGACAGCCAGTGAAAATTCAGGGAAAGGGAAGATGGAATGTCTTGGGCAAGGAACGGCAAGGAGACCAGTATCAGTGGATCTCAGAATCCATGCAGGGTAGGAGGTGTTAGAAGATTGGAAAAGCAGAAAGGGAGCAGAAGGGCTTTAAAAGTCAAACAGAAGGACAGCTAGGTGGTGCAGTGGATAGAGCACCGGCCCTGGAGTCAGGAGGGCCTGAGTTCAAGTTCGGCCTCAGACACTTGACACTTACTATCTGTGTGACCTTGGGCAATTCACTTAACCCCTATCGCCCTGAAAACAAAAAACAAAACAAAACAAAACTAAAAGTCAAACAGAAGGTTTTTATTTGATCCTGGAGATTATAAGGAGACATTGGAATTTATTGAATAGGGGGTGAAAAGGTCATACTTGGGCTTTAGGAAGATCCCTTTGATAGCTGAGCAAAGGAGAGACTAGAGTATGAAGAGATTTGAAGTAGGGAGAGCAGCCAGAAAGCCATGCTATTGTCTGTCTGTAAGGTGGTGAGGGCCTGTATCAAAGTGGTGGCAATGCAAGAGGAGAGAAAGAGGCATATACAAGGTTCATTTCCGAGGTTGAAAATCATTAGGAGGTGGCAAGTGATTGGAAGTGAAGAGTGAGAGAGTAATGCATTGAGTATGATGCCTAAGTTGGGAACCTGAGAGACTAAGGGAATGGTGGCACTCTGAACAGTAGTAGGGAAGTTTAGAAGATAGGAGGGTTTGGAGGGGAAGGATAATGAGTTGAGTTTTAGACCTGCAGATGTCTATCAGGGTTCTGTCCTAGGCCTTCTTCTCTTCTTTCTCTATATTACTTGGTGATCTCATCAGATCCCATGGATTTAATTATCATCTCTATGCTGATGATTCCCAATCTCTCTGTTGACCTTCAATCTCACATCTCCAGCTGCCTTTCAGACATCTTGAACTGAATGCCTAGTAGACATATGAAACTCAACATGTCCAAAACAGAACTTATTATCTCTTCTGCCACCAACTCTACTTTCCTTGATTGATTGATTGATTGATTGATTGATTTTTAGTGAGGCAATTGGGGTTAAGTGACTTGCCCAGGGTCACACAGCTAATAAGTGTTAAGTGTCTGAGGCCGGATTTGAACTCAGGTACTCCTGACTCCAGGGCTGGTGCTCTATCCACTGTGCCACCTGGCTGCCCCTCTACTTTCCTTTTTAACTTCCCTATGACTGTAGAGGACAACACCATTATCCCAGTCCCTCAAGTTCCCAACCTAAGAATCATCTTGGACTCCTCACTCTCTCTCACCCCCCCCCATATCCAAGTTGTTAAGTCTTGTCATTTCGATCTTCATAACATCTCAAATATATTGCCTTCTCTTCTCTGGCATAGTCATCACTCTAGTCCAGACCCTCATCACCTCATATGTTGATTGCTGCAATAGCTGCTGGTGGTCTCCCTGCCTCAAGTCTCTCCCCACTCTAATTAATCCTTCATTTAGCCACTAGAGGGTTTTTTCCTAAAACACAGGACAGATCATATCACCCCTATACTCAATAAACTCTAGTGCCTCTAAAAGTAAATAAGCCCTTCATAACCTAGCATCCTCCTACCTTTCCAAGAATACACTTTTCTCTTTGACCCATATTGTTTAATCCAGTGACACTGGCCTCCAGGCTGTTCCACAAACAAGACACTTCATCTCTTGGCTGCAGGCATTTTTTCTCCCTCTTCTACTCTAATTACTGTCCTCCCTGGCTTCTTTTAATTCCCAACATTGATCTTCCATCAACTCCTCTTAAATACAGTGCTTTCTCTCTTTTAATTATTTCATATTTATCCTGTATGTAGCTTGCTTTGTGTATTTGTTTGTATATTATCTAGCTCATTAGATTATAACCTCCTTGAGGGTAGTAGTAGTAGTAGTAGTAGTAGTAGTAGTAGTAGTAGTAGTAGTAGTAGTAGTCCTCCACCAGTCGTGGATGACCATGGATCAGCGCCTTGAAGAGCCACAGGCCACAGTATGGCTGTGCAGTCCGATGTGGGAGCCGCAGCTCCTGAGTGACTTATAACTGGTATCTGCCACATCCTGTGTTGTATCTACCCCATGAGGAGTAGCTTGAGTGTCCTCTCCATTGTGCTGGCCTGGGCAGATCAATATGGAAAACAAGCTGTTGCCCATGCAGCAGAGGTTTTCCCTCTCCTTGACATTGGTGGATCCAAAGGAGAGGCAGAGCCAGTACAGTTTGGCACCAGTGCTGCCGCAGGAGTTGCCAGAGGGATGTGATGTCTAATTTCCAACTGCCTAAGGGACTCGACTCCTGATTTTTCCTCAGGATTAACTCCTGAAGTCTTTCCCATATATGGGTATAGCCGCAAGGCAGCGGAGGTTTAAAATCAGGGTTTCCTTCCCCTAGGCGGGTTACCTGCCAAGGCTAATGAGCCCCACATGCCCAAAGTGACTGGTTTTAAGGTGCCAGTGACTCGCCTTCGCCCCTTCTCCTGTTAGTGGAAACACTTCCGCCACGAGAAGGCTAGGAGTTGGGCTTCGGTTGTCAGAGGCTATTTGAGACTCACACTATTGGAGCATTTTATAGAGAGTGGGAGCTTATCCCCACTCCCACCCTGGCATGACAAACCTTTGGAACCACCATGAGGGTAGAGACTGTCTTTTGTCTCTTTTTCCATCCCCAGTGCTTATCTCTGTAGCTAGTACATAGTAAGTGCTAAATACAGATTGATTGACTTATTGAATGTAAGTTGTCTATGGGACATTCGTTTAAATTATCCAATATGAAAGGCAAAGCTTCAGGGCCATTATCCCAACCCTGAAGGGCTGAGTGTATACCCAGACTTTCTGCTTTAATTCTTCTCAAGAATCTGTACAAAATTCAATAAGCAAAACTGAAATTGATGAATAACAAGTGTAAGGATTGGTGGTAGGCAGCAATGAATTACATTATCAATTGACAGTGAGGAGACTCAGCAGGTTATCATGGCCAAGTATGGGACCTGACAGGCAAGTGCTGAGACTAAGAATGCAGGTATCTGGGAGGCTGATTCCTCCAAGTTGTGTCCTAGCTCTGTGACCTCCTTCTTCCCTCTCTAAAGAAGGAACCCAGTCATCTCTACATTCCAGATGCTTTTGAGTTTCTCCCTGCATATCCTCTTCTTGGTGATTATAAGGGCCCTCCTCTTGACCAGGCTTGTTTTGTAGGGACCAACTGAAGCCATCACCCAGATGAAGCAAAAATTATTGACCCTACCCACAAAGAAGGGGATGATAAGCCTAGAAAACTCTCAAGCATTTGTCCAAAACTACCAGAAAAAGCCAGGCAAAGACGTGGTGACCTGATTCCTCAGACTTTCTAATGATGGCTTGTATTGATTAACCTTCTATTTATGCTGGATATGTTTTTTTATTTGTTCTTTCAGTCTCTTCCATTGCAATGTAAATTCATTGTGATCAGGTATTGTTTTATTCTTTGTTCATGTATGTCTGATACCAAGTACAGTGCCTGGCGCATACAAGCACACCATCTTTATTAAGTAGGTGTTTTAAAGCATTCTTGTTGATTAGTTAATTGATTCATTCATTGATGGAGCTGGGAATTTTATCTTAAACCCCTTCAGATTTCTATTTTAAGGAATATCTCCCAGAATTAGGGAGCTGGTGCATATTCCTGTGAACCTGGCCAGAGGGAAGAAAAATCCTTGTGGGCCCAGATCATGGATACATGGCAATTTAAGTAGCTAGAATTTGCTGGTATTGATGAGACTGTTTTATTCCACAGCTGAACAGAGTATCAATGTATTGTGCAAAAAGGGGTGTTGTGTACTTCTTCTAGATCTTTCCCCCTCCTCTGTGTCCCCCAACTATGAGGTGTGCTTTTGGCTTAAGTATTTCGATTTAGGACTTCCAGGTGTCACAGTGGATAAAGTCCTGGGCCTGGAGTCAGGAAGACTCATCTTCAAATCGGCCTCACTTAATAGCAGTTTGACCCTGGGCAAATCACTTAACTCTGTTATCCTTGGTTCCTCATCTACAAAATGAGCTAGAGAAGGAAATGGCAAACCACTCCAGTGTCTCTGCCAAAAACAAAAAAACAAACAAACAAATGGGGTAATGAAGAATTGGACACAACTGAAAAGACCGAACAACAATAAAAAACAACAAATTTTGATTCTACCCAATATAAATTTATGAAGTGGTTGGATTAGATGACCACTCATTTCAATTCTAAATCAATGATGCTATTGATCCTAATTGAGTCCCTAATTCTTTTTAAAAGGCTTTTTTGTCTTGGCCATTGCCTCCCCTGATATAAGCTTCCAACAGACATTCAGATTCTCTTGACTCTGGCCTCATGTGGCATGAGATAGTATACTAACTTTTATGCAGCAGAATTTCCTAGCAGGCCATTTTCTATACACTCCTCCTGCCCTTGTCTATAGCCCCCTTCTCCTAGTCAGACATATTAGTGGTTATTAATCCCTGGCATCCCAAAGGCCCAAACAGATAAGAATCCTTGTCTATATAATCTAGATTTCTTTTAGATTGTTCTTTCTTAGGAGTCCATTGATTTGTATTGTCTCTTCAAAAGTGGACAATAATAATAGCCCCTTTATAGACAGTCAAAACCCATGTCACTGGGGAATGAGGTGGTGGCCAAGAGCAGCAGAGTGAATGGTTTGCTATACTTAGAATCAGAACAATCTCGGTTTGAAGGTCACTTCAAACACTTGACCTTTGGTGATATGCTTAAGCTCTCAGCCCCAGTTCCTTCATCTGTAAAATGGTAATAAAAGCATATTTAGTACTTCATTTATAGGGTTATTATAAGGATCAGCTGAGATAATTAAATTATCTTTGTAACCTTAAAGCACTACGTAAATGTATTATATTACTATGATCATCTTCTACCCTACACTAGCTATTAGAAAGGAAGTATGGCATAATGGTTAGAGTGCTGGACCTAGTCAGCAAGATCTGGGTTCAGATATTACTTCAGATACTCATTATAGATATGATCCTTAATGTCTCTGAGTCTATTTTCTCACCAGGAAAATGAAAGGGTTGGTTTAGATGTTCTCTTCAAGCTCTAAATCTATGAATTTAAACCTACCTGATTTTTACTTTAAGTTAGTGTAGCTTAAATCATATACAAGAGTGCATTATGGCAAGCACAATATTATTATTCTTTCCACCAAGGCTAATCATTGTAGAGGTAGTGTTGCATAGTGATTAGAGTAGGGAGACCTGGATATGCATCCCACTTGACATATGTACTACTCATATGACCCTGAACAAACTTTCTCTGGGCTTTCATTGGGTCTGAGGTAGTTCTGATCATGGGGTGTTCTGCCAAACTGTACACAGGCAAGATCAATAGTATGTAAAATGGTGATAAAATGACAGAGGGGAAAATATGATTGAGCCCTAATAATAATAGATCCTAGGGGATGAATGAATCAACCAAATAGTGGTAATTGCTCTTCATATTGAGAAAATTGTTGGTATGGACATTTGGGGGCCTTGCTCCAACTTCTGACTGGGCATAGGGTCTCATCTTGCAGTGAGAAGAGTCATGATAGACAAAATTAGATGGGACCTGGCAGAACTCCTTCCCCCACCTTATGTGTTTGTTCCACAGAAGTGTCACCAGATTAAACGAGAATACCCCAGACTCTTCATTGCAGCCATAAGGGGATAGTGGCACTCACTACCTCCTTCTGTATCTTCTCTTTCTGGTCTATAATAAGGCTAATGGCTTTTCATGTATTGATTAAAATGAACTTAGAAAGAATCTTCCTTTGTAAGTTCCTATAATCCCTAATATTATTACCTTCTTACAGGAAGTAGAGAAAGCTCTTAGGACGTGAAAGACCTATTGAACACACATCTGTGTGCCCGTTAATCCTATCCATCAAGTCCAATTTGTCTTTACTTGTTAAGAGAGAATAGTTTAAGTCACATTAGAAATAATCACATAACCATATATGAAAGACTCTAGATTGCCTATCCCTATTGGCAGACTCCGTAGGAATCCATTACACTGATGTTACAATGGTTTTGGGGTTGACTCAGGATCACATCTAGGCCCACCTTCAAGAATTGCTCATCCCTGATCCAACCATTCTGAAGAACAATTTAGAATAATGTCCAAATACCCTTTGACTTGTCAATACCACTACTAGGTTTATATCCCAAAGAGATCAAAGGAAAAGGACGTACCTATACAAAAACATTTATTTATTTGTTTGTTTGTTTTTAAATAATAAACATTCTTATTTGTAGTTTTGGGTTCCAATTTTTAATCCCTCTTTCCCTCCCTTCCCACCCCCTTCCCTGAGGTGGCAAATAATCATATATGGGTTATACATGCATGATTATGTAAATCATTACCATAGACAAAAATATTTATAGCAGCTCTTTTTGTGATGGCAAATAATTGGAAATAGAGGGTGTGATGTTTAAAATCTATATTGTGTGATTGCCTTAAATTAGAAGCTTCAGCACCAGTTTTGGGGCATTAAACATTTATTAAAGCATACAGGTATTAACATGGAGTTCAGAAAGTTAAGAAAAGGCCTATCTAGCCTAGATTTCCAGCCTTGTTGGGTTCTTCTGTTAAAGCTAAAATTCTAGCTAGTCTGTCTAAAATCTCTAATGAGTGGTTGCCAATAAATTATAAGCTTAAGCAAGAGTTAGGCTTTTAAGCATTTATTAAAGAGAATAAGAATCTGGTAAAGAGAGAGAGAAAGGCCTACATTCATCTATCTGTTAAAGGGAGAGCACATTTCTAGCTCCACTCTCTGCCAGCGTCCATAGGAAAAAAGCGAGTCAGAGCACCAGGCTCCCCCTTCTCCCTCCCACAAGCAAACATCACTTCCTGATGCCAAAGAAAAGATGCATGGTCTGGAAAACTGGGCTCTGGACTCTGGACTGGAAAGCTGGATTCTTTTCTTTAACTGTTTCAATTGCTGGATTTTTTACTAAACCTTAGCATAGCGTTGTCAATGATCAAATTTAATACAATGAAAGTTCTTAAAAACATGAATTGAGAATACAAGAATTATGGGAATTACCATAAAAGAATAGAGAATTGAAGGGATATGAGCATTCCTACACTTGAGCAATATATACAGCCCATGCAGTATGCCAGGCTTAAAATAGGTGGATGGGATATACGTCCATGCCACCAAACATATTGGAGGAAACTGAGTCAGGTCTAATCAGATGCATGGGATTGAGATGTCCATGGCATCAAGCATATTGGAAGTGGAATAGAAGCCAGGTGTAGAATGAGATGGGTGGGATAAAAACTTCCAGCCATCTTACAATATTGTATGGAAATGAAGCCAAAAGAAGCCAACCTCAGCTCTTGCCAATAGCCGTTCTTTTGGTCTCTCCCAAGTCAGTGCAGTACCTGGACTTCATAAGTGTCTCCCCTTATGTGAGAGTTTAATGCTTGCTCTTGTATGTATTCCTCTCATGGGTAAAGGCAATTAATGTCTTAAATGGTAAATTCCCATAATCCAAGTCTCATATAGATTTAAAATGTGAGGATAATAATGATCACAAAAAATATGAATTTGCATTGACTCAGAATATGTTACAATGTACAATGACTCTAAATGATATTTTTTGCAAAAACAGTATTTCTAGAATTCATTTATACTTGTCATGGTAACCAGTTTACCAAGGAAATACTTTATATAATTTGATCAAATAATCAGTTGGAAAAACAAAACACAACCTTAAAAGAATGAAAATCTCTATGAAAACAAACTTATACTATTAATTTCAAAATGTAGATACAATGGCATAAAAAGGAAACCTTTATGTAACATTTGAACTGACATTATTTCTCTGAGTGAATTTAGAACATTTTTGATTTCAGTATCTAAAATCTCCACGTCTCATATTAATATCTTGCTGTCTACTTCTGCATTTCAGCAAAATAAGTCCCCGTTTATGGCAATCAAAGTAGATTCTTGAAATATGATGATGATAAAGTTTCTCTTGTTTTTCTTCAACCCCTTTATTTTCTTTTTCATAATACCACTGCTTTATAAACTTATTAGTTAAAGGCAAAAGCAGGTAAAGATAAATCAAAATAGAAAGTCCACAAAAATGAAGCATTTTCTTACCCAATATGAAGATCAGAAGGTTGAGGGGTTCAGCAATCCCTTCGTGGTCGCCAAACTGTGATGTTTAAAATCTAAATTTTGGTCACCTTAGATTAGAAGCTTCAGCACCAGTCTTTGGGCATCAAACATTTATTAAAGCATACAGGTATAAACATAGAGTTCAGAAAGTTAAGAAAAGGTCTATCTAGCCTAAATTTCCAGCCTGGTTGGGTTCTTCCTCGAGTCCTCCTCCAGGGGCCTGCTTTAATCAGGAACTCTCCAGCAAGCTAATTGTGGAAGCTTTTTATAGGTCTGGAACAGAGGTGGTCCTTACACACTGCTTCAAGCTGATTATTTGGCGTCATCCAAAACCTCTGGTTTTGAAGGTGTTCTCAAGTTGAGTTCACAGTCTAGCTTCTGAGAACAATGCCTTCTTAAGGGCTAGCCAGATGTGATTACAATCCAGTTAACTTGAATTAGGTTAATCAGCAGTCAATCACTCTCACTTGATTCAATCAGTCTAGATTAATCTCCAGGTGGGTCTTTGAGTATCTGCTAAATCTCATTATTTCATCACAAGGGGATGCCGATTAATTGGGGAATGGCTGAACAAGTTGTAGTATATGATTATGATGGAATACTATTTTACTATAAGAAATGATGAGCAGGAGACTTAAAAAAAACCCTAAAAAGACTTAGATGAACTGATACAAAGTGAAATGAGCAGAACCAGGAGACCATTGTACACAGTAATAGCAGTATTGTATGATGATAATCTGTGAGTGACTTAGCTATTCTCAGCAATACAATGATCCAAAACAATTCTGAAGGACTTATGAAAAATGCTGTTCACTTCCAGAGAAAGAACAGATGGTATATTAAATTAGATTGAAGCAAACTTTTTGCACTTTCTTTATGATTCTTGTTTTTTTGATCTATGTTTTCTTTTGTAATGTTGCCAATGTAGAAGTGTTTGGTATAACATTATTGTTGTTATTTAGTTGTGTCTGACTCTACACGAACCCATGGACTTTGTCCATGGGGTTTTCTTGGCAAAGGTACTAAAGTAGTTTACCATTTCTTTCTCCACTGTGTCCCCATTTTACAGTTGAGGAACTGTAGCAAAAAGGAGTCAGGTGACTTGCCCAGAGTCAAACAATGACTAGATTTGAACTCAGATTTTCCTGATTCTAGGCCTAGTGTTCTATCTACTGTACCACCTAGCTCTGTCCCAATAGAGTAGTTTGGCATTTCCTTCTCCAAGTGGATTAAGGCAAACACAGGTTAAGTGATTAGCCCAGGGTCACACAGGTAGTAAGTGTCTGAAGTCAGATTTGAATTCAGGTCTTTCCTTATTCCAAGGCCAGTGTTCTATCTATTGAGACACCTGGCTGCCTCCTTTTGCATAATTACACATATATAATCTATATCAAATTGCTTACCTTTTCAAGAAGGTGGGAGGAAAGGGAGGGAGAAAATTTGGAGCTCAAAATAAAAAAAAAACACCTAATGTTAAAAATTTTGTTTACATGTAATTGAGGAAAAATAATAAAAATTAGATTAAAAGAATTATTAACCCACCTTAAGTACATTTAATGGGTTGTTACTTTGAAAAGCTACAAGGCCTCACTCAATCTATCAAATTCTTGAGCAATCACTGTATTGCAGCTATGCAGGCTTTTATCTGCAAGGTTAAAGAGAACCGATTCCACTTGACACCTCCCATCACCAAATAGGAAGCCATGTACCTATTTGGTAGGTTTGTTTGGGTCTTAGAACAAACATTGGGGATTGAGTCAGGAGAATTAGAGTTCAAATCTCATCTTGGATACTTCTAGCTATATGGCCCTAGGGGAGTCACTTGACTTTTCTGTGCTCATGTTTCTTCCGCTGTAAAAAGAAGAGGTGGGACATTGGGGCCTTTAAGTTCCTTTTCAGTTTTAAATCTGTGATCCTATAACATTCCCTACTAAGGCACACTGCTATGAACTATTTCCAAGGCAGTCTGCAAAGAGATTGTGAATTCCATTTTGCCATCCAGATACCATGACCTGTCAGGCATCTCTGATGCTAGACATCATCTACTGAGTGACAGGATGCATCCTGGACTCTATGACAGTCTTCCTTGGGAGGTAAGTAATTGTACCCTTTGGGTTTTTGAAGAGCTCTCCCATCTGCTGTTGAATGTTACCTGCCTTTTGAGAAGCAGCTTGCTCACCTGCTGTTAGGCCTTGGTAGAGACAAAATGATTAATAATTATGCATCCTGTGACCATTGTGTCCCAATTATCCAAAATGACTTTCATCCCCTGATGTCTCTTCCCACAAGGTTGGCAGGGCACAACAGAGTTCAACTATAAATTTTAAAATGGCTCGTACAACATTGTGCTCATGTCAGTACTAGTGTACAGGTATCATGGAGAGGTGATATTCTAAGACTCTGTCCCTTTATGTAATGGCACAGTGGATAGAGCACTGGTACTGGAGTCAGGAGGACCTGAGTTCAAATCTCACCTCAGATACTTACTAGCTGTGTGACCCTGAACAAGTCACTTAATCCCAACAGCCTTAAAAGAAAAAACATCTAGGGCCATCTCCAGTTGTCCAGTGTACCACTGGACCCAGATGACTCTAGAGGAGAGAGTGAAGTTGGTTACTTTGCACAGCTCTGCTTCACTTAAATTCAATTAAGTAAAGTCATGATATCACCTGATGCCATGGTCCTCTTTGAGAACAAAGGACAAACAACAAGTACTTCTTTAGTTCAAAAAGGGTGTCCTTTCAGGAGGATTTCATTATAGATCAAGGACTCCCATATGGTTCATTAATGAAAACTTATGATTTGTGGGTGTCAAGGATAGTCATATCAATGGGTTGAATTATGGACAACCCACATGGTCATCCAGAATGAATATGAAGCCACTCTTGCTGAAATGTACTGACTTACTGGCTTGAACACGTATGAGTGGCTTGGCAGTGTGATCCACTCCTAGGCACACAACTTGAAGACTAGAGATAGAGAAAGAGAATATCATCATAGGCCACACGTCGATGGATCTAATACCTCATTTTCATGACCCAAATGAGCACTCAGCACTCATTACCTACCTATCCACCTGAATTAGAACAACTACACTGAGAGCCTCACAGGGACCAAAGGCCCAAGTCTAAAGATGGTCTGATTCAGGTGAAAATGAACTAATGTACATAAAGTGCCATTGTAAATCTTAAAGTATCACATTCATGTTAGCTATTATTATTATTATTTTCAGATTACATGAAACAGGAATTTAGTAGCCAAGAATGAAGAAATGCTAGATTTCAGTGCTCAATATATAGAAGTGGCTCCTTTAAGAAAGATTTGGCAGTTGCTGCCACACTGCCCCGACTGCCCAGTAATGGCAAATGCCTCTGACTTGTGGCTATGATTTGGACATATTCTACATGGTACCTGCAATGCTATGGCAAATAGACCATATTTTCCCTCTTCCTGCTTGTAGTGACCTGGTGTATATTAATTGGGCTTAAATCATAATCTGGGCTTGCTTTTGTCCATCCTTGTGCCAAGGGCATAGAAATTTCTATTATTCAAGGACCAACAAAATGTAAGCAGAATTTCCATGGCCTATTTGAAGGCATTGCCTCAGATCAAGGCAAACATTTTTTTATTTTCTCTTGGGCCTTGGGCCTGAGCCAACATTTATATAAGTGCTTTTAGATTTTCAAAGCATTTCAAATGAATTATCTAACTTGATCCTCACACTCCTTCTGTGAGGTTGATGCTATTATCTCCATTTTACAGGTCAGGAAACTGAGACTGAAAGAAATTAAATGCTATTTTACATGAGGAAACTGATGGTTAAAGAGGTTAAATGCTATCCAGCTGCCTTCATAGTTTTTACTCTGTGCTTTGTGGCCTCAAGGTATTAGTGGAATAAGTTATTAAAGGAAAAAACAAGGAAAATAATAAGCTACCCCTTTCTAAACCAACTAAGAGCCCACTCTTGGGAGCCATTTATAGGTTCAACTAAAAGTCCTCCTATTTGTATATGTTTTCCTGATAGGATGGATGCATGGTGGAAAGATAGGATAGTTTAAGGAGGCTAAGAAAGAACTGATCCTTCCAAAATTAACTAAATTAACTAGTTTTTCAGGTTTTTGAAAAGTATTTTTCTCATTCTCACTACAGACAATGCTTATTTACTCTATGCTTGAGCTTTCAAGGTCATGCCCAATAGGAAAGTGGCAATGGTTCCTTTGAGCTTAGACCTCACTCCTTTCCCTGATTGCTTTTCACCTTGTTGGGGACAGAGGCAAAGGAGGATTTTGTCTTCACTAGGAGAGATTGTGTCCCATGATACCTCATTTACAAGAGCATCCAGTGGGTATTGTGGGATAAAAAAAGGATTTCACCAGTTGACGTATGACTTAACAACCTGCCCTAGCTTCAGCCTATATAGCAAAGAATACCAAACACTCATGGGGACCAAGTATGTCTGACTACCAAACCATGAGGTTCTGATTCCAAGGAAAAGAACTATCAAATGTGTGTGTGTGGGGGGGGGAGGTGGGGTGGGTATGCATGCGCCCATGTGTTGAGGAGAGAGCTTTTTACCACCTAAACCCTAATGAACAATTAAAGGAAAGAGGGTTCCATGAGGAGCTAATTATAGTACCCCAGTTAGCAATGTTTGAAAGATAGGAATTTGTCTCAATTTTGGGATTTATTTCATGCTCTATATTATTCTGAATGATTAAATCTAACTCAACCCTGTTGGCAGTGAGGGACTATTCCCCCAGTTGTGCAATTTGTAAAAAAAAAAAAAAAATAGGAACAATGGTAGGTCTTGTGAGGTTGGGAATTAACTTGGAGGGTCTAGGTCAGGGATTCTCCATCTGGAATCCATATACTTGGCTATTAAATACAGATAGATGATAGATAGATAGATAGATAGATAGATAGATAGATAGATAGATAGATAGATAGATAGATAGATAGATAGATAGATACCTGTTATTTCAACATAATTTTTTCCTTTGTAATCCTACAAATTTTATTTTATTCATTTCAACACATCATTCCAAGAAGGGGTCTATGGGCATCACCAGTCTTCCCAAGAGGTCTATGACACAAACAAGGTTAAAATCTCCTGGCCTGGGAACTCAACTAGACCTTATTCCTCACTTGATACTAGTCATCTCAAGTTCCAGTTAGCGTGCCATAGGGTTAGATCCTAAAATGTTCAAAACTTGTTTGCAACATGCTGCCTCTATACTGGGTACTAGTCATGTTTCCCCTGCTTGACTCTCATTCTGCCATTTTCTTTTGAAGCTTCCATAACCTTTTCTTTTATCTCTTATTGTGTTTATCTGGACCTCTTGCATTAGCTACTGCCTAGCATTTCCATGACTATGACATAAGAGGTGAGACACCAAAATATACCTCATCAGGGACCCAGATCTTTCCTATAAACCTTGTGATATATTATAAATACATTCCTATAAATCTTTGCTGGTGTCAGGAAACTTCCCTGGTGAGCAGGTTCTAACAACCCAATCATCCCATATGATAAATAGGACCAATAGGTGGAGAGGAGGATGTGTTGGGTCCAAAGAAGTTTCTCCAAAAGATTATTATTGATCCTTGAAGTTAGGTAGTACACTGGATAAAGCATTGTGTCTATTGTAAGAAATACCTGAGTTCAAATCCAACCTCAGACACTTATGTAGCTGTGTGATCCTGAGCAACTCATATAGCATCTGTTTGTCTCAGTTTCTCCAACTGAAAAGTGAGGATAATAACACTTACCTCTCAGAGTTGCTGTAAGGATCAAATGAGATGATATTTGTAAAGTGCTTAGCACAATGTCTGCACATACTAGGCAGTCAATAAAAGTTTCTTTCCTCCCATTTGTCCTCCTGAAATGGTATGAAGGCCAGAGCACTCAAGATAACTGGAGATTAACCTGTGTATAGCCTTCCATCATTGCTCCTACTTTCCTTTGCTCCTGTCTCTGGGTGTTTGCCCTGAGTTGTCCCTTGTATCATGATAAAAGACAGAGCACATAGTAAGTGCTTAATAAATGCTTGTTGCCTGACTAACCTATTTCTTTCTGTGTTATTGGTTTGTCTGAATTTTGCAGAATCTCCTCTAAGTCATAGAACTACTATTAAGCACTGAGAAACTCCCTAACTAGTTAAGGAAATGGCCAGCTGGATGGGGGCTGGTTACTCCCACTGCTGTCAGGGGAATTTTGGGGAAGACACTTACTTGAGGTGTGAAATATGAAAAGATAGAGACAATTTTCTGGGTCCTCAGAGATCCTAGCTCACACATGACTAGGCTCAGGCACTGAGTAATGACAAACAGTACCGATCACCTGAAGTCAGACTCCAAGAGGGCTTGCACACCAAAAAGTGTATGAGATTTAGCCTAGTTTGGTATCTTAGTTTCTACAGTGAGACTTTTGTTCTTCCTTAATCTCCCTGTCATCTCTCCTGTTCCTGTGCCCATTTTAATGCTTGCTAGGTGACCCCCATTGCCCTTGGCAGGTGGCATTTCAAGTCTAGCATGACTGGCATTTTCTCCCTTTTTGCTGTTCTTGGAAACTCTCATCAGCAGGGATTAGACCTGCTTTTGCTGCAGGTGTGTGATACAAGAACACAGGCACTTCTTAGTGTCCTGATTTATTTCTTATTCACATCCATTGGCACATGGGTAGTATACATGTAGGAGGCAGTAATTAGCAGGTGAACTGTTACCTTCCCTTGATGCCTTCTCTAAACCTTACTGGTGAGTTGTGCCCCACAAGGTGAAACATTCAGCCCTATTGTTAGCCTGATTGCTCTTCTCTAGACAATCTCCAGCTTCCCAAAGTCCCTTCACTGAGTTCCACATAACTGAACCCAATACTTGAGATGTGGCCTGAGCAAGGCCGAGTACAGTAGGACAAACACCTCCTTATCTCTGGAATCTATGTTGCATTAATGAAACCCATCCTTATATTTGCTGTATTTTTTTGGCTGTCATATGGCACTATTGACTCATCATGAGCTAGTAATCAGTCAACAAACATTTATCAAGTCCTTACTGCATGCCAATCCACTAAAACCCCCTAGATATCTTCATGAGCAACCTGCTATCTAATCATCCCTTCCCAGTCTTGTACTCATGAAGGCACTTTCTTGAACCCAAGCCTAAGACTTTATCCCTATTAAATTCCATTTTATTAAATTTAATCAAACTTTTCTTTAGCTTATCATAATCTTTTTGAAATCTGACTCTTTCATCTCACATGTTAACTATTCCTCCTAGGTTTGAGTTATCTGAAACTTTGATAAAGATGGCACATATGCCTTTATTCAGATCATTGATAGAAATGTTAACTAGCACAGTGGCAAGCAGATTCCCATAGCATTCCATGAGAATCCTTTCAACTCGACTTGAAACCATTAATGATTACTCTTAAGATCCAACCACTCAATCGGTTGTGAATCTTTATCTAATTGTATGATCATCTAGTCCATAATTCTCCATCTTTTCTACAAGAGTAGCATAAGACAAAATTCCTCTCTGCCCCCATCAATTGATGTGAGTAACATGTAATTGGAAAGTTTACTGGCTCAGGGTCTAACCAATTTTCCCATTCTTAAAGGATTTGAGTTAGGGTAGCCTTAATAGCAATGCTAAAGGCATCTGTCTCTTGGAAGGATGGGCAACCTGGATTTGGAAGGTGGATCAGGGATGGCTTTATAGAAACTCCCTATGAAATACTGTTGGACTTTAGTTTCCACTGACAAAATGCAGTCCTGGATGATTGGTACATATAACTGTGCCATTCATAACCTTTATGGTCTGGGGATAAATTCTAGGAATGTTACCTGGTGGAAAATGCAGTTTTCAGTCTTTCTGTACAAGACATGGAAGAGTAACTTGGTTATTACTCTGAGGACTTCTGGGATATGCCCATATTTGTACTAGAAACAAGAATGAGGGGGGCAGCTAGGTGGCACAGTGGATAAAGCACTGGCCCTGGATTCAGGAGGACCTCAAATCAGGCCTCAGACACTTGACACTTCCTAGCTGTGTGACCCTGGGCAAGTCACTTAACCCTCATTGTCCTGCAAAACAAAAACAAAAACAAAAAAACAAACAAAAAAATGAGTAGATGGACTCTGTAGTGGCCTCCAACTTTAGAGTTTTGATGTATTGATCATCCCTGTATTAGCTAAGACATGTTCACCAAGAAGATCCATTATCATTTCATTAATTAAATACTAGTACATTGCTGCTGGGCTCATTAGCTAACTGAAAGGGCAAAATCAGGCATACGTAATGTTTCAACTCTGACCCAATGCCTTCTACTCAATTTTTACCCTAATTCAAAGGAACCTTTGGGCTAGACTTCTCTGTAAATGCATCACAGGTTTCTGAACCTTGGTGAAAATGTCTGAAATCAACAGATATCAGGGGATAGTTGTTGAAGATAATTATTTTATTCAGAGGAGCTAGGTGATGCAATAGACAGACAATTAGACTTGGAGTCAGGAAGATCTGAGTTCAAATCAAGCCTGAAATGTTTACTAGCTGTATGACCCAGGCAAGTCACATAACTTCTGGCTGCCATGTCTTCCTAATCTCTAAAGTGGGGATTATAAGAGCATCTACCTCTCAGGGTTGTTGTGGGGCTCAATTGAGATAATAGATATAAAACACCTATCAGAGTGCCTTGAACATAGTAAGCTCTTAACAAATGCTTATTTCTTTACTTCTCTCCTTCTGTAACCAGTACAGGGGGCACAATTTAACAACTCTCTTGAAACAAACATACCATAACAGATCTGACTGGGCTGATGGCCTGAAGAATTTTCCTCAGACCTGTGTCTTCTGCACATTTAATAAATAAATTTGTCAATATGGTACCAATTTCCCTGTAGGAGGTCAATCAGAAAATTATAATCCTAATGTAGATACAGCTGGTCCATCTGGTTCTGGCTAAAGATGCCCAGGAAATTCTGGGTCGTAGTGGGAACTCCTTCCATCTGTTACTTAAAAGAGACCATCTTAAGTAAGGGTACCTATTGTGCCTACCCAAGGAAATCCTACTTAGGAAGATGGTGATAACCTAAGTAACATTCCATGTTGTTGTTGTTGTTCATTTGTTTCAGTCATCTCCAACTCTTCTTGACCCCATTTGGGGTTTTCTTGGCAGAGGTACTGGAATGCTTTGCCATTTCCTTTTCCAGCTGATTTTACAGATGGGGAAACTGAGGCAAATAGAACTAAGTGACTTGTCTAGGGTCACAAACTTAGTATCTGAGGCTAAATTTGAACTCTTGAAGATGAGTCTTCCTGACTCCAGGCCTGGTGCTTTACCCAATGCACCACCTAACTGCTCAAAATAATATTCCATACCTGGTTGTTGTTGCCTGAATCACAGGACCCCAAATACTGCCTCTATTACATTCATGTCTGCAACCTCTAGTATCACTTACTTCTTATAACTCTCTGCCTACCATGTCATGTCAGGGACATAGTCTTAAATATCTTCAATCCTCCTTATTGAGGGTGTCTGTTATGGGATTGTAAGAGTATGCATATAATAGAGCTAGAAGGGACCTTAGAGATTGTATAGTCAAATCTCATTTTACAAAGAAGGAAATGGAGGCCCAAAGAACTGTAGGGACCAATTTTTAATTGCGGATTGTTAGCTAAGCGGCTCGCTGCAATATTGGGGCAAGGAAGGAGACCAGCATCCTCCCTCAAAACAGAACAGGATTTATTTTAACAAGAATGAACTTAAAAAAACCAAACACAAACAGGATCAGTAGGATCAAGGGAAAGGAAATAAAATGGGGAAAAGGAAATTATACAACCTGAAAAAATACCACCGCCCAGGAATCAGCTGAGAATACACAGCAGAACTCCTGTTGCCTTCCACCGTCCAGCTAGAATGCCCAATTCTCCTCCCCCAATTCCAGAAAAATCCCACACAGCCCCAGCCAATGGGATGGCTGCTCCTTCAGTCACATGACTGCCCTCACTAGGCTTCCAATCATTATAATTTTGCCAGGCCCATGTAGGCATCAGCGAGTGGTGATGATGTGAGGTGCCAGCACCATGGCAACAGCTACAACCAGTGGGTGCAGCACCGTGAGGTTTGTGGAGCCCCAGGTCAGTGCGCGACAAGGCATAAAAACCTCAAATAACAATTAATTCTTTACAGAACTTAAATGATTTGTCCCAGGTCCTCTGACTAAATCTATCACTCTTTCCACTATACAAACCTACTACAACTACTTTCTCAAGTATATTAGAGAGGCACTTCCCATTGCCAGACCCAGATCTAGAACACATGGTTAGTTACCAGATACTACCAAATCAGTCAACTCTTGAACCCTCCTCTCTTCCTCCAGATGGGGTTCAAAATTCATACCAACCTCAGGTATTATTATAGCAGAGGAGATATGTCTTCTTTTCATAGGTCTCTCTTAAGCCAGAAATGCTCAGATCATCTTGGTTAATTTCATTCCCTTCAGCCTTAGTAGAAGCCCCTGTGTATGAGTATGCTTTATTTGCATTATAGAGCTCAATGGTAAGGAGCATTAATTGCTAAAGAAACAAAGAGCATCATGGCATCAGAACTCTCGAGGTATGGAAGACTGTGTCTCTAGTGTCTCTAGTTACATGCCCCTCAACTGCATCATTGTTATTTTTAAACCTATCACTTTTCTCCCTCATACAAAGGATGGGCAACCTGGATTTAGAAATTAGCTAACTGAGATGAATGGTAAAACTGCCGAAAACCAGAATATAAGGGTCAGAAAGACCTAGCTGACCATTTAGTCCAACTCATACATGAAAGAAAGTCCCACTCTATTACATCTGACACATGGTAGTCAGTCTCTGCCTGTGACTTCCAAGGAAGGAAATCCCACCACGTCTTCAGGTAGTCGATTGCCCTTTCCAGCAGCTCTAATCACTGGGAAGTTTTTCCTGACAACAAACCTAAAATTGGCTTCTTTTCAACTTCTGCCCATGGCTCCTGGTTCTGTCCTCTGGGACCAAACAGAACAAGTATAATCCTTCTGCCACATGCAATCTATTACTCCACAGTAATCTATTATTCTGGCTGAGTCTACAGGAATGAAATAGCTTTTTGGTTAATTGATCCTTTAACCCTTCCTTTTATCCCTTCCCAAATATTTACAAGGATATTGCTTTTTTCCAAGTTAGAATTGCCTATAACTGTCAAAACCTATTGATAAGAGCAAATTGTAGCTGGGTCACTCATTGTAATCCCAATATTTTGGCCACTGTAATACACTTTTGGCAGCAGCATCTGAACACTTCCAATGAAGACTCGACCTTAAAGTACCTATGGCTACCCCCACCCCAAAGGAAGTTCCCTTTTTTATTTAGGGGAACTGTCTAATCAAGAGCAGATCCTCCTAATTTCCATTCAGGAAGTCTACTTGCATGTGGTTCACATGAAGGGATGAGGCTGTGTCAGAAAATTAATTAATGCTGGCCCAGAAAGGTTAGTGTCTGTCCTTGCTCCTGGGTGATACAGTGAAAAGAATGTTAATTAGAATCAGAACACCTGGGTTTGAATCTTGGCTGTCCTTTTACTAACTGTATGACCCTAGGCAGGTCACCTCACCTCACCTCACAGGGGATCCATTTCCTCAATGAGGGTTTTAGACTAGATGGCCTCTGAGGCTCCTTCCTACTCTAATCCAAATCTATTATTCAAAGATGCTATAAGGTTTGTTGGCATTAAGATAGAATGATTCGCTGCAAATAGGGCTGTAGTCATTTGTAATTCTGGGATGGGATAGCCATAGTTTTACAAATGGACTGATTATTTTGTGAAACTTTCTGAACTTTAGCCCCCTTAACCCCATGTAGCTATTTCCTCAGATTATGCAGAATCTATACTGTCTCAGAGGAGATCAGGAAAAGTCTGATAGAGGGGCTCTATTAGACATGCAACTCTATGCTCTCTGGAAGGCCTCATCATCACAAACTGTCTTCATTCTGTAAGGCTGACTATCAGCCAGCAGGAAGATGCCAAGTGTACACAAGCACACAAGACGCCCAAGTGAAAGAAAAGTAAAAAACACACATGCACATAGTTGTTCTCAAGGTTCAGCATTTTAGGAGGGAAACAGTGAAAAAGTCACAACAGGAAAGTCTTCTGGGCATCCTACCAATATCTCTAAAATCTAGAGGTTCATTTTGCAACCGCCATCTAAATATAACAGAAATTACTAGAAAGGTCATCAATAGTGAGTAGTGTAACTACCAAAGGAGTGGTCCACTTGTATTCCCTACAGAAATCCCCCACTGCATGCTTCCCCTCTGTCCCATTACTATAGCATAACACAGCTTGGTTGCTTTGTATCTTGTCTTTATCCCTTGCAAAATGTTAAGTTAGCTCAGTTCTCATCCTTCCTGTCACTGCTGAACAGGGTACTGATATAATGACACATAGGGGACCTTCTTCAGTTCCCGTCTAAAAAAAAAAAAAAACCAGCTAAGTAAGTCCTTGGCCCCATATAGTTGTACTGCTGTATTGAGGCCTCACTTGAAAATAACTGCCAGTTGGCAGAAGAGACCTGAGATCAGTATATTCCCCACTGGTCCCTATTATTTTTTCTTAAATATTAATATAGCTAATTAAATGTAGAGGTGTGTTCCAGCACTAATCTAGTAGTTCTCATCTTTCTTCCCCTCCTTCTTTCTTCCTCGCTTTGCCCTAGTGTGCATTGTCAAAGTGTCAAGTGAGGAGCTCAGGAGAAAATGGTGAGATAACACCAAATTGGTATGCTGTACTAAGGCCCTGGACACAAGGGACTTCTTTTAATCCAGTCCATTAATCAATTTCTCTGTTGAAATTGAATTAACTGTCTTTCATCAGCATCACATCCCAGGACTTGAAAACACTAAGCAAAGACAGGAATGTAAATGAAGCAAGATGTCTGTCTCCCACTCCACTTGTGTGAGCTCACATTTCTCACTTCCCCTTTGTCCTATGTATATAAAGAATCAAAGGATTTAAAGTCAAAATAATGGCCTTCCTCCCAGGCTTTTAAAATTTTTATTATTTTATATGAAAAACCACTAGGTTTCCTCCACCATGGGCTAGAATAGTCATGGGCCAATGTTTAATTTCCCCATGGTTGTTCACAGTTTGAGAAAGGCTCAGCATGTCAGCCCCTCCCTGTAATGAAACATATGAGAGATTAAACATCAGTCTTACTGTAATATATATTTTTTCTTTTGTAGTGAATTGACTAGCAAACCTCACCACCAGCAGCCATCTCCTCCTCCCACCCTCAAGGATGACAGTTGCTTTGTTCAGTCCAACTTAAGAAATCGGGATTTTAAAAAATCATTTGTTAATATTCATGGGAGGCAGAAAGGTACTTTGGCCTGTGTTTGAATTCTGGCCCTGTCATCTGCCTATGAGCTCTGTGACTTTGGGTGAATCTTAACCTCTCTGAGCTCCTGTTTCACCATCTGCAAAACAAACTGGAATAATCCTTGCCTTTGGATTCACATATCCCTTTGGTTTTGGCAGTTCATGAAACAAAGAAAAAAAATGTAAAATGACCCTTGTTTCTCAAATAGCACCACTCAAATGGACTCTGGCTTAATAGACAGGAAACAGCTGATTTCTGATGTGGGAGTCCCATCAAATTTAGTTGTCTGTGTGCCGTCAGAGTTAAGATAAAAATGAATATCAAATCTAAGTCCCTTTAATGTTCTATTGTCATTGTCAATAACAGAGGAATCATCAAGTGGACCCCTAACACTTCAGTCCTGACATAGGGAACCTTGAAATGTCACCTAAGAAGACGAAGCCCGGGAGAGCTGCTGAACCGCACCATGTACATATAGAAGAAATCTAGGCTGGATGGGAGACAATTGGAAAAGTCACAGATCATTTTAAAAGCTATCTCAAGGACAGGAAGATAACAAAGGGGAAAATGACAGTCAATACTATTAACCCCTCCCTCCAGATAAAATAGAACATCAAATTATCATTTCATATACCTATTTTGGCATCTATATAAAATTTTTATAAGTATTAGTTAAACACCTACCATATGCTAGGGGATAGAGGTTCAAAGAAATGACATAGTCCTTGCCCTCAAGGAATTTACATCTTGTCGGAGAACTGCAACAAACACACTGATAAGTGAATTCAAAAATATACATTAAATAAATGCAAAACAAATAGATAATAACTTGCAGAATCAAGAAAATCTTCTTGCAAAAAATGACACTTGAGTTGATCCTGGAAGGGAGCTTAGGGTTCCAAGAAACTGAGATGATGAGGAGGATTCTAGGCATAAATTTGCTATGTAGACATAACTGTCTAAAAATCTAATGAGTGGTCGCCAATAAATTATAAGCTTTAGCAAGAGTTTAGACTTTTAAGCATTTTTTTTTATTCTGAATATTAAGGAGAATAAGAATTTGGTGGAGACAGAAATAGGCCTAGATTCAGCTATCTATCTCAGGGAGCCAGAGTCTCCTGCTCTGCTCCCAGCTGAGGTCCTCACTAAAGAGAATGAGAGAGCGAGCCTCACCCCTTCCTCATCCCACAAGCCTCCTCTGAAACTGGGAACATCCCACACACACACACACACACACACACACACACACACACACACACACACACACACACACCTCCAAGCTAATTGACTGATAGCTTTGATAGACCGTACCCACGAGCAAACATCACTTCCTGATGCCAAGAAACTGACCTTCTAAGCTGCATGGTTTGCCCTCAGATGCCTTCTCCTCATGGCAGAGCTTTCCTACAATAACTCTCCAGCAGGTGGCGTCACTCCAATTGTTTCATAGGGATGGGGGACAACTTGTTCAAAGGCACAGAGGAGGGGGATATAATATTATGCACAAAGAACTGTGAATGGGCCAATTTGAATGTAATATCCAGTGAGTGAGGGGGAAATATTATGTAGTCAGCCTGTAAACTAAGCTAGAGGAGATCAAGTGTATCCTTAATGAAAATTCAACAAGGGAACAGGCCCATAGCAGACCTTATTATTTATTATAGATACACAAGTGGTGGAAAGATGAATATAGGATCATACTGTATTTGCGATTTGTTGGTCTTTAAAAAAATAAAGCATTTTATTCAATAGACCAAAATGTAGCCTAAAAAGATCTCCAAAAAGTCATACATTAAGACTATGTAAGATTCCTTGAATACAACCTCAGAGATAACTATTCAATCACCCTCTGATCATTAATGTTACTTGAGCCGTAAATGTTATATGAGCTCATGAAAGGTGTTTGTCATGTCATTCTGGAAATGGTATATTGGTGTAGGTGATAGGGCACTGGACTTGGAGTCAGGAAGACCTGAATTCAAATCCCATTTCAGACATTTGGTAGCTGGGTGACCCTGAGTGAGTCATGGTGCTTTGTTGTCTCACCTATGAAATGTGTACATTGGATTTGATGGCTTCTAAGTTTCCTTCCATTTCTAAGTCTAGGATATTATGAAACATTGCGCAAAGTCAAAATGCAAGAGGGCTTCCGATTGGATGGTGAGGTCCTTCACAAGCTCCTATTTATGTATGATAATGTGTTGATTACATATCACTCCAGAATGTTACAGGACTTACTCCATGAGATTTCTTATATCTCAAAAGAGATTAGGGGGCAGTTAGGTGGCTCAGTGGATAGAGCACTGGTCCTGGATTCAGGAGGACCTGAGTTTGGATCTGGCCACAGACACTTGACACTTACTAGCTGTGTGACCCTGGGCAAGTCACTTAACCCTCATTGCACTGAGAGAGAGAGAGACAGAGAGACAGAGAGAGACAGAGATTGGTCAATCAATATAAGGGAAAAAAGAGGGATGAAGAATGACAATTATTAAGATTATGACGTGCAATTCTTTGACTTAATGCATAAGAATAGGTATCTGGGATAGGCAATGCAGATGAACAATAAGTTCCACCTGCTACTCACTGGTACAAAGATGTATCTCTCAAATACAAATGTTCTTCCAGTGATGCCCTAAGTTTTCAAGTCTTGAAAAACCAAAATTTTCAAAGAATTAAAGTTGTGAGTGATCCAAAGGATAAAGCAAAGATGCTTAGTGGGTACAATAAGGCTTTAGTATATGTCTAGAGATGACACCTGGGCAAGAAGTAGCCTAAGGGTTGTTATTCACTCTATATATGATCAGCCTAGAAGACGGATTATTTTTACACATGGCACAGGTGAAGGATAGGTAGCCAGGGTCCTCCTGTGGTACCTAATAAATACAACAAACAAACAAACAAATAATAGAATGAATAAATGCATGCATGAATGAATGAATATAACATCAACAACAATAACAAAAAACCTAGAGAAAAACCCCAAGTACAGGAAATAAATTCTTGATGGAGGATTTATGAAAAAATATAGATAAGAATCATACAGAATGAGAAAGCATGGATGGGTGGGAGGGAATATTCCCCATGGTGAGACTGTAGATTCACTGGAGTAGGTACTGCAATAGTTCTCAAAGAATATGCCACAAAATTTTGGACATCATGCAAATGAAGATGAACATTTATCAATCAATCAATCAAAAATGACTTATTCAGCTCTTACTCTGTGCCAGGCACTGTGTTAAGAGCTGAAGATACAAAGAAAGGAAAAGACAGTCCCTACCCTTAAGGAGCTCACAGTCTAAATTGGGAGACAACATGCAAGACTCTCAAGAGCAAGAGATATACAGTATGAATGGGAAATAATCTTAGAGGAAAGATACTCATAGTGGGAGGGAGTGGGGGAAGCCTTTTGCAAAAGCTAGAATTTAAGGGGGTGTTTTGGAGGAAGCTAGGAAAGCCAGGAAGTGGAGGTGAGGAGGGAATATGTTCTAGGCATGGAGGATAGCTGGGGAAAAAGTACAGAGTGAAGCGATGGAGCGTCATGTGCCAGAAATAGCAAAGAGGCCAGTGTCACAATAAGGTGTAACAATACTGAATTGGTAAGAGGAGAGCATGTTGTAACGAATCATAATTTTTGTTAAAAGTATACATTTTGGGGCAGCTAGGTGGCACAATGGATAAAGCACCCACCCTGGAGTCAGGAGGACGTGAGTTCAAATCCAGCCTCAGACACTTGACATTTACTGGCTGTGTGACCCTGGGCAAGTCACTTAACCCCAACTGCCTCACCAAAAAAAAAAAGTGTACATTTTATTTAGCCAGTGTTTGTAGAATGGTTAGCATAGAATTCACAAAATAAACAATTGTTGCCTATTACATGTACACACTAATCTGAGAACTTGTCAGTCCTTGGACTCACAAAAATACAACAAAAACATCTTTTCTTAAGAACAGGGAAATTGTACATAAATTAGTTGCTTGACTCCCCCATAATATTATCACTGTCAGTGTTCTATGCATCATGATTTCTCATGGCAAAGAATATTGCATCCATGAGTTAAAAAAAGTTTGTGTACCATTGACATACTTTCCTGTGTTATTATTTGCCTTGGACTGGAAGCATTTTTGGAAGGAACTTTGGGGAAAATTCACAAAAAGGCCTGGCACATCTTTGGGCAGAAGAGGGCAGGACAGGGCCCAATACCATGTCTGGGTAATACATGTGAGCACAAGGTGGAGTAAGTGAGGAGGGTCTCCTGTATTTCCAAAGGGAGAGGGTAAAAGAAAGGCAGAATTGGCTCTGCCTAGTGGCTTAGTGAATTGTGTGGGAAGTTGGAAGACCTTTCATGATTGTGGGTCATAGAATGTGGCCTTTCCCTGAGATGCACCAAGGGAGTTCTTCCTGATTTTATTTCTTGAAGGCTAAGAGGCACATATTTTGGAGGAACAGAGAAAGAATAGGATGGGCCATTATGGGAAGGAGGAAAGGGGAGAGATTGGAAAAAGAAATGGCTTAAATCTGATGGTATTTTAGGAGAATCTCATCTGGATTTGATTTTAACTTTTGCAGGGGGCAGGGAGGGTTAGGGACAAAGACAATAGGGATAAAAGATGTCACTCTGGCTGGATTCCTGATTGCTCTCCCTCCCCTCCTCCTCCCCCAATCTCCCATGCACACAGTCCTTGTTCAAAAATTGTAGGTAGCTGGCAGAGTCTCTTTCTTTTGAACTCAATTGAGACAGATCTTTTTCAAAGCATGCTTGTAATACTCAGGTTGTTGGCTTTAGTGGGTCAGAGTAACTCTCCTGGCTGCTTAAAGTGAAAAAAAGGAGGAGGAAGGCTGACTAAAGCCATCTTTAAAAGTTGACATGGTGCCAACAGCTCCTTCAGGATGGTCTCTTCAGCCTTTTCTTTGAGCCCCAAGGATTTATATCATGGACGTTGGCAGGAAAAAAGTCTTACAAAGAAATATTTAGTATTTGGCTTTCAACTCAAGGGTTTCTGGGAAAAAATAAATAAACATCATGGTGTTTATATCTGGCTGAACTTTCTTTTAAATAATTATCCTCCTTCCACAATGGAGATTTCTAATTTTGGCTCTGGTTTACTTCCTATATGAACTCAGGCAAGTAATTTTCCTTCTTTGGGCCTCAGTTTCCCATTTACAGTGATATGATTCTCTGATCTTTGGTGTGAGGGTTAATAATAAGAATCTTTAAAGACAAGAGTTCCCTCTCCCCTACTCACAAACAGCATTGCTTTTTCCCTTTATACATTGGGCTCTCTTTGAGACCATGCTGGTCTAGAGTTGGTGGTCAAATTTTTGATGCAATTTGAGGGGTTCCAAGAAGGTTTACTTTCCTCCAAATATTTTATCTGCTAGTCTGGCCTATTCCTAAGGTTTTTGCAATTTTGCCAATTTTTTCCTTTCAGTTAAGGCATTGTAGTGGAGTTAGATAATACATAAAGGGGCATTGTAAAGCTGGAAGGGGGAGAAAATGTACCCCAAAGTAGGGAAAGTTTGGAAAGCAAGGAGGAGGATTCTAGAGAGAGTCTGGGTATGAGTGAGAAAAATCATGGTATATATTTCTCCTAAAATAGTGGTCTTCAAGGAGGAAGCCAACAATGGAGAATGGAGGGCTTTAAGGTGGAGGTTTCAAAGGTGAGGCAGATGAGAATAAAGAAAATTCCAGAAAGAGTCCAGGTATGAGTAAGGTGAAGCATGGCTGGGGTTCTTCTTAAAATGGTATTCTCAGGGGAAGGTAGGTGGCACAGTGGATAAAGCAACAGCCCTGGATTCAGGAGGACCTGAGTTCAAATCCATCTTCAGACACTTGACACTTACTAGCTATGTGACCCTGGGCAAGTCACTTAACCCTCATTGCCCTTCAAAAACAAAAACAAACCAAAATGGTATTCTCAAGGAGGGAGGTTTCTCAGCATTCCAAACCATGACATTTAAAAATTTTGGGGTTTTTATTAAACATCTCTTGTATCTCCTTTTTTCATATTCCTTTGTTTGTCCAGAAATCACCTTAGTTCAGGCCCTCATCCTCTCACCCAGGTAATTGTTATTATTTTTTTTGTAGGGCAATGAAGGTTAAGTGACTTGCCCAGAGCCACATAGTTAGTAAGTATCAAATGTCTGAGGCCAGATTTGGACTCAGGTCCTCCTGAGTCCAGGGCCAGTGCTTTATCCACTGCACCACCCAGTTGCCCCCTCTCCCAGGTTACTTAAACAGCCTCCTAACTGGTCTCCCTGCCTCAACCCTTTCCCCACTCTTGGGTATTTATAAATTTCTGCTCAAGTGATTTTCCTTATGCACAGATCTGACCATTTCAGTCCTCTACTTAACAAATTCCAGTGATTTAATATTACCTCTAGAATAAAACATATGCTCTGCCGTTTAGTATATATATATGTATAATATATCATATAAAGTTTTTGGGCAGCTAGATGGTGCAGTGGATAGAGCACCAGCCCTGGAGTCAGGAGGACCTGAGTTCAAATCCAGCCTCAGACACTTAACACTTACTGGCTGTGTGACCCTGGGCAAGTCACTTAGCCCCAATTGCCTCACCAAAAAACAGAAACAAAAACAAAAATCCTTTACAAGTTTTATTTATAAAATATCACATTTAAAAATATTAACAAGAGAGAAAGGCATGGAGCAGAACAAGGGCCCCAGGAAAGTGTTTGGTGGGGAGGTTCTTAGTTCTTTTGGAACTGAGTGTTTACTGTTTTATAATCACACAAAAATTTTTAAAAGACCATCAAAGCTCATATCTATACTGATACACACAATAACACTGAGAAAAGAAAAAAGAGACAGAGGTGGAAGAAGGAGAGAGAAACCAAAAGAAAAGGCAACTGATGGCACAGTGGGTAGAGCTCTGGACCTGGAAATAGGAAGACTTGAGTTCATATCTGGCCTCAGACACTAGGTATAAGACCCTGGGCAAGTCACTTAATTCATTCTGCCTCAGTTTCTCCTATTATAAAATGGGAGTAATAATGGCACCTACTTCATAGTATTCTTGTGAGGATCAAATGAGACAGTATTTGTAAAGTGTTCAGCACAGTACCTGGCTCATAGGCATTATTTCTATTTGTTCTCTTCTTCCTCATCTTCTTTTCCCCTATTCTTCCCTGTTAGGTTGTGGCCCACACACTCTATGTAACATGCCTGCTTTTTGAGTCACCAATAGAACAAAACACTGCTCTATCAAGGGATAGAAGAAAACAGGTAATCTCCAAACTTTTGGAGGTGCATACTTCTCCCTGTAGCCCAATAATCAAATCTCTGGTACATCTTCCAGTTTCATTGAATCAGGCTTTGAATTCTGATAGGGGAAAAATGGGGTTAAAAAAAACCCCAACAACAACACATAGCAGCTGACTTCTCACTACCCTGATCAAATGCACTGAGCTGGGGTTGGGGCTGGGATTCAAAAATGATTCTGAACAAGAGATAGAAAGAGAGATTTCATTTAAAGTAACTATAGACAATATAAAATACTTGTGAATTTACCTGCCAAGACAAACCCAGGAACTCTGTGAACACAATTACAAAATACTTTACACAGAAATCAAATCAGATCTAAATAATTAGAAAAATATCAGTTGCTCATGAATAGGTCAAGCTAATATAATAAAAATGACAATTCTACCTAAATTAGCTTTCTTATTCAGTGCCATACCAATAGACTACCTAAAAATTGTTTTTAGAGCTAAAAAAAATAACAAAATTCATCTGGAAGAACAAAAGGTCAAGAATATCAAGAGAACTAATTTAAAAATGCACAGGAAGGTGTGCTAGCTGTATCAAATTTGAAGGTTTACTATAAAGTGGAAGTCATCAAAACTATTTGGTATTGGCTAAGAAATAGAGTGGTGGATAAGTGGAATAGGTTAGGCACAGGAGACATAGTAGTAAATGACTATAGTAATCTTCTGTTTGATAAGCCCAAAGACTCAAGCTTCTGGGATAAAAATTCAGTATTTGACAAAAACTGCTGGGAGAACTGGAAGATAGTATGGCAGAAACTAGGCATAGACAAACATCTTACACCATATAACAAAATAAGGTCAAATACATGATTTATACATAAAGGGTGATACCATACCTCTCAGATCTATGGAGAGGAGAAGAATTTATGACCAAACAAGAGATAGAAAATATTATTAAATGCAAAATGGATGATTTTGATTACATTAAATTAAAAAAGTTTTGTACAAACAGAAGCAATGCAGCCAAAATTAGAATGGAAGCAGAAAGATGGGAAACAATTTTTACAGTCAGTATTTCTGATAAAGGCCTTATTTCTAAAATATATTAGAACTAAATCAAATTTATAAGAATGCAAGTCATTCCCCAATTGAGAAATGGTCAAAGGATATGAACAAACAGTTTTCAGATGAAGAAATCAAAATTATCTATTGCCATATGAAAAAAAATGCTCTAAATCACTGTTGATTAGAGAAATGCAAATTAAAACAACTCTGAAGTACCACCTCACACCTATCAGGTTGGCTAATATGACAAAAAAGTAAAGTAAATTTTGGAAAAGCTGTGGAAAAATTGAAACACTAATGCACCAACAGGTGGAGCTATGAATTGATCCAACCATTCTGGAGAGCAATTTGGAACTATGCCCAAAGGGCTATGGGAGTGTGTATATCCTTTGACCCAATAATACCACTACTAGGTCTGTATCCCAAAGAGATTATAGAAGAAGGAAAATGACCTACATATACAAAAATATTTATAACTGCTCTTGTTGTGGTGGAAAAGAATTGGAAATTGAGGCTACTCATCGATTGGGGAATGGCTTAACAAGTTGGTGTACATGGATGTAATAAAATATTATTGTTCTGTAAGAAATGATAAGCAGGCAGATTTCAGAAAGACCTGGAAAGACTTACATGAATTGATACTGAGTGAAATGAGCAGAACCAGGAGAACATTGTACACAGTAACAGCAACATTGTGTGATGATCAACTGTCCTAGACGTGGCTCTTCTCAGCAAAACAATGATCCAGGAAATTCCAAAGGACTCGTGATGGAAAGTGCTCTCCACATCCAGAAAAAAAAGAACTGTGGAATCAGGATGCAGATTGAACCATATTGTTTCTACTTTTTTTTCTTTTTTGAGTTTTTTCCCTTATGTTCTGATTCTTCTTTCACAACATGACTAACACAGAAATATGTTTAATGTGATTGTACGTATATAACCTATATCATATTGCTTTCTATCTTGGGGAGGGGGGAGGGAAGGGAGGGAGAGAGAAAATTTGGAACTAGAAATCTTATAAAAACAATGTTGAAAACTAAAAAATAAAAGAAATGATGTTGAAATTTGGAAACCTAGGAATCATGTTCCCCATTGCCCCTTCCTCTATTAATATTTGTCCAAGTAGAATTATTGCAGGGAATACTCACTGCTGAATATAAGTATCTTAAGGCTCAAAGAAAATGTCTTCAACCCCTGACCAAAAGGATAATTTGGGCTCCCCTAGGCCCTAACACTGAATCACTTGACCTTTCTTTGCTCCCCTTAGTTTTAGTGGAGAAGCAACAAAATTTAACTTACACAATCATCAGAAACACAGCTGCTTCATCGAGAGAGAGAGAGAGAGAGAGAGAGAGAGAGAGAGAGAGAGAGAGAGAGAGAGAGAGAGAGAGAGAGAGAGAGAGAGAGAGAGAGAGATGTAGGAGGGGGGACTAGACTAGGCTAAAGGTTCATAGGGAGAGGCAAAGCTTGGGCAACACAGCCCAGAATAAGGAAAGGCTGGGGGTGGGTAGGGGACTACATACATAAAAGAGCCTTCTCTTGGCCAATCAACCAGAGGGAAAAGCAAAAGGAAATGGGAAATAGAAAAGGTTACTCCCCCCCCCCAAAAAAAATAAAAGAAGCTTTAACAAATTCAGGCAAACCGCCTTGTGGAAATTCCACCCTGTTGGAAGGATTAAAAAAAAAGTTGATTTTCTTTTTACTTGACCTCTTTCTCCTTCAACACTCTTTCCATCTCACCCCCTTGCCTCAACTTTGTCCTAATAGCACAGCTCAACTCTCTGTTGAACAGCTTCTGAAGCAGATGAGGCCAACAGATCTGAGATAGAAAGATGAAAGCAAGGTAAAGATATTCAACAAGGGGTGGCAGCTACTCACTAATGATGAGTTAGCATCAAAAGTCTTTAGATAGGGGCAGCTAGATGGCGCAGTGGATAAAGCACTGGCCCTGGATTCAGGAGTACCTGAGTTCAAATCTGGCCTCAGACACTTAACACTTACTAGCTGTGTGACCCTGGGCAAGTCACTTAAGCCCAGTTGCCTCACCAAAAAAAAAAAAAAAAAAAAAGCAAATAAATAAAGTCTTTAGATGGTTCCTGCCCTGGAGATGGGAGGAGAAAGTTCTTCTGGTCTGAGGGATCCAGAAGGAGCTAGAGCTATATTGACATATATGCACATATACATCTATATATTTGTCTATGTGTCTCTCTAGTTATCTGTCTAAAACATTGAGCTGAAATATCAGCCTTGTTCAGGACTGGTTCTTTTGAAAAAATCTGCTGGGTTAGTAGTTGGATCCTTTATGTTCGTTTCCCTTTTTGCCCTTCTTAACTCCAAAATAGCAAGCAGCATGAGTTCCTGACATTAGTTCTTGACAATGTTAGAAGATGCATTCCTAGGCTCATTCTGTCAATGGAATCTTGAAATGTCCCAATGGACTTGAAAAGATAGGTTCCGTATAAAGTGGACATAGTTCTCCCAGTTTAGCTTTTAAAGCCCTTTGCAACCATGTTGCACCCTACTTTCCATTCTCAAAGGACATCACTGCTTTTTTCTTACTCTGCAATTGAGCTAATTTGGTTTTGTTTCTCAGTTCCTGACCCATGACATTTATTATCCCATCTCCAAGCCTTTGTAATGGCAGTCACCTATGCCTTGAATGCATCCCTTCTTGTCTTTGCCTCATAAAATCCCTCTCTTCCCTCAAGACACAGATATAAAGCCTTCCCTTATCGCCTCAATTACTAATGCCCTTCTTCCCAAACTAACCTGTATTCAACTGTTTGCATTTATTTATATTTGTTGTCTTTAATTTATCCTGCATATGCTTGTATGTTCTTGTTGACTTCCTGATAGACCATAAACTCCTTTTGAGTAGGGATTGTTTTCTTTTTTGTGTTTTTTTTTTTTGGTATCACCACCATTTGGCACAGTACCTGGCATACAATATGTGCTTAATAAATGCTTCTTGAGTTATTGATGTACTTCTACATGAAACAAATTGTCAGAGTTCAAAACATCAATCAATTATATGTAGTTTAGACAAAGCAATTTACAGAAATTAAATATTGTAGTCTTCACTGAAGTTCTTTCAGGATGCCTCATTGGACTTGGAAATGACCCTGAGTTCTTAAAAACTATAATAGTGGAGTGTAAATTTTGACAAGTTCTACTACACTAGAATAACTCCAAGAATGTTCAAGAATAAAAACTGCAGTGGCTCCCTGGCGGCACATGGAATCTGTCTGAGAACCAACTAGCTAAGTATAGAGACATCCATCAACAATAGATTGGCCATAATATGATGGGAATTTTTTTTTGCTACAACACTTCCAGAAGGGTGTCTACTAAGATCCAACAACTCAATTCATTGTTCTTGCTATATTCAGAGGAGGGAGTTTGGTGGGAAAGAGAATGAATTCTGTTTAGGAGATGTTGAGTTTGTGATGCCTAGAGGATATCCAGTTTGAAATGTCCAATAGGCAGTTGGTAATCAGGACAGAGACTAGGGCTAGAGATAAAGATATGGAAGTCATCCGTTTAGAGATGATAATTAAACATTTAAGACCTAATGAAGTCACCAGATCATATAGGGAAGTAACGAGGAGAGGAGAGGAGAGGAGAGGAGAGGAGAGGAGAGGAGAGGAGAGGAGAGGAGAGGAGAGGAGAGGAGAGGAGAGGAGAGGAGAGGAGAGGAGAGGAGAGAAGAGGAGAGAAGAGAACAGCAGGCTCAGGATCAGAGTTATCTGGCTTATGTTTTGTCATTGGAGTGAGGATCCACAGGAATAAAACCATGGAGCTTTTGAAATATTGCAATGATTTCTAAACAATTTACTATAACTTGTACTTGCCATGTGATTTCCTCAGGAGAGTGAACAAATCCATTAACAATTAAAGTCCTGCAGTGATACCTCCAGCATCTACATGGTCAATCTAAGCTTACAATAGCTTAAAGGTCAGAGATTCTGCATCTTCAGGTGCTGGGGTCATTTTAAGATCAAACATCAAGTCTGACTTCCCCTTTGTCACAGAATTCTGCACTTCCTTCCTGAGACAGGACCCAAGGAGGTTTTTATCTGTTCTTTTCACAAACATTTACTGAATGTCTAATATGTGACAAGCCCTGTGAAAGGCATTGTGAAGGATAAAAGGATGAATAAGACATAGTCTTTTCCCCTTACAAATTTATGATCTCACAGGAGAGATGATATATTGCACAAATAAAAAAAATGTAGAAATGTCAGAAATGGAAGGGACTTTAAGGATCATTTAGTTCAAACCCCAAAATTTACAAGGTAAATCTCACAGAGAGATGAGATGGTTCTCTTGAAAGTCACAGAGCTAGATTAGTGGCATTGCCAGGACTAGACTCTAGGTCTTCTCACCCAGTCTTGTTCTCTCTTTCTACTACCACACCATACTTTTATGGGAGCTCAGTAGAAAGATATGCCCTTGAGAGCTGATGTAATCAGGGAAGATTTCATGGAGAAAATGGCATTGAAATTAGGTCTGGATGAATGGGTAGAATTGTAATAGGCAGCAACAGGGCAAGGCATTCCAGGTAAAGGGAACAATAGAAGTAAAGATGTGGGATTAGAAATATTAATAATCCTGAATCCTTCATTAACTCTTGTCCATCTTCTCAGCTCCTACTCTGGAATTGCTGCACACTGTTAAAGGTCATTAGGACTGGGTCCACTACAGATTCATGGGACCTTATCTCACTTGCTGCCCAGAGATGCTTTTAGTTAATCTCTTTTATCTGGACTCTGTCCTCTTCTATTCTATTCTATTCTATTCTATTCTATTCTATTCTATTCTATTCTATTCTATTCTATTCTATTCTATTCTATTCTATTCTAGTCTATTCTAGTCTAGTCTAGTCTAGTCTAGTCTAGTCTAGTCTAGTCTAGTCTAGTCTAGTCTAGTCTAATCTAGTCTATTCTGTTCTGTCCGGTCTGTCCTTCTTTCCTTCCTTCCTTCCTTCCTTCCTTCCTTCCTTCCTTCCTTCCTTCCTTCCTTCCTTCCTTCCTTCCTTCCTTCCTTCCTTCCTTCCTTCCTTCCTTCCTTCCTTCCTTCCTTCTTTCCTTCCTTCCTTCCTTCCTTCCTTTCTTTCTTTCTTTCTTTCTTTCTTTCTTTCTTTCTTTCTTTCTTTCTTTCTTTCTTTCTTTCTTTCTTTCTTTCTTTCTTTCTGTATTTGTATCCCCAGCACTTAGCACAATGCCTCTTACATAGTAGGAATTTAATAAATGTTTATTATAATATATTGTATTATTATATTGATTTCTGTAATACTACTCTCTCCAAGTTCACTTTCTAACCATTAGATTGTAAGCTCCTTGAGGGCAAAGACTGTATTTCATTTCCCCCCCTGTATTTGTATCCCTAGCATTTAGCATTGTACTGAGTACATAGAAGGCACTTAATAAAAGTGTGACTACTTATTTGACTATGCCTCTTCAATCTCCTTCACCATCTTTTTTCCTGCCCCAAATCTAGGGTTAACACCAAAGGCTTATCCTTAGTCCACTTCTCTCCTTTTCTAATGCTCTCTCCCTTGGAAAACCCAACTGTTCCCCTGGTTTCAATGATCACATTCTATTTTATTTTGAGGAAGAATAGACTATACTCACTGCTTCCACATTCTTACCAACTCCTCCCCCATCATTCTTTTTGACGTGACTCATTCAAATCACCTGGGATTGAATTCTTAGCATCCTATCTGACTCTTGCCTCTTTCTCATCATCCACATCAAATCAGTTGCTAAATCTTTCCAAATCTATCTCAACAACATCTCTTGCATTCATCCTCTTCTCTCTATTCACATTAACACCATCTTAGTTCAATTTTTATGAGTCTCCTAAGTGGTTCCCTTCCCTCCAGTTTATCCTCTCTCTAACATGACTTCATTTATGCTGCCAGCCATATTTGTAACTTCATATTAATTTGGAATCTTGGAGGCTCTATTGGACCTTTGTGTATTTTCACCATCTGAATAACTCTTTGCTTAGCTCCAGAGTCAAAAGCCCCTCCTTGCTCAAATGGGGTATACCGTATTTTAGTAGCTCAAATTGTTCTGGTGGTAGAAATCATCTGATACACAGATTTCTCTAGATTTACCTACTGTGTCTTTTCTGTTATCTCTCTAATGTCTTCTTCAACACATCTTGGTAGGTATGAGCCATTTGCATTCATAACTACTTTGGGAAATGGGTCATTGTACTTGTTATAAATGATCTCATCCTTCAACTATTCCTGTCAAGCAATTACATCATTTCTTCTCCAACATGCCCCAGAAAACTCTTCATCCTCAAACAATTCACACCTCAGAAATACCCTCAACCTTTGTGGTCCCTCTCTCTGGTTGGATAGCTCCCCCTAGAACCAACATTTAAGGAAGGTGCCTAGGCTAGCTATCTCTTCATTTCTTACCAGGCTGCAAACTGGACTCCTCTGTCATTCATCCTCCTCCCCCCTTTCCTTTGTGTGTTGTCTTCCCCCATTGGAATGTAAGTTCCTTGAGGATAGGGGCTGTCTTTCTTTTTCTTGTATTTATATTTCCAGTGCTTAGGCACAGTGCCTGACATATAGTAAACACTTGGTAAAAACTGACCACATTTAATTTCCCCCTCTACCTCTATATCCCCTTGAAGAGTGGCTTTTCATGGTTGTTTCTCATTCAAAGATCTGATCACATCCTGCTCAGAAAATGTCAATGGTTTCCTATTGCTTATGAATTAAAGGACAAACCCCTTGGCCTAGAATAGAAAGCTCTTTGAAGTTTGGTTCCAACCTAATTTTCCAGGCTTATTTCACAATGCTTTCTTTCATGGACTCTGTGTTTTATACAAACTAGATTCCTAGGTGTTCTTTAAATGTGGGCAGCTGGGTGGCACAATGTATTGAGTGCCAGACCTGGAGTCATGAAATCTCATCATCCTGAGTTCAAATCTAGCCTCAGACACTTGTTGTTTGTCCTTTATTCTCAAAGAGGACCATGACATCTGGGTGATGTCATGAATTTTATTGAATTGGATTTAAGTGAGGGAGGGCTGTGCAAGGTTAACAACTTCACTCTCTACTCCAGAGCTATCTGGGTCCAATGGCAAGATATATATCAGGACAACTGGAGATGGCCCTGGATGTTTCAGGCAATTGGAGTTAAGTGACTTGCCCAGGGTTACACAGCTAATAAGTGTTTGAAGTAAGATTTGAACTCAGGTCCTCCAAACTTCAGGGTCAGTGCTCTATTCACTGAGCCACCTAGCTGCCCTAGCCTCAGACACTTACTAGTTGTGTGACCCTGGGCAAGTCACTTAACCTTGTTTGCTCCATTTCCACATCTGAAAAAATGAGCTGGAGAAGGACATGGTAAACCACTCCAGTTATCTTTGCCAAGAAAACCCCAAATGGGGTCACAAAGACTTGGACACAATTGAAAAATAATCGAACAAAATTCAAACTTGACATACTGTCTCTGGGCATTTACTCATTTTTCCCATATGCTTGAAATGCACTCCCTCCTCACATAACCCTTTGGAATTTTTCTTTTCCTTCAGTGCTCAGGTGAGGTGCCGCCTCTTCCACAAAGCCTTCCCCAGCCCCACTAGTTGAAAGTAGATTCTCCAATCTTTCTTAAGCATTTGGATACATTTTTGTTTTGTAAGCTGACTGTCCCCATCATCACTCTCTACCTTATATTATAATTATGTATGTCATGTCTCCCTAATAGAAGATAAACTTCTTCAGGTCAGGGATTAGGACTTTTTAAAAAAAGAACCTACAGACAATTCGATGTACTGGAAAGCATGCTGACTTTAGAGTCACCAGTTCTGGGATCACTGCTAGCTTTGTTCTGTGCTGACTGTGTGACCTTGGGGACTTAAGTCCTCTCTTTGGGCCTCAATGCCCTCATCTACAAAAGTGGAGCTGGGTGGCTTGTGCTAGATGGTGTCTAAGTCCTCTTCTGGATTTTGTCATCTCCTCGTGACTCTCCAGTGCCCTGCACATAATAGCTATCTAATGAATGCTTGGTTCATGTGTTGTTTTTTTTGCCCAGAGGTGAGCGTGAGGGGTGGGTCTGGGACTGGACCTGTGATTTTATTGCTGGAGGAAATTTTGATAATATATTCTAATATATTAGAAGGGAGCTCCCTTCTAAGGTGAAGGTAAATCATTTTTGCCTGTAACAATTTCATGTATGTACATATGCACACACATGTTTATATACATGTATTATATTCTATATGGGCGTTCATATCACATTTTGCATGTAACATGCTAAGTGTGCATTTATGTGTATGCATGTACATATATGTGTATATGTAAACTCTATAGGGAGAGCTGGAGAGTCAATTGTTAAATTTTCCATGTGAGCATTTATACCTCAGAAATGACTACAGTCAGGACTTGACTTACTGTTTTGGTGATTGTCTAGATTTAAGAAGATGATGGAAAAATGTTAATCATATATTCACAGACACACACACACATATATATATATATATATATATACACAACACATACTTGTGTGTATGACATGTATATCAACATTATAACATACATATGTATGTACACATATACATATATGTATATGTATATCTGTGTGTGTGTGTGTGTGTGTAATGACTGGTCAATGCAGATGGCACCTACTCTGTAACTTAAAGTGACAATGAGGCCAGCTCTCCCTCGACTCTGCCTCTTCTCCTGTTCACTTACAAGATTTCCTGATGCACTTGGAGGTTAAGTCACACAGCTAGCCTGTGTCAGAAACAGAATTTGAACCCAGGTTTTCTTGACTGTAACCCCAGCAGTCTACATCACAGCTTCTGGCCCTCACCAAATGAATAGCTGACATTTATGGGATTTTGAGGTTTACAAGGTTCACATAGGTGGGTGTAGTGGATAGACAGCCAGGCCTAGAATCAGGAAAATTTGTCTTCCTGAGTTCAAATCTGGCGTCAGACACTTACTAGCTGTGTGACCCTGAACAAGTCACTTAATCCTATTTGCCTCAGTTTTCTCATTTGTTAAATGAACTTGAGAAGGAAATGGCAAACCACTCCAGCATCTCTACCTAGACAACCCCAAATGGGGTCATGAAGAATCTGACATGACTGAAAATGACTACGTAACAATGGTTTACAAAGCCTTTTTCATCCTTTAGATCATTTGATCCTCACAATAACCCTTTGAGATAGGTAGTGCCAGCATTATTATCATCCCCTCTACCCTTTTTGTTTGTTTGTTTTTTACAGACAAGAAGCTTGAAATATAGGTAGGTTATGTGACTTGTCCAAGGTCACAGAGTAAGGGGCAGAGTTCAGAACAGAAGCTGTGTAGAGCAGATGGTTGAGAAGATCAGTTTGGCTCCAATAAAGGCTTCACGTAGAGGGACTCAATGTGATTTAAAGGGTAATATGTGAATAGGCTTGAAAGGTCAATTAGTGACAGATTGTGGAGGGATCCTGACAGGTGTGCTGAAAGCAGCTCAAATCCTCCAGGGAAAGCTGGAGAGCCAATTGTTAAATTTTCAGTGAGAGCATTTATACTTCAGAAATCACTGCAAAACAGGACTTGACTTACTGTTTTGATGATTGTCTAGACTTAAGAAAATGATGAGGGAAAATGTTAATAATGAGGATTGAACTTGAAAAGTACGTCTTTTGTACTTTTTTTGGAGTACTCTCAGTAGGCAGCGGGGGAGCAATTGAAGATTTCTGAACAGGACAATGACATGTGTAGGGAAGGAAATAGGTGACATCCCACTCAGTGATACCCAAAGACCAACAGGCAAAACAGTTTATAAGAGGGGAGGAATGTGACCCTTGCAGTGATTCCTCTTATTTCCTGTCACCCATTTGTTTTCTGATGGCAAATACTGGCAGTAATGTTACCTTGAAGATGTAAAATATCCCACTGCCCTCCCCCCAAACCCTTTTCATCCAGCCCATGTCTGGTTCTTTATCATTGCTGCATTAAGGTATTCTGTTGCATTCAGCCCCACTGAATTGACTGCAGCTTTCACAAGCAATTGCTTTCGTTTCAAATTTGAAGAACCCACTTTGGTAACAATTTTTATTCCAGCTGTGCATTTTCAAAGCTATTAACTGCACTTTGTCCACAAAATGGGGCCAAGCCCTTACTCGGGGGGGTCAAATGGTGCTCCTTGGCAAGTCCTGGTACTGAAAGACATCAGCAACAACAGAGAAGTAGCTTCTGCTGGGAAAGAAGAATTCAGTTCAAAGCTCTGTGGTGGGAATCAGCTGACCTCCAGATGGAGGGGAAGAAAAACATCTGGGAGCTGGATAACCTCAAGGACCTCAAGGGTCTCTTTGAAGGTGGTCCAGCTGGACAGGGACAGACTTCAAGCTTTTGCAAGACAAGTTTCTGTCCCTGGGCCTGGAAGGTCACAGTTTTCAGAGACCAAACACATTCCTTCTCCTGGATGGAAGTTGCTAGAGTAAATTGCTCGATATTGGGGTGGTTCACAGGGCCATTCATTCACTGTGGTTAAGAAAGCAGGGGCTGGGCTTGAACAAACATGATATAGGGTGAGGGTGGGTGGATGTCGTTCAATGGAGTAATGGAACAGATCAGGTATACAATATACAGAAGCAAATAAGCATACTTTTTTTTTTTTAGTGAGGCAATTGGGGTTAAGTGACTTGCCCAGAGTCACACAGCTAGTAAGTGTTAAGTGTCTGAGGCTGGATTTGAACTCAGGTACTTCTGACTCCAGAGCCAGTGCTCTATCTACTGCGCCACCTAGCTGCCCCGATGTCATTCAATGGAAAAACATGGACTCTGGACTCAGAGGTTCAAATCCAATATTGTATACTAACTACCTGTGTGTCTGACCTTGCATAAGTCACTTAACTGCCCTTGGCTTAAGTTTCCACATCTATAAAATGATGGAGTTGAAGTTGACAGTCACTAGGGTCCCTTTCAACTTGAATTGTATGATCCTATGATCTCAACAGAAGTACGAAGTGGGTGAAACTTTGTTTTCCCTGCCCTCAGCTTTATTTTTCTTTAAACTGTCTTTTCCATCTTTCCCTTCTCCCAACCCTTCAGACATCCAGCATTATCATGTCTTCTCTTTCCTCATTTTTAAACCATGGCTCTCCAGAAAGGGTTTGATATTTACCATCATAGGAGATTGTTCAGGCGAGTTCTGGTCAGCTTGATGAGTTCAGAGTCCTGAGGTTTTTTTGGGACTTATATTAAATCTCTTTTATTGAAGATTAACTGATTTGCTTGGAATCTTGTGAATTAACCAGGGAATGAATTGCTTGGCTGGGGCTGTTGTTGTCTGGAGCCATCTCTTCATGCTGAGACTATAAAAAAAGAAGTTGGTTGCACAGTTAGCCTTTTTCCTACTTTTTTGGATAGAGCCAAGAGGAACTGAGATAAGAGTAGTCTTGGATCACATGATAGAAAACCCTTGCACATGCACAGCCTCCCTCACCCTGCCAAGAGTCCACGATGGCTGTCTTGAGAGAGAGCCACATTGCAGTTGCTTGTGTTCTAACTCATGTGGCCAAAGAGGCAAGTTCCTAATTCCTAAGGTCCTGGCCCAAGCTGTGGAGGGTCAGAGAGTCAGTCAATAAACATTTGCTAAGCACATACTATGTGCCAAACACTGTGTTAAATGCTGAGAATACAAACAAAGGCAAAAACAGTCCCTGCCCTCACAATCTAATGGGGAAAGACAACACAGAAAAAGAATCTGAAAAGGAGGAGAGGTACCTGGCATGGGGATGATAAAGTTCAGGAGTACAGCTGTGTAAGCAGTGAGAGATGGTTGCCCCAGGAGCTCTCCCCAAATGGAAGGTCTAGGAGGAACTCTCTGCTGTGTACTCTCTACCCTTACCAATCAGAGGGAAAGATGACCTCATCTCAGAGTCAACGGGTCCTGGGGAAATATGAGTTTCAGGGTTGCTATCATCTTGCAGGATGATGAGATTGTGATGAAGTCCAAGAGTACGACCACACGGGACAGCTTTGACTTTCCGCCAATCTTCTGGTGAGGAGTTCCTCTAAGCTCTGTTTAATTGATCGTTAAAAGACACAAATCTAGCAATCTCGCTCTTGGCAGGGCTTGTTTATATCTTAGTGTGAACTTAAGTTGGTGTATGACTTTCCCAGGGGCAGCTAGCTACATGCTAAGATCCTCTGACAATGGAAAAAAAAAAAGCTTTGTTAAATTCCTTTCACAGAGGACAATACCTTTAAAACATGGGAGAAAAGTAACAGGAAAGGCTGAGAGCTCTCCTTTGCCCCCATCACTCTACCACCAAGTAGAATAGTCTTGTATTTGAAAGTCAGTTTTGACTTTCATATCATCATAGAATATCAGACCTGGAAGAGATCTTAGAAACTATCTACTCCTTATTTGGTTTACAGAGGAGGAAAGTGAGGCCCAAAATGGGGAAGTGAATTAATTGTTCAAGGCCATACAACTAATAAGTGTTTTTGTTTTGTTTTGTTTTGTTTTTGCGGGGCAAATGACGGTTAAGTGACTTGCCCAGGGTCACACAGCTAGTAAGTGTCAAGTGTCTGAGGCCAGATTTGAACTCAGGTACTCCTGAATCCAAGGCTGGTGCTTTATCCACTGTGCCACCTAGCTGCCCCTGCTAATAAGTTTTTGAGATGGAATTAGAATTCAAGTCTCTCATTCCCCATTCATGGCTCTTTTTGTTCTGCCATAGAATTTTTGGTTGAATGTTAATTCCATTGTTATGGTTGGCAAACTTTTCAGTCTGTTCTCCAACAGAGCAGGGGATAATAATCTTAGGTTCTATAAAATGAGCCTCTGAAAGAAGGTGGAACTTTTAGGAGCCTGACAAGACTACTCTCTGGGAGCTAATGACCTGAGCTGTTGGATCAGGGGGTACAATCTATGCAGCTAGTCTCCCTTTGATTTCCTTCAGGGATTTATTCACAATAGATGGAAGGAGAAAGAAAGAGAACTGTCTCATTGACATCCTCTCAAATGCCACTTGCTGAGAGATTCATTCCTAAGATTCTCTCTAATTTTGAGATTCTGTGTGAGTCTGATTGTGTGTGACCTAGACCTGGGTAGTGATCGTGGGAATGAAGAGGGAGGAAAGAATCTGTGAGACAGGAAAGGATGAATGTCCAGAGAGAGGCGTGAAAATAGCCTCTAGCCTGTGAGCCCAAGAAGTAGAGGAGCCAGTAACATGCTGATGATTTTATGGAAACTAGGATTTGCTGTTTATTTGGAGGCAGAAGGTGAAATACGAGTGAAGTTTTTGAGTAAAAAGAGACATCTAACAAGAGAGGTCAAGTAGGCTAGTGTCCCTCAGTGCAGTAGGCCACTTTGGCACAGCTCAGTGAAGTGTTGTTATAATATGTATCGTTCGATGTTTTGGAGTTCCTCAGCCCCTTGGACATATTTTAATGGGTGGGATGAAGGATAGAGGATGGAAGTGGTGAAGAGGCAGTTGATATATGGAGGAAGGTCAGAGCAGCTCATGGATGGCTTAACAAACACACTTTATCCCTTCTTTCTTCCTAGCTTTATGGAAGCTGACAATTTAATAGGTGCATCCTAGATTTTAAGAAATGAGTTATAGCAGTAACAACAACATTGTGTGATGATCAACTGTGATAGACTTAGCCCTTCTCAGTAATACAAAGATCCAAGACAATGCCAAAAGATTCATAATGAAAATACTCTCCACATTCACAAAAAGGACTATGGAGTCTGAATGCAGATTGAAGTGTATTATTTTCATTTTTGTTGGGGGTTTTTGTTTGTTTCTTCTTTCTTGTGATTTTTCCCTTTTGCTCATATTCTTTTCTCACAACATGACTAATGTGGAAATATGTTTAACATGATTTAATGTGTAACCTATATCAGATTGCTTGATTACTTTAGGAGGGGAGAGAGAAAAAAATTTGGAACTCACAATCTTACAAAAATGAATATGGGAGGGCAGCTAGGGGGCAGGGAGCAGCTAGGTGGCTCAGTGGATAAAGCACCAGCCCTGGATTCAGGAGGACCTGAGTTCAAATCCAGATTCAGACACATAATACTTACTAGCTGTGTGACCCTGGGCATGTCACTTAACCCTCATTGCCTGCCCCAACCCCCCAAAAAAGTTGGAAACTATTTTTATCTTTAATTGGAAAAAATAAAATAAAATGCTATTAAAAAAAGAAATGGGTGACTAGAGGAACATTGTTCACATTTCTATACGGCTTTAGGGGTATGGTGGAAAAATTACTGGCTCTGGAATAAGAAAGCCTGTGTTTGAATCCCAACTCTGATCCTTTCTTCCTACTTGTGTGGCCTTGGGAAAGTCACTTAAAATCCCCTGGTCTCAGTTTCTCCATCTGATAAATGAGAAAGTTGGACTAGATCAGCACTTCTTAAACTTCTTCCTTTTGTGATCCTTTTTTGACCAAGAAATTTGCGTGTGGGTTTTTTTTTTTTTTTTTAGTGAGGCAATTGGGGTTAAGTGACTTGCCCAGGGTCATACAGCTAGTAAGTGTTATGTGTCTGAATCTGGATTTGAACTCAGGATCTCCTGAATCCAGGGCTGGTGCTCTATCTACTACGCCACCTAGCTGCCCCGCCCAAGAAATTTTTACATGACCCTGGGTATATAGGTGTATAAAATAGGTATATATAACCTTTTACTGTCACCAAATTTTTTGCAACCCCCACATTCAGTTATTTGAGCCCATATGGGATTGTGACCCACAGTTTAAGAAGCTAGGTACTAGATGACCCCTAAGGTACATTCCAGCTCCAGTACTATGATGTTTTGTGAAATGAGAGAGTTGGATTTTCTGAATTTCCTTCTGGATCTAAATTCTATGGTCCTCTGATTGACAAAGCACTTTCCTCTTAGCAGTCCAGGGATTCATTCTTATTTGACAGATGAAAAACCTGAGGATCAGGGATGTTTTGTGACTTGCCAAAGGTCCCAAAGTTAGCATTGAAGCCTGCACTCAAATCCTTGTCTTCTGATCCAGAGTCCATCACTCAGGGTAGCCATGGTATAGACAGGAAAAGGGGGGTTGAATTCTGCCTTAGATACTTACTGGGCTAGGACTGGTGAGCTTTTAACTTAAGGAGTCCTGATCTCAAGCTTAGCAAATGACTTTCCAGCCTTCTTCATTCTATACCACTGGGAATCAAACAGAAGCAATCAAGAGTGTCCTCACCTTGTCTTGGGGCAGATTTACTGGCCTCTTTCCTGACACTGACATTCCGTCTCTGACCCCCACTTCCCTCCCTGACATGCCAGGAATACTAATTTTCTCTTCAACTCCACTTCCTAGCTAACTTCCTTCTAGACTCAGAAAAAATCCCACCTTGTGCAAAAAGCCTTTCCTGATCCCCCTTAATGCCACTGCCTTCCCTCTGAGATTATCCTCAACTTAGCCCATATAGCTTTGGCTTGTATACTGTTTCTGTGCTTTCTCCCCCATTAGATTGTGAGATCTTTCAGGTCAGACCATCTTTTCCCTTTCTTTGAACCCCCAGCACTCAGCACATAGGAAGTGCTGGATGGGGCATTCATTACCTTCTGGGGATCCTGGACAAGTCATTTAATTTCTCAGAGCTCATTTCCTTATTTTTCAAGAGATAATAAAATTTGCACTATCTGCCTCTCAGGGTCATTGTGAGAAAAGATCGCTTTGCCGTGTTAAAACACGACAGTATTGTAAGTTATTATTTCCACTCCATGATAGAGCCAACTCTTCATAGTCTCATATCACAGATATAGAGCTAGAAGAGACCTCAAAGGGCATCCAGTCCAACCTCCTAATTTTACAGACGAAGGAACTGAAACCTAGAAATCTGAAGTGATTTGACAGGATAACAGGTAGAAAATGGCAGAGGCAAGATTCGAACCTGGGTCTTCCAAACACAGCACCCCTGCAACTAACTGTATCTGTTGTGGATGAGGGACCCCAACCCCTCAGGAATCCTTAAACTTTCCCAAGGGAAAAGCAGCTCTGCTGAACACAAAGACCCTGGTCTGCAAGGAACAAAGACGATATATTGATATGGATGGGTGCTATTCATACTCAAGGTTCTTCTTCCCTTCTCAGTTGTTTTGCCCCTCCCAGCTGTTTTGACAGCTTTTGTTTGTAAACATACAAAAAGACCAGCCCTTCTCTTCCTCTTCTAGATGGTCTCCATAGTGATTCTGTCTCCCAGCCATATATTCCTCTCTCCTAATAAATCTCTTTTTATGTTATGAGATTCACTATGAGCCTCCAATTCTTTGGGTGAGCTAGCCCCTTATCCAAGTTGCAAGTTCCCCCAACATATCCATGTTCCAGGAATAGTCAACTGGTAGATTGGGACTGGAAGGAGTGTGAACATCAGTTAGGGTGATAGAGAACTTCAGTTACAAAGGACTTGCTCAGGAAACCAGGTATCTACCTTATCTTACTTAGAGTAATTCTTCCCCTGGGCACCCACGATTCCACAAGCCAGCCCGTCTCTTTTCTTCCCTCCTTTGCTTTTAAATGCTGATTGTGGGGAGCCAGAACAGGAGCTCCCTCCAGCCATGAGGGAGTACTTCCTCTGCTCCTTAATGACTTTCTCTTGCCTTGCCACTGTTCAAAGCAGTTGTAAGACAGCAGGGAATTGGACTCTGAAAGCAAAAACTCCCAACAGTGGATTTTGTTTTCTGGAAGTAAATTAATTGAACAGTCGTGTGTAAAGGGAAGAGGAAAAAAAGAGAGTGAGAGTGAGCTAGAGAACCAGGCAGTCAATCGGGGAAGATGCCCCTGGAGAGAGAGGTGGGAAGTTGAAAGTGCGTGGAACTTTCCAGCAATAATAATAAAGTAAAACTCCAAAGCCCCAGGCTGCATCATTGAGCAGTGCCCCTGGTCCCATGGAAGCTGGGTTGGGTCTATTGGAAAATCCTGCCAAGCAAGAGAGCCCATTGCTGAGGGCAGAGAACGTTTATCTATTGCATTTACCCCCTCTGAACCTTCCAAAGGCTCTGGGCTGGGCTATGGTTACAAAAGGACCACCTGCTATTCCTCTCACATTGTCCCCCTGGGGGTCTTTTCTCATTGCTCCATATACATGATTTGATTCTTCCCTGTCTACATTTCCCAGAATGGAAGATGAGACAAGGTACATCATCTCTATTCTACGTGGCATTTGCCTGGACCTGTGCCTGCATCCCGGGAAAATGAGGCACTGACAAAATCACAGACTCTCACAATTGGGAAAAGACTAAGAAATCATCAAGTACAGTCTATATGTGAAGGTTCATTGCTGGGAATAAAGGGGCAATAATTGGACAGGCTGATCCTTCCTGAGTGCCATGCATACCCTCATTCAGCATGTTTAAGGGAAGGCCAAGTGACTTAACTGGAGATGCCCCAGGGAGGATGGAGGGCGAGGCAAGGGGAGGGTAGCAGGGCAGTCCTTTGTCCCAGTTCAAATGTGGTATTGAGAAAGGGGAGGGAAGGGATACAGCCAAAGCGATCACCCCTCAACAAGAAGCTTGACAAACGGTTGTCTATCATCTACTTGAAGACCTTCTACAATGGAGAATTTGTTGTTGCTGAGTCATATCTGACTTTTCATGACCCCATTTGGAGTTTTCTTGGCAAAGATACTGGAGTGGTTTCCCATTTCCTTCTTTTGCTCATTTTACAGATGAGGAAACTGAGGCAAACAGAATCAAATGACTTGCCCAGGGTCACACAGCTAGTGTCTGAGGCCAGATTTCAGCTTAGGAAGATGAGTTTTCCTGTCTCTAGGCCATGCACTCTATCCACTGTACCACATAGCTACCAACAACAACAACAAATAAAGATGGTATCTGAGACCCATTTTAGGCAAACAATTTCTCTCTAACTCTTAGGGGTGTTGGAACTAGCTTGTATAGTCTGACAAAAGCTAGTTGTTAAACAGTATGAGCATTTATGCCTCAGACATCAGTAAGGAATACAAATCTGGGCTTAATTTTTGTTTTGTTGATATCTCTGACTTTAGAAAGTGATGAATTAAATATTAACAATTCAATTTAACTTAAAAGTGTGTCATACAATTTTTTGACAGTCACTAAATATTGACCAGAACACTTCTGCTATAAACAATTTGATGATAAGCATCTCTAAATTTAGCCAGGCTAATCCTTGGATCACAGTCCCTCATTGGGTCATAGCTTAACCTTTCTAACAGGGTGGGGTCTGCCAGAACTTGAATTCTACTGGCATGGCCTTCAAGGACCCAGGATCATGTCTGTGTCACCATAAAGCCTTGGAGAAAGACTTAAGCAGAGCTTATCATTGTCCTTTCCAAAGCCTGGTGCTCAGAACTAGATGCAGTTCCTCCCCCCCCCCCCCCGTTTTGATCTGGCCATTACACAAAATTATGGATCTATTGTTTCCAGATAGCTGATGTTAATTAATGTAGTCTATGATATCATTATTTTTTCTGTCCACCACATCACACTATTGGGTTATGTTAATAATTCACATTTCCTAAAGCACTGTAAGATTTATACAGTGCTTTCCTCACAATATCCCTGGGAAATATTTGGTGCAAATATTCTTAACTCTACTTCATAGATAAGGAAAATGAGGCTTAGAGAGACTAAGTGATTTCCATAAATCACTTTAGGTCACATAACTTGTATGAATCAGAATTGAGATTTGATCCCAAGTCTTGTAACTCCAAGACAGGTCTTCTTTCCATTACAATAGTCACCTAAAATCTCTAGGTCATTTAAAAATGAACTGTCATCTAATTCCATCTATTTAATTGTCATATAAGAAACTTCAAAAAAAGCCCTCAACTGTAGGGTTTACATATATATGTGCTATTGTAGATATATTAGTATAAATAATATATATAATTATTATGATCAGGATACTAATATAGACTAAATGATTACATATGATATATTATATAACAAATAATATTACAGGATGTACATGAAAAATTATATATTAGCACATGTATCATACTATATAATTATACATTTATCCCAAATATATCCTTTTATATGTTATATATTCAATAAACATTTATTAAGTGTCTACTATGTGCCAGGCACTGTTCTAAGTACTGGGGATACAAATAAGAAAAACAATTCCTGCCCTCAAGGAGCTTACAATTTAATAGAGAAGACAGTATACAAAATGAAGGTGAAAGATGTGAGAAGTGGAGGGACCACAGAGGGTACCTGGCTTAGGAGAATGTTATTTTGTTGAGTGGAAGCCATGTAGCTTTCATGGAATTTTCCATGGAAAATACATTCACATAAATATACATATAGATATACACATATATATTATTTGGAACTAAAATGTATATCCATTTTATATATTTATATATACACATACATATATATATATGAGAGTGTATGTATGTATCTGTATCTGTAGATAGATAGATAGATAGATAGATAGATAGATAGATAGATAGATAGATAGATACATACATACATACATACATACATACATATACATACATACATACATACATCCTTTTAAAGTTCAAGTTTTTGGTACTTGCCTTAGCATGTTGCTTAAGTCCATGGCAGATTTTTTGTTGTTTCTAGATGCTTGGGATTGGGAACCCATTCACAGTTGGGATTTCTGTGTATGGAGGGGGATGTATTTTTCCTGGGACAATAGCTTCTAAGACTGGCCGATAATCTAACTAAAATTTATTTGGACCAAATTGCTGGAGGAATGCATCTTTTTTGATTTTTGATAAATGTTATTTATTTTATTCTGAACTTAAGAAATAAACAAGAGGCAGCTAGGTAGAGCAGTGGATAGAGCACCTGCCCTGGATTCAGGAGGACCTGAGTTCAAATCTGGCCTCAGACCCTTGACACTTACTAGCTGTATGGCCCTGGGCAAGTAACTTAACTCCAATTGCCTCACCAAAAAAAACAAACAAACAAAAAACCAAAAAAACGAGCATTTCTGTAATAGTAGAATAGCAAAAAATGATTATACATGAAACTGCAAATCTATTATGTACATCTTGCTATTCCTTTTAAATATATAATAGTTTTCATGTAATATTTTTGCTTTTTTCTCCCCCCAGATAGCTACCATTAGACAAATATGTATATTTACATATACATATATATATGTACATATATATACACAAATATACATATGTAAAATCATCCTACAAATGCTTTTAATTTATCAGTTCTTTCTCTGGATGCAGATAGTGTCTCCCTTCATTGGTCCTTTATAATTAATTCGGGCATCTATAATATTCAAAATGGCTTAGTCATTCAAAGTTGTTCTTAAAACAATATTGTGTTACCCTATATAATGATCTCTTGGTTCTGTTCATTTTTCTCTTCACCTACATTGTAGATCATCAGGGTGATATGTGTCCTTTGAATGAATGGAAGTACTTGAAAGAGGAAACAAAGGAAAAAAAAAAGGATGTAAAAAGGCAGAGAGGAATTCTTACCAGGGTCAGGAGTTTGGAAGGTGGGAAAATGGGACACAGAGAAAGAAGGAAAGGACAGATGGCTATTGTAGTTATATGATAGGTATGGGCTTTGTCCTACATAATGGACAGATGGATCATCTCTGCAAGAAACCATTTATTATGCTCCAAGGAATCATGATGTGGATGCACTCCCTCACTCAATGAACTTCAGTAGCTCCTATCTCCTCTATAATCAAAGGTAAACTCCTTTGTTTAGCATTTAAAGTTATTTATAACCTGGCCCTTTTCTACTTTTTCTACCTTATTAAACACTCTCTTTTGCATACTCTATGGTCATAACAAATTGTTCTTACTGTTCCTCATACAGGTGCAGCTAGATGCTGGGCGGAGTCAGGAAGAGCTGAGTTCAAATCCTGCCTCAGACACTTACAATGTGTGTGATCCTGAGCAAGTGACTTAGCTCCTCTTTGCCTCAGTTTCCTCATCTGAAAATGGAGCACCTACCTCCCAATGTTATTGTGAGAATCAAATAAGATAATATTTGTAAAGCACCTGGTACATAGTAAGTGCTATACAAAGATTGGCTATTAATATAATTATCATACATGATACTCATCCCATTTTTGTGTCTTTGCTCTAGCTGTCCCCCCTTCCTGGAAAGCATGCACCCCCTCACTTCTGCCTCCTAGAATCCCTCATTCCCTCCAAAGCTTAGCTCAAATGCCCCTTCCTATATTGCATTTCCTGATTTCCCAAGGTACTAGTACCTCCTCCCATGACTTAGCTCCTCACCTTTGCCCCAACCAGCGATAGATTGTAAACCACTAAAGGGCTAGGATTATATCAACTGTGTCTTTGTATCCCCACTACTGTTCCTGGCGCATAGTAGGCATTTAATAAAGGGAAGGGAATACAGAGATTGCAGAATACCGAGGTGGTTATTTGTTAGCCTGATAGATCCACCATAATTCCAATTCCTTCTCTCTGTTGATTATCTCCAATTTATCCTGCATATATAATTTTTGTTTATATTTGTATGCATGTTGTCTCTCCCACTAGACTGTGAGCTTGCTGTGATCAGTGGCTGCCCTTTGTCTTTTTTTATTCCCTTCATTTAGCATAGTGCCTGACATAGAGCAGGCATTTAATAGGAAGGAAATAAGCATTTATTAAGGACCTACTATGGGCCAGGCATTACACAAAGCACTTTTAAAATATTATCTCATTTAATCCTCACAATAACCCTTCGAGGCAGGTGCTATTATTATCCCCATTTTACATTTGAGGAAACTGAGGAAGACAAAGGTCAAGTGACTTGCCCAGGGTCTCACAGTAAGTGTCTGAGGGCAGATATGAAGTCAAGTTTTCCAGGCCCAGAGCTCTATCCACTTATTGTATGACCTAATGTCTCTAATAACCTAATAAATATTTACTGATGAACATAAGAGAAGTATTGTGTTTTTGAGGCATTTCTCTAGGATGTGATGAAGAACCTCCTAAAATGGTGAAAAAAAATTGGACAAATGATAGCATCAGAGGAATTGCTAAGGGATATGAAATTTGGTCAAAAACTGGAGGCTCTATGAGCATACACATTACTACTGGTTAAATGTGGGTTATTTAGAAGAGAACCACAGATTTGGGAAGTGAATACATGCCTAGGAGTTTGATGCAAAAGAATAAAATTTACACTTCTGAACCATGGTTTAAAATATAGCATTGGCTATGGATGGAATAAACCTATTAAGAGCTAGGAATGTATGCATGGAGTCTTGCAAGTCTAATCAGAAAGTTTTTACATTGGAAAAGGAGGTGGGAGGGGGCAGAAAACGGCTTACAGACACCTGAAATACCTGGCATCATCAGGCTAATAGGCCCTTCCTTCTGCTAGTCTTCCTCGGATATTATTATTTAACCTCCTCTCTGTCTATTGGACTAGCAAAAGAAAGCTCTGGTGATTTGTAAGAGACAACACCCAAACAGAAAGTCATGAAAGGACCAGCATCTCCATGATGTAGCTTCTTTTCTTCCACTTAGCCTGCCTGATGCAGGTCCCCAGTCATCTAGTAGAATAAAAGTCCCAGTCACATGGCATCTGGGCCTTTCAAACCTGTGGGTGTTTAACACCGCAGGAGTTGTTATATCCTGATGAGCTACTGATCAGACACATTTCCTTAGGGAGATGAGTGAACCATGTGCAGAGAATCTAAGTGCCACTGTATCCTTATTGTCATAGTATTGCTGGGAAAAGTAAACCTTCTTTTATATATGTCTAGTGACTTGTGAGTGCCTCATTTAATCCCCAAATTGAATCTGGACTGAGTCCCTATGTCAGTTTTCTTTTAGGCACTCTCTTTTGCATTTGTATATAAATAAGCTCCTTGAAGGCAAGCATTGTCCTTCTTCCTTCTTGTATTTGTATTCCCAGGGCTTAGTATAGTACCTGGCATATAGTGAACATTGGTGACCATTGGTTGACTGGTATTAAAACTACGTCTCGGGGGCAGCTAGGTGTCACAGTGGATAAGGCACCGACCCTCAATTCAGGAGGACCTGAATTCAAATATGACCTCAGACACTTGACACTAGCTGTGTGACCCTGGGCAAGTCACTTAACCCTCATTGCCCAATCAAAAAACAAAACAAAACAAAATTGTAACCTCAGATATGTATATACAGATGTAAAAGGTATCATTAATCAATAACATGAATTAGAAGGTATACTCAGTCTTATAGATATCACTGAGACTTGGTGGAATGGGACTAGAAAATGGCTAAGGGTGGTTTATGACTTATTCAAAATAAGCAAACTAGATGAAAGGAGTGGGTAGAGTAACTTTTTATGTTAAGAAGATATCTTTATGTGAGGGAATATAGCAATCTAAAGTAAGAAACATGGCAGAGAGCATTTGGGTCAAGATCAATTCATCAATTAATTTTTTTTAATTTTTTTTAAAAATCTGAATAGAATTTTATTTTCCAAAATATACATAAAAACAAAATTTTAACATCAATTTTTAAAAAACTTTGCATTCCAACTTCTCTTCCCCCCTCCATTTCCATCCCCTACCCACAAGAATTCAATCAATTCAAAATAAGTTATACATGAGTAGTCATGGAAACATTCCCACATTAGCTAGTTGTGAGAGAAAACAGTCAAAAAACCCAGAACTTCAGATTAAGAATTGTCAAAGAGGAAATGAAAAAAAAAAATTTAACATGTGTTTCCATCTGTTTTCAGATAGTATCAGTTCTTTCTCTGCAGATGGGCTGCAATCTTCATAAGTCCCTCAGGGTTACATTGGATCATTGCCTTGCTGAAAATAACCACATGCTTCCCAGCAGATCATCCCCCACTATTGCTGGTTTTTTGTATACAGTACATTTCAGTCTGCTTCAGCTCATGTAGGTCTCTCCAGGTTTTCCCCATAGCATCCTGTTCATCACAACCTCTAGATCAACCTTAAGCTTGATAGAGAATCTTCTTCACAAAAGCCCAGTAAAGTAGGTACCATACATTTTGCCATTATAGTCAATCATCATAACTATTTCCCTCCATCCCATTCCCTTCCCATGACATTTACTCTATCTTCTTTTTACCTATTCCTCCTCAGAGGTGCCTTACTTCTGACTATCCTCTCCCTCGCTCTGCACTCCCTTTTTTTCACCCTTCCTTCCTTGACCTCTTCCTCTCCTATTTTCCTGCAGGGTCAAATAGATTGCTCCTCCCAATTGGGTATGAAAGCTATTCCCTCCATGAGCCCACTCCAGTGAGATCAAGGTCCCTGAGCTAATTCTGTGTTCTAAATTTTTCTTCCTCCCTCCCTCCTCAACCCTCCCTGTGAGATCAAGCAATTCAATATGTCATACTGGTGCAGTAATGCAGAACATCTTCATCTTCCTTGAAAGTGTTTTGCTTTTTACTGCTCTCTCCCCCAATCTGCCCTTTCCTCCTTCCCTTCTCCCCGCCCCTTTTCTCCCTCCCTCCAGGGCAAAAGTATATTACTATACCTATTTGAGTATGTACGTTAGTCCTTCTTTGGGCCAATTCTGATGATATTAAGGTTCACTCACTCCCCAACTCCTTCCCCCTATTCTACTCTCCTCCATAAGCTTTCTTCTTGTTTCCTTCATGTGAAATACCTCTCCCCAGACCATCTCTCCCCTTCTCCCTCCCCCAGTTTATTCCTCCTACACCTCAACCCTATTTTAATGATGTTGTCATGGATTAGCTAGGCAGCACAGTGGACAAAGCACCAGCCCTGGACCCAGGAGGCCCCCCAAGCTCAAATCCAGCCCCAAACATAAGACACCCCTCCCTGTCTGCCCCACAAAGAACAAAACATAAATGCTTTACAGATATCATCCCTTCATATTCAGTTCAGCCCTGTCTTCTGTGAATTTCTTGTGAAGAATTTTTGTTTTGTTTTGTTTTGTCAATTAATTTAAAAAAATTAATTGCTTACAATGTGCTGAGCATTGTGCTTAGTATTGGGGACACAAAAAGAGGTGAATGATAGTCTCTGCTTTCAAGGAGTTTACAATCTAATGGATCCTTAAAGGAACAAAACGATAGGTCAATCCAATTAAAAAAAAAAAAGGATAAAAGGGTAGAGTGTACAAACTAAAGGCCAATTAGCTTTATTTCTATTGTTTGCAAAATTCCATACCAAGAGAACAATCTGTGAGTATTTAGAAGGGGAAGCAATGAGCATTAAAACCCATCATGATTTTGTTAACTACTGGTCATGCTGTACAACAGAATTTCCTTTTTTTGATAGCATAATTAGACAAGAAGATCTTTGTGATGCTGTAGACATGTTTTGCAACATGGATTAAGTTTCAGTAAAGCATTTGTCAGAGTTTCTCACGTTCCCCTTGTATATAAGGTGGAGTGATATTTAATAGAAGATAGTATAGTTAGGGGGCAGCTAGGTGGCACAGTGGATAAAGCACCGGCCCTGGATTCAGGAGTTCCTGATTTCAAATCCGGACCTCCAGCACTTGACACTTGACACTTACTAGCTGTGTGACCTGGACAAGTCACTTAATCCTCTTTTCCCTGCCATGCCCTCCCCCCCAAAAAAAGATAGTGTAGTTAGATGTATTTGGAACTGAATAAATGAAAAAAGCCAGAGTAGACAGTAATAGGCTGAGTCAAATTGAAGAGAGGTCTTTATTGAAGTGCCCAAGAAATCTGCACTTGTGCCTATACTTTTTAAACATTTTTATTGATGATTCAGATAAAGGCATAGAATAGACAACATGCATGGCAAATGTATAAATTACATGAAACTTTGAGGCATAGTCAACATATTGATTGATAGTTTGGTTCCAGAGATCTTGACAGTTTAGAATCATGGACTTAATCAAATAAGAAAAAATTAGCATAAAAATTCTATACCTGGGTTTAAAAAAAAAAAAGAACAGCTTCACAAATACAGGATGGGGGAAAGATGATGAGAAAAATAGTTCCTATAAAAATTTCCTTGGAGTTTTAGGTGACTGTAAATGTGATGTTAGTCAACTTGATTATGATGCTTTTGGGGCAAGAAACTGAAGATCTTCAGGGCACAGGTCATATTTTCATCATTGTTGCTGATTGAAAGCAAAGTTTTCAGAAGAAAACACCCTTTCTGGGAAGGGAACAACTGGTTAGGAGAAGGAGATTTGAATTTCTGGTTCATACCTTAAAATATAGGGATCAGATGAGCTCTTGGCCAGAGGTCAAGGCAGACCAGAGCTGGTAAGAATGTGTCTGCCTGTACTCTTATAAATCTAATTTTAAAAAGGCTTTTATCAGAGAAGGACAGAGGAAAGGGAAAACATCGTGTGTGTATCCACCAACCTAGATACCATAGGGAATAGCTACAATACAGGAGAAAAAAAAATCAGAGCAAAAACATGAATATCATAGGGGAGAAAATTCAAATAAGGAATGAGTAATGAATCCCTTGGCCTTTAAATGTCTGTGTAATTTCCCAAAGTGTGTAACAAACAAGACTAGAAAGTCTAATTTAAGGTGACAAATTTGGCTTCAAAGATATTGCTGAAATTTGGTGGGATGGGACCTCTAACTAATATATAACTAGCTATGTTACTAACTAGTTATATAACTCTGGACAAGCAAACCTTACTCAAAAAAACTCAGGAAGATTAAACGAGATTGCATAGTAATATAGGAAGAGGGAAGAATAGTACTCTATATTAAGAAGATAATTCCATGAGAAAATCTAGAAATCAGAGTATGGGGTGGTGGAGATGAAGAATGGTGAAAGATGATCAACAGTAGCAGAAATTGAAGATATATAGTCATTTTTTGATAAGATTTTCTGTATAATATAGTATAATATAGACTATTTCAACTGAAAGAGAAAATAGATGAGAGCAGAGGCTCTTAATTTTTTATGTGCTTAGCACAGTACTTTCCACAAAGTAAGTAAGAAATACTTTTTCCATTCAAGGTATAGAAAACTGAGGTCAATGAAAACATGACAACAAATGATGGAGAGAAGATAGTGCTATTCAATTGTAATGTTACTTCTGCTTTTTTTCTGACAAAGAAAATGATCTTTAGAATGGATTAGAAAGAACAAAAATGTCTAATAGGGAATTGAAACCCAAGATAAGGAATGAGATAGTTTAAGAGAGCACTGTAGCTGCCTCTAATGAGTTGCCTTCTCCAGGACAAGAAAGACTATATCCTAAGATATTAATAGAGCTGTCAGATGTTATTGCTGAGGTTTTGTCAGAGATCTTTGAAAGATGGAGATGGGAGAGTTGGGTCTGGAGAAAACAAAAGTCCTGATTTTTAGAAAAGAGAAGAGCATGGAGATTGGGAATTCTAGGTCAGTGAATTTGACCTTGATACCTGGCCAAGTTTTAGCACATTCTTGAAGTAATTAATAAAGGATTAGTACCCATGATTAGCTAGTCCTATCAAGTCCTGTTGTACTCTGTCCTGGTCAGAGAACATCTAGAGAATTGTGTTTAGTTATGGGCACTAGGTTTTAGGAAGGTCATTAATAAGTTGGAGAGGATCGAGTAGAGAGGGTGACCAGGATGATGAAGGGTATAAAGATTAATATAAATGTGTGTGCATGTGTGTATATATATATGTGTGTGTATACATATATATGTGTGTCTATGTGTACATATATACATATATGTATATGTGTATGTATATATATTGTGTGTGTGCATATGGATCAAGTAAAGGAACTGAAGGTCATTAGACCTTCAAATATTTTATAGGATCACAGATTTAGACTTTGAAGGCACCTCAGAGGTCATCATCCCAACTTTCTTATTTTATAGATGAGAAAACTGAAGTCCAATGAGGTGAACTTACTTGCCCAAGGCAATATAATTAATAAATGGAAGAGTTGAGATTTGAACCCAGGTCCTATTTTTTCCAAAGCTGGATTGCTTTCCATTGCTCCATTTAGAAGAGAGAATAGATTTACTCTATCTATATATCTCCCTATAACAGTGAAAAATGGCTAACTGGATGGTGAAAGGAGTGGAGAAAATGCTACATGAGTATCATTTGGAGAGATTGGAGACATTTACCCTGGAGAAGAGAGGATGTGACATCTTTGTCAAGTTTTTGAAGGGTTGCCATGTAAAGCGGGGGGTGGGAAATCATGCTTGTTCTGCTTGACCCTAGAGGGTAGAACTAGTAGTGATGAATGGAAGTGGCAAAAAGACAGATTTAGTCTTTTTTTTTTCTTTCTTTCTTTTTTTTTTTTTGGTGAGGCAACTGGGGTTAAGTGACTTGCCCAGGGTCACACAGCCAGTAAGTGTTAAGTGTCTGAGGCCAGATTTGAACTCAGGTACTCCTGACTCCAGGGCCAGTGCTCTATCCACTGTGCCATCTAGCTGCCCCAGATTTAGTCTTAAGTTAAGGAAATATTTCTTACCAGAGCTTTACAAAAGTGGAATGGGAAGTCTTCATGCTGAAGTTGGAAAACACTTGTTGGACCTATTGTGGAATGGATTCTTGATCTGGTATAGTAATAATAACAACAACAATAATAATAATAATAATAATACCCAACATCAATATTGCTCTTACTATGTACCAGGTACTGTGCTAAGTGCTTCACAATTATTATGTAGTTTAATCCTCACAATCAGTCTGGGAGGCGGGTGCTATTATCATCCCCATTTTACAGATGAGGAAACTGAGGCAAAAAAGTTAAGTGACTTGCTCAAGGTCACATAATGAATAAGTGCCTGAGGCTGGATTTGAACTTAGGTCTATTTGACTCCAGGATCAGCCATCCATTGTGCCACCTAGCTGTTTCTTTAATGTTTTTTTCTATGTATTGTATATGTCATGGTATATATACTATGGGCTGGACTAAATGATATCTAAAGTCCTTTTCAATTCTTATATACCGAGATTCTATTTTTTTTTCCCTAAAGTATATCAATATAAGCATATTATAGGCTCTTTACATGTTGGAGAACATCTGCATGTAAAGAGATTCATATGAAGAATTTGGGGTAAGGTATCAAGAAAGAACTTAAGCGCTGGAAGGACCACAAATAAGGTAGTTTATTACTTAGATGCATGCGATTGAATGGCTCCCCAGCCCCACAGTTCCATGGGCACATTGAGGGACTCTGGGTCTCTGCCCTTATATACATTATTGTTATTAACCTCAAGGGCATTGTGATTAGGAAATTTTGCTAACTTTGCATATATGGATTAATGAAGTTTTCTAAACTGAGATCTTTGCTTTTTTGCTTAAATGAAGTTGACTAAAGTAGTATTGGAACTTTCCAGTCCGTGGGCCAGTCAATTAGATGTCAAACATGGAGTCACTTCTGTCAGCTAGAGCCTAGCACTGGGCCAGTTCTCACACAAAGGCCCTCCATAGGGATGGATTCTTCTGGGGTACCTCACTGGATTTGGCTCTGTCCCCAGCTCTTTTTTAATCTCATATTTCTTCAATCTGGAAGGGTCCATCATCCCGAAGGGTCTCCCTTTTTGAGCTAGAATTTTCTTCTGCTTTGTCAACTAAAATTCTTTTCTCATTCATGAGCACTCTCCTATTGTCTATTTTCCCCTGGCCTCCTGCCCTCAACACCTGGCTCCCTCCTCCCAGGTAGGTTTCCTATTCTGTGCTATAATTAGAACATCAAGCTGTTTAAAGTGCATTTTAGGGTGGAAGCATTTCACTTAGACCTGCCACATCCTAGTTATCTCAGCTTCCCAGGAATCCTTTCTTGGTTTTTTTTTGTTTGTTTGTTTGTAATTTTTAGCTTCTTCAATCTCCGATTAATAATAATCCCTTTACATTTGTGCATAGGCTGTACACAAGCATTGTCTTGGATCCTTATTACCCACAGATAAGGCCTTCATTCTGGGAAGGTGTGAAATTTCCTGTTTGCCTGAGTTTGCAACACCAAGAGTACATTGAAGATGACTGACTGATTGATTTATTCATGACTAGTACATGACATCTGGACTACACCCTAGTTCTTGGCTTTCAAAGGGTGAGCAGAGACATAGGGTTAGATGAAGATGGAAAGGAGAGAGAGAAAGCTGTGAGGTCAGAAAGAGAGAAGCTGGTGAGATACACATGAGGGAAGCCTATACGACCACACAGTTCTTCCAGGGCACTATATGCACAAGGAACTGTGTACTCTGGGGAGCCATAATACTATCCAATATGGCAGAGATGGCATGGGCCAACCACCAACAAATTCCTGGGTCAAGTTCAGAGCTCTAGGAGTATCAGCTGGCAGCCACAGTGGAGTGATGGAAGATGACTTAAAACAAAAGGAAGCTAGAGCTGAGGAAAAGATAGAAATAAAGTCAGTACAAAGAAGGCAAACCCCACGTCCTGAAGAAATAGGCACTGGACTTGGGGTGAGAAAGACTTGAGTTTGAATCTCACCTTCAACACTTTTTAATTAGGTGGCCCTAGGCAAGTCACTGAAATCTTTTCTGAGCCTCACATCTGTAAAATGGAGGAAAAAATGCCTGTAGAGATGTTGTGGGGCTAAAATCAGATATATGTCAAGTATTCTGAAAAGATTAAAGTACTAGAAATGTTAGCCAAGTTACAGTAACAGTCTAAGTCTAGGAAAAGGTGATCAATTTGAGGAGCAATGCATACTTTTCTTTGAGGTGGTGTAGGAAGTCCAAAGTAGTACTCTCAGTCTATATAGGTAGGTCTTTTTAGATAGTTGGGGCTCACTAGAGAGGAATGGAGTGGGGCTCACAGGCATGACATTTTCAGTTTTTAATTTAATAAAGATAATACAACATTTAATGGTTGTTTAGTCTTAGTTCTTGCTCAGGGGCAGAGGATCCTTTTTTCTTTTTGTTATAGAACTTATTTATATGAGAAGACTCCAAGATTGTATCTGGTCCACCCCACCTAAACCAGAACTTATGTCCTGCACTATGTATACATTATGTATCTATACATTTGTATAGCACTTAAATTTTTATTTTTATTTTTTATTTTTTTGGTATAGCACTTTTTAAAACACTTTAGCAATACCTGATCTGATTCTCATAATGCCACTATGGGGCAGGCAGGAAAAGTACTGTCCTCATCTTATAGATCAGGAAACATGAAAAAAGCTCAGTGATATGTCCTCATATTCTCTGTCAATTAGGCCACATTAGAACACATTCAACTAATAAAGATAATGTTGCTGTTGTGGTTGTCATGTCTGATTCTTTGTGATCCCATTTAAGGATTTCTTGGCAGAGATACTGGACTAGTTTTTCATTTCCTTCCCAGCTAATTTTACAGATGAGGAAACTGAGGCAAACAGGATTAAGTGACTTGCCCAGGGTCACACAGTAAGTATCTGAGTCTGGATTTGAACTCAGGATGATGAGTCTTCTGATTCCAGGCCTGGAGTCTACTGTGCCACCTAGCTGTCTGATGATGATGATGATGAGCTAATATATGTATATATATATATCATATGTATATATCAAATATGTGTATATGTGCATGCAAATGTACACAGACATAATGTATGCGTGTATGTACATACATGTATGCATGTATGTTGCTTACCATGTGCCAGGCACTATGCTAAGCACTTTACAATTATTATGTCATTTGCTCCTCACAATAACCCCGGGGGAGGTAGGTGTCCATTTTACAGATGAGGAAACTGAGGCAAACAAAGGTTAAGTGACATGTCCAGGGTCACATGATTAGTAAATATCTGAGGCTGGATTTTAACTCAGATATTCCTGATGCCAAGCATCATCTTGCTGCCCTAAAAGAGAATTTTGTACCTCAAAGAATCTCACAAACCACATACAAATCTATGAAAACATGACAGGATGTCAGATTTCCCAATTCAAAAATTACTTCCCTTCTCAGGGCCTCATTTTCCTCCCTTGCAAAAGAAATAGTAAGGCCCCTTCTAGCTCTAACCATCCACATTCTATAGTCATGACAAGGTATACTATGCCACAATTTATCAAAGAATTAAGATGATTAGTGCTAGAAAGGGCCTTAATTGACATTTGGTCCAAACTCCTTCTTTTATAGATGGATTAACTGAGGCCCAAAAAGGTGAAATAATTTAAGGAGCAGAATTAGACTAGAATCCAGGTCTCTTGACCCCCTAGTTCCATGCTCTTTTCATTTATTGTTTGTTTTTTTTTGTTTTGCAGGGCAATGAGAGTTAAGTGACTTGCCCAGGGTCACACAGCTATTAAGTGTCAAGTGTCTGAGGTCAGATTTGAACTCAGGTCTTCCTGAATCCAGGGCCAATCAATGCTTTATCCACTGTGCCACCTAGCTGCCCCCCATGCTCTTTTCATTTAAAAGAAAAATAGATATAAGGACAACATCATTTTCTGTATTGGCTCCTAAAGAACTTGTTAAAAGTATGTATGATTATTTCAAGCTTCTGGATATCCAAGCAGGAGAAAGGTCCAGGGAATGATGAGGTCTTTTCACAGAGCCCCTCTTCATTTCCTTTCCCAATCCTCACCTCCCATCAGATGATTGAGATTGGTAACACTGTCCTATGCAGATACTGAAAATAGTTTGAAGTTTATGTGTTACCCCCAAAGTAGGTCACAGCCTGTGCTGATCTTCTTCCCCTTGGGTTGAAGCCCAGGAAGGGGCCAGAAGTGTTTTGATTAAAAGAAGTGTTTTGCTTAAAGGTGAAAGTCAGTAAAGAGGATATAGGTTGTGAGACTGAAGGGTTGGAGGTAGGAGATGGTGCCTGGAGTGGAAACGGAGTAAAAACTAGTTAAATATAATCAGAGATAGCAAGAGCTACCCAGTCTAGGGTAAAATCAGAGGTAAGCAAACCACAAGGCATTGAACTTGGCCAAAAGTTATCACAGTCTGCAATTTCCTCTGACTTTATCCCTGTTGGATGGTGCCCACTTACCACCACTGTTATAGCCAGGGCCTTCCTTGTTCTCTGTGGAGAGCTGGGTGGTTCTATATCAGTTTGCTGATGCTGGTGGGGACAGCAACTGTGGTATATTGGGTTTCTTTTGTTTTTTGGGTTGTTTTTTTTTTTTTGCAGGGCAATGAGGGTTAAGTGACTTGCCCAGGGTCACACACCTAGCAAGTGTCAGAAACCAGATTTGAACTCAGGTCCTCCTGAATCCAGGGCAGGGGCTTTATCCACTGCGCCACCTAGCTGCCCCCTGGTATATTGTTTATAAAGCAAAGAGTGCCTGGTCCAGTGGCATGGGTGGAGCCCTCTTCGAGATGAGCCTGGGGAATAGGGAAGTGAGTCCTGGTCACCAAGAATGATGCTATGGGTGGGTGGTAAGAATGACCTGTGTCTGGATGAGTGTGCTACCTTTTAGGCTTGAAGCAGGGGTGGGGGTGGGGAACAGAGTTGGGGTGCTAAAGCCTGGCATATAGATAGCTAACACCACCTAGTTTCTGCCCTGGGTCTTCTGACCTATTGTCTGACCATGCAAAAGTTGCTTTTCCATCTTAGATCTCTGTAAAAGTGGGCACAACCACTCCAACTGCACCGAGAGCCCTCAATGCTATGGTGAATAGGAGGATCATACCTCCTGAGCAGCCCTTTGGGCTGCTCTAAATCAGAAGATGGTAGAATCAGCAGAGCCCTCCCCGCTTTTCCCTTTGTTCTGGAGACAAACAAGAACAGAACCATTCTCCTGGAATGAGCTGACTGCTGCCAATCTCCCCTTTCTCCTTCCTGCCCTCCATTTTCAGATCACTTGGCCTGCATTTTGTCCTTGGATTCCAAGACGGCCCCTTTTGGGTTGGGCCCAGTCGAGTGACAAGCTGTCAGAACAGCCTGGGCCTCAGTAGTTTTGCTGTATGATTTAAGGGGAAAAAAATTTTTTTTTGACTGGGGAAATTAGATGGAGGTGATTGCAGCTAAAGTGGTTTTTATTGAAGGTTTTGGAAAACGTAAATGTCATCAGTCTTGTCAAAGCCAGACACAGGAGAAAATAACAGGGCTAACGGCAGCTCCAGATACCCACTGGGACTGCATAGACTTAGAATTAGCATTCCTGTTTGTTATTAGGATTTTCACCCCCTCCTCCACTCGTGGGATATGGGAAATGAGTGGGGAAGAGAGGGATGGGGAACAGCAGGGACTTAGGTGAAAAAATGCAAAACCTAAGCAGTGTTCTTTATTTTTTCTTCTTGCAGAGTTTTGGCATCACCACTCTTCCTCCCAGGTGATCTGACTTAGAAAGGAATAAGGCTTTAAAAGATCAGACTTATCAAAAGACCAGTGCTAAAGACAAGAACCTGGGCTGGGAGGGAAGAGGCTGGGGCTCTAATCCAATGATGCTATTGACTCACTAAGAGTTTGGACAAAACCCTTGGCATCTCAACTTTCCACTCTATCAAAAAGGAAGAACTGATTATTCTGTGATTCAATTCAATAAACAGTGATGAAGCACCAACTCTGTGCCAGGAATTGTGCTGGCAATGGGAATACAAATAAGAAAAAGAAAGGCAGTTCCTTCCCTCAAGGTGTTTACAATCTAATTGGGTAAGACAACACAAAAGAGGAAATTGGAAAGGAGGTGGGGAGGAAGAGACATTAGGAGCAAGTTACTCCATGGAGTAACCAAGCAGAGTTGTTGATGTAAAGCAGAGATTTGTGGCACTGGGAGAAATACAATGCTGGATTAAGTCCTGATACTTTTCTTCATTAACCTTGGGGAGATGGAGGATAAGATACAAACCCAAATAACTTTAACACAGAATTTAGAAGCCATGGCAAATGCCTTTCCTAGGTGCATAGCAAAGAATGAAGGGAGGTCTAGGAGTTAGGAAACAAAGAACAGATTAAAAAGCTAGTCTTGAAATCAAGACTTGGATTCAAGTCCCAACTTTCTCCTATCCTGGCTCTGTGACTCTAAATGACATCACAGTACTCTAAGCAAATCTTTAATATCATATAAGTCACAAAGGACCATGCTGCATTGGTAGGGAGAGTTATCTCACCTGGGAGTTTCCTTTATCAATGCAATCACAGGTCCAGTCCCTCTCCTTATTCCTAACCTTTTTTTTTTTTTTGAACCAAACTTTTGATTTCATTGGCATGGGGGACTCTTACTGAGGAAATTACCTCCACCAAAGCATATCATCACCTGATCTGCATCTTGTAGGCTTAGAGAAGGTGGGGAACCTGAAAAAGTTTGATGGAGGAAGACATAACGGTGCAAAGAAATACAAGGAGGTAGGTTAGTACAATATGGCTGGGAAGGAAAAAGAGAGAATCATAGAAGGTAATGCTTGAGCCATGGGGCAACTAGATGGCACAGTGGATAGTGTTGGGTTTCTAATCAGGAAGACCTAAGTTCAAATCCGACCTCAGATACTTCCTAGCTCTGTGACCCTAGGCAAGTCACTTAACCCTGTTTGCCTCAGTTCCTTCATCTGTAAAATAAACCAGAGAAGGAAAGGGCAAAGCACTCCAGTATCTTTGCCAAGAAAACCCCAAATTGGGGTCATGAAGAATCAGCCATGAGTGAAAACAACTGAATGAACATCAATAACAAAAGCAAAATCATAGACTGCTTGACCTTGAAGGCCAACCGGAAGAATCTATACATTATCTGGTTAACAGTAAGAAACTAGAGATTGTTTGTGAGCAAAGGAGAGGCATGATCAGGTCCATAGGTATATGGGAGAGAAATCTGGAAAAGGTGAGAAGGGAAATTGTAAGTCTGATAGAAGGTGAAGAAGCACTTATTAAGTGCCTACTATGTGCCAGGCACTGTGCTAAGTATTTTACAAACGTTATCACTTAATATTCAGAACAATTCTGGGAGGCAGGTGCTATAATTATTGGCATTTTGCTGTTGAAGAAACTGAGGCAGATTGTTAAATGACTTGCCTGGGGTCACAGGGCTGTTATGTGTCTGAGTTGGATTTTAATCTCAATTTTTCCTGATTCCAAGCCCAGTAAGATCTCAGATACAGCTGGAAATAAGTTTAACTTTTGCAAAGCACTTCTCATAATTTCATTTAAGTGTCACAGTCATTTGAGATAAGTATGAAGTACTTATCCATTTCATCCATTTCTTATAACTGGAAAAAATGAGAGGCGGGATTTGAACCCAATTCTTTTTTGCCTTTTAGGCCAGTGCTCTGCATGTTACATTATTTGAACTATCTTGATGGAGTGGGGGAAATGATGCAAGGCATATTTCATAGGTAGAATCAATTGACCTTGATAATTGATTAAAAGGGTAGCTTGGTGGCACAATAGATCAGGTCTGGAGTCAGGAAAAGCTGAGTTCAAATCTGCCCTCAGACACTTCCCAGATGTGTGACCCTGGGCAAGTCACTTAACCCAATTTGCTTCAGTTTCCTCATCTGTAAAATGATCTGGAGAAGGAAATGGGAAACCACTTCAGTATCTCTGCCATGAAAACCCCAAATGGGGTCATGGAGAGTTGGACACTATTGAAACAAGTGAATAATAACAAATTGATTAGATATATAGTGGGAAAGGAAAGGAAAGAGTCAAAGACAGTACCAGGTTTTTAATATGGTTGAGTGGGAGTATAGTGGACAAAAATAATAAAGTTCTGTAGAGCTCAGTTTGGACATGTTGAGTCTGAGGTGCCAATGGTTGAGATGACCTGAACACCTACTTTGTAGAACATGAAGAAATATAAGAATTGGTTCCAGGGCAGCTAGGTGGCAAAGTTGATAAAGCACTGGTCCTGGATTCAGGAGGACCTGAGTTCAAATCTAGCCTCAGACATTTGACACTTACTAGCTGTGTGACCCTGGGCAAGTCACTTAACCCTCATTGCCCCGCCAATAAAAAAGAATTGGTTCCTCCCCTCAGGGAACTCCAAGCCTAGATGGAGAAATGAGGCAAAACTGCAAAATGATGTTAAAGAAATAACACAAAATGATGACTCACCATTTATATGATGAAAGCAAGGCAGGCCAGATCTGATGGACCAACATAGGATGTGAAGATCCTATTGGAGGGGCAAGGCAATTGGGATGCAAGTTCCTAAGGAGGCAATTAGGAGTCAAGTCACCTAAGGAGGAGTAGTGCAGGTGCTCAGAAGGGTTACTGGTTCAGATGAGGCAGGCAGACTACTACATCAGGGAAGGACAGCAGCAGATCCAGGGGACTTGTTATGAGACAGATGAAGTTTTAGGACAGGAAATTAATTCCCTTTAGAGTACTGGGGTACCAGGCAGGCTTTCATTCATAGGGAAAATTACTGAGGAACCTGGTTGCAGGGAAACTGGGGTATCCAAGTCAGTAGGAGACATACTGAGTAGGGATAGTAGCAGAGACTTTATAGGTAGGAGGGTTGAAGCTCTCCCACTACGGGGGATAGAGCAGGGGTTTCTTAACTTTTTTTTAAATATATAATGGCCCTAGATAATTGATAGTTTGTTGAAGCATATGGACCACTTCTTGTAATAATGCTTTAAAATGTGTAAAATAAAATATATAGGATTACAAAGCAAACTAATGATACTGAAATAGTTACTAGTGCTTTCATTTATACAATTGCCTTAAAGTTTACAGAATACTTTTACATATGTTAATCTCAGTTAAACTTCACAATAATCCTATGAAGTATTATTCCCATTTTCCAGATAAGGGAACTGAGGCAGAGCATTTTGTGATTTGTCCAACGCCACACAGTAATTTCCCAAGGCAGGCTTTGAATTCAGGTCTTCTAGACTCCAAATTCAGTGCTCTACCCAGGGACCCATTTATCTATTAGCTACCAATAAATTCATCAGATAAATTCATGGACCCCATATCAAGGACCCTTGGAGAGGGACTTAGAGGAGTGTAAACAAGCGGGTTAGTATAACAATACAAGATGACAGTTAAAGAGTAGTCCCCCACATCAAGGCTGCTCTGACTATATTGTTGTTCAGTTGTTGTGTCTGAATCTTTGTGACTCCATTTGGGTTTTTTCCTTGGGAAAGATATCGGAGCGGTTTGCCATTTCCTTCTCCAGATCATTTTACAGATGGAAAACCTGAGGCAAATAGGGTTAAATGACTCGCACAGGGTCACACAGTTAGTGTTTGAGTCCTGATTTGAACTCAGGTCTTCCTGACTCCAGGCCGAGCTCTATGTACTATGCTGCCCCAGTTAGGTAGGTCACTGGCAAAGTTAGCTACTACTTTTTTAAGGGTGCCTGGACATTTGTTCCCTGTATGAGGCCTCCTGATTTTGGGTTCTTTTTAGAGATGGGGCAGGGGCCATCATGACCTACAGGGCTAGTTCATTCCCTAAAGAAGTTCCTCCCTGCCCATCCCCCTCTTACCTTATGGTGATTATCAGGTCCTTAAAAATCCTCCTGGGCAAGTGGCTGTCCAGACCCTCAAACTGCAAACTGTTTTTGGATTAAGTGACACTGATCGAATACCAGTTCTATTTCTAACATTTCTGTTAGTTCCCAGGCTAGAGCTCCCTCCCCAGTCCACTGGTTTAAATGCCTGACTTTGAATCCAAGTGTGTATTCTGCAGTAATTCCATATCCCTGCCTCTCTCTAACAAGAACAAAACACTTTGCATTTTTCTCCCTCCCCCCCTTTTTGCCTCAGGGAAGATTTGGAAGTCTCTGGGTTTTAGCTCAGCTGCCTCCCCTCCCAAAGGGGCCTGTTGGGGAGGGGGTACTCATTTAGGCCCTTTATTCCCAAAGTCTAGCCCTAAGGGCCAAACTGTGATGAGACCCTAGGGCTGGGTTGAGGGCCCAGAGTTTATTGCCCTCCCTAAGCCAGCATCTGCTTCCCTAAACCTTCTTGATTGCCTTTCCCTGCACTAGCATAGTTTATAAAGAGAGATTTGTGACGGAGCAGGTCCGATATGGGCCCTTTAAAAACAGGCACCAAAGAGCAGAACAAAACAAAACAAAAAACCCTCCAGGCTCTGAGTAGGCTTTAAAGAGCTTTCCAGCCCAGCTATGGATATACAAGCTGCAGGAATGGCACTTTCTGGCTTTGTGAGGTGCTGGCACGGAGTCAGGAGGGAAAGGCAAGCTCTGGCTCTGTGGTTCATCACCATCCCCCCACTCTCTTGTCTTCCCTTTCTCACCTCCACCTGCGTGCCAGGTCTACAGGCCCAAGGCTCACTCACCCCCACAACCATTTATTTTCCTGGTCCTGCCACCACTTTTCAGTCACAGGTTTAGAGCTAGAAGGAACCTTAGAAATCAATAAGTCATTTTATAGATGGGGAAACTGAGTCCCAGAGAAACTAAGTGACTTGCTTCGGTTACATAGCTAATGTCACTGAGTGGCGGTTCTTAGGTGTTCCTCATTAAAGAATTATACTCTCGGGGCAGCTAGGTGGCACGGTGGATAAAGTACTGGTTCTGGATTCAGGAGGACCTGAGTTCAAATCCAGCCGCAGACACTTTACCACTTCACACTTACTAGCTGTATGACCCTGGGTAAGTCATTTAATCCTCGTTGCCTCCCCCCCCCCCCAAAAAAAAAAGAATTAAAGAATTATATTCCTCACACACAATCCAATTAGAATTAAAGTGATCTTTTATTTGGCATGAGAGAAAGTGAACCAGTGGGAAGTTAAAGACTTCACCCCTCAGGGAGAAGGGCTTAGAAGCATCCTCCTCTCAGAACAGAAAGAAGGCAAAAGCTCTTATAGAGGATAGAAGGGGTGCCCACTTGAAAATTGGAAAGTTTCCTTTCAGGATGGGGTGGGGAAAGCTTGGATGCTTATCATATTCCTGAGAGTCAAGGGGGGTTATTTTGAAATGATGGTCCTGACCTTTGGAATTATCTCAGTCTCCTAGCTCTGGTCAGGTAGTAGCCACCCCTTAATTGACTTTCCTGCTATAGAATTTTATCTCCCTTTATTTCTTAGGTGTGTCTGTCCAGATCTTTGGTTGGTCACTTGATTCCTTGATATGTCTCTCCTGTTATTTGGTTATCTTGGATTTTACTTCTCACAGGAGAAACTTCTTCTGATTTATCCTAAACCCCATGTCAGCTAGTAAAGGTCTAAGGCAGCATTGGAACTCTCAGTCTAGTGTTGTATCTACTACACAACCTAGTTGCTACCCCCAACTTCCCCAATTATTATCATCTTTGCACACTCATACCAAGATTGTTTACCCTCTCAACTCATTATTTAAAAACAAAACAACAACAACAACAAAACAAAACCCACTACTTAAAAACAAATAAAACCTGCTAAAACAAGACATAAACAAGAAAAAGAAAACAGCCCAAGCCACTCAAAAGTGGGCAGTGGGCACTTTAGCTCTACCCCAACTCTGAGTCTCTTCTTTTGTCCCACATTCCACATTTACACCCATCCTCCCCAGTCATTTACATTTCCCTATTACTGAGTCCTTTATTCCAACCCTAATCTCAAATCTCACCGGCTCCAGTCACTTATTCTCCAATTCCCTAGTTCACTTACCTCACTCTCCAGTTACTTACTCTCCACTTCCCAGGTCATTTAACTCCTTCTCTTTTACCAAGTCATTTACTACCCCATTCAGTCTTTAATCATTTATTCCCCCCACTCCCCAGACACTCTGTCCTCAATCTGTTCCCCCACTAAGTCATCTACTCTTCTTCCCTCTAAATTTATTTCCTCCCCTCCCCTACCTAGTCATTTATTCATCAGTAATTTACTCCCCTCTCCCCCACTCCCTGTCATTTACTCTCCAATAATTTACTGGGAGAGGCAGTTTGAAACGTTCAAAATCCTGCCTCTAGGCAGGACCTGTGACCTTGGGCAAGTCACTTAAACTCCAAGTACCTCAAACAACTCCCAGAGGATTTTAATAGACCTTGGACACATTCTGAACTGTGGTGTAGGTCCTGTCTGAAACTAAATTCTTGAAATATTTGCATTTATTCTTTATGCAGATGACTCCCAAATTCATCCTATTTACTTTTCTCTAATTCTTCTGACTCTCTAGTCATTTACTGATCGCACTCCCCAGTTATAGTCTCTATTGCCCATTTACCTCTAGCTTTCCTCAATCATTTACTCCCTCTCCCCACATCCTCCAAGCCATTTATCCCTCCCTCAACTTTCCAATTCCTCCCTCCAGTCATTTGCTTCCTGGATCCAATTTAATTCAACAAAGCTCCTGACTTGATTGGTGATTGCTTCTTCCAGACTAATATTTTAGTAAAAACAAGAGCCATTGTGAGCTGCTTTTTGCTCCTCCCTCTCAGGTCATCCCCTCTAGCTGCCCTTCTGATCAGAGCACTTTAGCACACATTTAGTACAAACCCATACATAAAAGGACTCTCCACTAAGATGAGGCCATTCAGCCTCTGCCTGAAGACTTCCAAGGAGAGAAAGCCCACTCTCTCCCTAGAACCAAATCCACTTTTTGACACTTTCCGTGGTTAGGGAGTTTTTCATGACGTAGGACTTCAATTCACAACTTTGCAACTTTTATATGTTGTTCCTCTTCTGCATCACATTACTCCAAATACTTGAGGATCATTATTATGTTCCATCTTCTCTTCTCCAGGTTCAACATGCCCAGTTTCTTCACCTAAGTCTCACTCTGATAACTTTGGAGGAGAATTGATGTCTTCCCACAGCTCTGCCTCACTTAAATCCAATTCACTCGCAAGTCAAGGCATCAACCTCCTGATGTCATTGGTCCTCTTTGAGAATGAAGGATAAACAGCAACAACAATATATGCATGGGCTTAATTGCCTTTCACCATGCTGGTTGCCTTCGTCTGGCAATTTTTCAGTTTATCAATGTCCATGCCCCCTAATACCCTTGATCTCCTCCCATATTCATTTAACCCAGCTCTTCACTAACTTTATTGCTTCCCAATCCCCTTTGTTGAATTCCATTCTCCATTTAGAGTACTCTTCTTGGGGCAGCTAGGTGGTGCAATGGATGAAACACTGGCCCTGGATTCAGGAGGACCTGAGTTCAAATCTGGCCTCAGACACTTGACACCAGCTGTGTGACCCTGGGCAAGTCACTTAACCCTCATTGCCCAGCGCAAAAAAAAAAAAAAATAGAGTACTCTTCTTGGACTGGCCATGTCTGTTGACATGGAAACTTAAATGTTTCCTGGGATAGTGGGATTTGATCATTTTAAAATATAAAAAGACATGTTTTTTTCTGCATAAAAAACTCTATTATTTTATCCCTAATTGGGGAAATTTTCATCACCTTTCAATGTTAGAGTCTCCATGGTGACTTCTTCCTCTCAGGGTTCTTCTCTTTGCTGGTGCAAGGCCTTCCCTTTTGACTCCTTTGTTCCTGGGCCTCAGTCATAGTTTGATTCTGCAGGCTAGGGGTGGGGGTGGGGGGTTAGGTGAAGACCTGGCTGGAGAGGACAGGTTCTGTAATTAGCAAATAGATTTTGGTTGTTGGATTCATTATTGCTGATTAATTGAATCCAGGGATTGAGGAGGGAAAGGATGGTTTAATTGTACAATTAAAAAAAAAAAACTGAACTAAAAATTTTGACTGACAGAAAGAGGAAGCTCTTGAAATTGCAGAATGAAATAGAAACCCAAAGACAGATGTAGATATCTTCACTATTTTTAACAACAGTTTATGTTAGATTTTATACCTCACTCTGAAAGTTAATTTGGTCTAAAAACTCACTACCAAGTGCTACCCTTTTCTTTCTGGGCTTGAGACCTCAAAATCCCAGGAAATTTATCATCTCACTGTCTTTCTACCTGACACCGCCCCACCCTCCCCCAATCCAATCAAAATAGGTTTCTCTTTCAAAGAATCATTCAATCAAAAAACATTTATCAAGTACTAATTGTGTACTATGGAAAGTACTAAGAAATGGAAATACAAAGACAAAAATGAAATATTCCTTGCTTTTCAAGGAGATTACATACCACCAGGAAAGAAAGCATGTACATGAACAATTCTAAAAATATACAAAAGAAAAATAAGATATTAAAAAAAAAAAACTGGGGAAGGGACAGGATAGTAGTACCTGGGTGTTCAGGAGATACTTCATGTAGAATGAAGTGCTTGAGCAGAGTGTTAAAGGAAATAAGGGATTCCAAGAGGAAAGTATGAACATTCACTTAATTCCAGGGACAGGGGACAACCAGTTCAAAGGCATGGAGATAGGAGATGGAGAACTGTATGTGAGGGACAGCAGCAATGCCAGTTTGACAATATCATAGAGAATATAATGTATAAGGACACTGGAAAAGTAGGCTGAGGCCAGGTTGTGAAGAACTTTAAAAGCCAAACAGAAGAGCTTCTATCTAATCCTAGAGGCATTGGGAGCCATTGGATTTTATTGATTAAAGGAATAATGGTCAGATGTGTACTTTAGGAAAATCCAGCTAATATCTCTCTCCAGCTTTGTCCAAGCCTGACTTATTTGCATTGTCTAAACAACCACTCCCACTTTGCTTGCCAGTTTTCTAGCTGGTGGTTCAAACTTCATAAAATGACTGAGGTTGAAATAATCTCCTCCTTAGATTGGTGCATTGTTTATTCTTAATATCAAAAATAAAACCCTTTTCTTTTTAGAAACTAACTATATATATATTATTGTGCTGTAATAAATGACAAGCAGGATGACTTCAGAAAGACCTGAAAAGACTTATATGAACTGAAGCATAGGGAAGTGAGCAGAACCAGGAGAACATTGTACACAGAGACAGCAATATTGTTTGATGAATAACTGTGAATGACTTAACTATTCTCAACAATACAATGATCCAAGACAATTCCAAAGGACTATTGATGAAACACACTGTCTACCTCCAAAGAAAGAACTGATATTGATTGAACACAGACTGAACCATTCTATTTTTCACTTTCTTTCATTTTTTGTTTTTTTGGTACAAAATGACTACTATGGTAATGTTTTATATAATCACATATTTTTTTAAAAAAGTAAAAAAAAAGCACACATGTATAACCCACACAACTGACTGGTTACCACCTTAGGGAGGGAAGGAGGGATAAAAATTGGAACTCAAAACTATAAATAAAAATTTTTATTATTATTTTTTTGGTTTGGGTTTTTTTTTTTTTTTGAGAGGCAATGGGGGTTAAGTGACTTGCCCAAGGTCACACAGCTAGTAAGTATTAAGTGTCCAAGGCTGGCTTTGAACTCAGGTCCTCCTGAATCCAGGGTCGGTGCTTTATCCACTGCGCCACCTAGTGGCCCCCTTTATTATTTTTTTAAAAAGAAACATTCTATTAAAAAGATTTCTAAGGGGCCATATCTCTGTACAGAATAAAATAATTCAGCAAAAACTTAGTAAAAAATCACCAGTCATTGAATCAGGCAAATACTCCAGATCTTGCTTTGTTAATTACACAATTTGGGGCAGCTAGGTGATGCAGTGATTAAAGCACTGGCCCTGCATTCAGGAGAACCTGAGTTCAAATCCAGCCTCAGACACTTGATACTTACTAGTTGTGTGACTTTGGGCAAGTCACTTAACCCTCATTGCCCAACCAAAAGAAAATTGTTAATTACACAAATTATTTATTGAATACCAAGAAATGTAAAACCCATTTTCTTACCTCAGAAAGTTTAAAGAAGGAGAACAATTAGATGATAATAAGTGTGGAACAATTAAAGAGCAAAGAAGTATTTGCTTGATGTTAGGGTGAGTGATTTAGACAGAAAGTCATAAGAGTTTTTAAAAGAGAGAGATGAATGGGTATCATTCTGTCATTTTTGAGATTTTACCCCGGTACTGCTTTTCTCACTCTTTTATTGACTATGAAGCCTACTCCATTTCTTCTAAGGGATTCTTGCCCACAGTAGTACATGGAATGATCATCTGAGTTAAATTAACCCATTCCCACCCATTTAAGTTCACTGATGCCCAACATGTCAATGTTTAATCTTTCCATTTCCTATTTGACCACATCTAGCTTATCTTGGTTCATAGATCTTATATTCAAGGATGCTATGCAATATTGACCTTTACAACACTGGATTTTCCTTTAGTCACCAGACACATCCTCAGCTGAATTTTCTTTTGGCTTTGACCCAACTGCTTCATTAGTACTGGAGCCATATGTAGTTATCCTCACAGTAGCATGTTGCGCACCTTCTGACCTGAGGAGTTCATCTTCCGGTGTCATATCTTTTATCCTTTTAATACTGTCCATCATTTTGGCAAACGTTGCCATTTTCTTCTCTTTTGTATCACCTTTCTTTGGAACTCTCCACTATAACCTGTTCATCTTGAGTAACCCCACACAACATAGCTTATAGTTTCATTGAGTTATGCAAGGCTCTCTGCCATGACAAGGCAGTGAACCAGGAGGGGATAACACCCATAACCCTCCTTTTAAATAGAACTTGCCTGCTACTTCAAGAAAAAAGTGGCCATTTGCCATGATCTCTCTCCTCTTTGTACTTTTATATCTTAAATTCCCTCCTCATCCTCCCTTCTTCTTTCCATTGTTCCAATTTCTGAGAAAATGTGGTTGTTATTCTTTCCACATCTAATCCCTTTACCTGGGCTCTTAATCCCATCCTATCTCATTCCTGTTATATCTTGCTCTCTTGGTTATGACTCTATTTCCCGCTTCTCTTCAGCCCCCTTCCATCTTCCTTTATCTACCTGTTCCCTTCCTATGGACCAGAAACGGGTCTTCATTTCACTTAAGAAGCTTTTGTGAGGCAGCTAGGTGGCACAGTGGATAAAGAACTGGCCCTGGATTCAGGAGGACCTGAGTTCATATCTGGCCTCAGACACTTGAGACTTACTAGCTGTGTGACCCTGGGTAAGTCACTTAACATTGCCCTGCAAAAAAAAACCAACCAAACAAAAAAAGAAACTTTTAACATAGTCAAATTCTTAAACTTTTGTCTGATCCCTCTCTTCCGTTTTTCTGCAAAACTCTTAGGCATATGTGGGAAATAGTGTTAGAGGGATTGTAGAAAGGCAGGCACACTAATGCACCATTAGTTGAGCTTTCAAATGATCCAACCATTCCAGAAAGCAACTCAGAATTGTGCTAAGAAAATGATTCAAATATCCATATCCTTGACCAAGATGTCCTATTGGTTAACACATACTCTAAGGAGCTCAAAGACAGACAGGTACAGAATATAACAAAAGATTTATAAAGACACCTTTCATAACAGCAAAGAACTGGAAATAAGGTCAATGCCTATTGATTTTGGAATGCCTAAATACATCATAATACATTAATGAAATGAGATACCATTGCACCGAAGGAAATAATGAATGTGAAGAATGCCAGGGGGCAGGGGAAGACTTATATTAACTGATGCCCAGTGAAATAAGTATAATCAAGAAAACAATGTATCCAATTACAACAACTTAAATGGAAACAACAAAAATCAAAACTGAATTCTATGTAATTATAATGATCAGTCTTAGTCCTAAAGAAGAAATGAGAAAATGTACCCTCCTCTCTTCCTTAAAGAGGTATATGTGTGAATATATTGCTATACTGCAATATTGGGTGAGTTCGTTTTGATGAATTAGTTTCTCTCCTCTCCTTTTTTATTCTTTAATGAGGGTTGATTCTCTGTGTAGGAGAAGTAGAGGGTTTTGGTTTTTTGTTTTGTTTTTAGAAATGACTGTTATAAAACAAAACATGACAATAAACATTAAAAAGAAAGAAAAAGAAAATATATTCTCTGCTTGTTTCCTCATCTCCCACTCAATTCTTAATCCTTTGGAATCTGGCTTAACCCACCACCTGACTCAAACTTCTCTCTCCAAGGGTTCCAACAATCTCTTAGCTTCCAAGTCTCATGGTCTTTCTCAGTCCTCATTTTTTTTTTTTTTTTACCTATCTGGTCTTTGGTCTTGTTGACCAGCTTCTCTTCCTGGATGCTCTCTTCTCTTCCTCTTGTTTGACTGCTTCTTCACTGAAAAATCATCCACTTTCCCCTGACTAGGCAGAGATATATCCCAGGGCTCATCACAGTTATACCACTGAGTCTCAAATATCTCCTCAGCTTTCCTGGCCTTAGTATCACCAGTTCTATTTATCCCTTCTTATCTCTTTCCTTAGCTCCAATTCCATATCACCAACTGCCTATGTGACCTCTCCACCTGCATACCCCATTGTCAGTCAGACAGTCATCAAGGATTCATTTTTTTTTTTTTAGTGAGGCAATTGGGGTTAAGTGACTTGCCCAGGGTCACACAGCTAGTAAGTGTTGTGTCTGAGGTCGGATTTGAACTCAGGTACTCCTGACTCCAGGGCCGGTGCTCTATCCACTGCACCATCTAGCTGCCCCTATCAAGGATTCATTAAGCTAAGTGCTTAATGATTAATGATTAATGCTTAATCTCTGTGCCAGAAACTTTGCCAAGCACTGTGGATATATAAAAAAAAGGAAAATCATGGGAGCTGATGAGACCACCAATTGAAACATAGTATTTTCAATTCAACCTGTCCAAGAAAGAATTTTTTATCTCTTCCTTTTAAAGCTGCCCTTCTTCTTAGCTTTCATAATTCTATTAGAGGCACTTCCATCCTTCCAAGTACCTTATGTTCTCAGTCTTGGGTTTATAAGATCATAGGAAGGGGGGAGGCAGAGCCAAGATGGTGGAGGAAAGGCTGTAACTGTCAGAGCTCCCTGCAATTCATCCACATACCTCCAAATAATGCCATAAGATAATTCCTAGAGCAGCAGAACCCACAAAAGAACAGAGTAAGATCATATTCCAGTCAAAGATGGCTTAAAAGGGCAGCAGGGATGGAATGCTGTACCAGGCTGAGAGGAGAGCGTAGCCATGCCATGCAGATGCAGCTCCAGACAGGCCTCACCTCCAGAGCCTCAAAAACCATCAGCGCCAGTGGCTACTTCTGGAATTCAGCTAACAGAAGGGTTCCAGCAGTTGGCCAGGGGGGGTGATAGCAGGGGTTTCTGCTAGAGCTGAGGCAGAACACTGTTGTCTTGCCCAGGAAGCAGACTTGAGGGGCAGCAGTTAAGTGGGAGAGAGGCATGAGCATGCCAAGCTTGTGATCAAAGTGAATCAGATTTCTGCTTCTGGGTTAAAGAGTAAGCAGACCAGGAGGAACCAGGGGTGGTGGAGGGGGGGGGAGACAAGATGGTGGAGGAAAGACATTAAACACACAAAGCTCCTGGCACAATTACCCCCAAACAGCAATAAAACAAGCCTTGAAGCGGCAAAACCCACAAAAAGATGCAGGGCTGCAAACAGAATCTAACCCCCAATCATGCCAACACAGACCCCAAACATGCTGTGCAAGAGGAATTTACCCCTAGCCTCTAAATCAGCTGAAGCACTGGCATCTTCTGGAACTAAGCTTACCGCCAGGTGAGAGGGCTGAACGGCTAGCCTGCGGGTGGGGTGGAAAACACAGGTGTGTCTGTGGGACCTGAGGAGGAGTTCAGATATCCCACCCCCAGCAGGGAAAGAGGAAGAAATCTTGAATGGCAGGAGGCCCAGGTTGGGGAAGGGCACAGGCTCGTCAGAACTAAAAACCACCACAGCACTCTGCTGGCTGGTTAACTAGCAAGTTGGCTTGAGGTTACCTTCGGACAAGAGAACAGGCCAGGTGAGAGAAAAACCTGCCCTCCATCAAACTGAAACACCTGGGACCTTCTAAAGCTTTACACAGTACAGCTTGCAAGTAGGGCCCCACCATAAGAGGGAGCTAAAAGTCAAGTGAAAAATAGCAAGATGAGCAAGCAAAGAAAGTTGAGAACAATAGAAAGTTTCTTTAGTGACAAGGAAGATTGAGGTGCACCCTCAGAAGAGGACAACAACCTCAGGTCCCCTACATCCAAAGCTTCCAAGAAAAATATTAATTGGTTTCAGGCCATGGAAGTGCTCAAAAGGGACTTTGAATAGAAAGTAGGAGAGATAGAAGGAAGATTTAGAGAGGTGGAGGAAAGAATGGAAAGAGAAATGAGAGCAATGAAGGAGAGCTATGAGAAAAAAGTCAACAGCTTGAAAAGCCAAATGGAAAAGGAGATAAAAAAGTTCTCTGAAGAAAACTATTGCCTAAGAATTAGGATTGAACAAATGGAAAACAGTGACTTTATGAGAAACCAAGATAAAGTAAAGCAAATCCAAATGCATTAAAAAATAGAGGTAAATATGAAATATCTCCTTGGAACAGCAACTGACCTGGAAAATAGATCCAGGAGAGATAATTTGAAAATCATTGGACTACCTGAAAACCATGACTAAAATAAGAGCTTAGACACCATCTTCCAAGAGATTGTCAGGGAAAATTGCCCTTATATTCTAGAAGCAGAAGGCAAAATAGAAATTGAAAGAATCCACTGATCACATCCTGAAAGAGATCCCAAAAGGAAAACCTCCAGGAATATTATAGCCAAATTCTAGACCTCCTAGATCAAGGAGAAAATATTGCAAGCAGCGAGAAAAAAGGAATTCAAATACTGTGGAGCTCCAATAAGAATAAAACAAGATCGAGAAGCATCTACATTAAAGGACCAGAGGGCATGGAATATGATATTCCAGAAGCCAAAGGAACTGGGACTTCAGCCAATAATCACATACCCAGCAAACCTGTGTATAATCTTTCAGAGGACAAAATGGGACTTCAATGAAAAAGAGGACTTTCAGGCATTTGTGATGGAAAGACCTGAACTGAATAGAAAATTTTAATTTCAAATACAAGACCCTGGAGAATCATAAAAATGTAAACAGGAAAAAGAAATCATGAGGGATGTTAAAAGCTAAAACTGTTTATATTCCTACATGGAAGATGATACTTCTAACTCATAAGAACTTTCTCAGGGCAGCTGAAAGGAATATACTTAGACAGAGGGCACAGGTATGAATTGAATATGAATGGATGATATCTGTAAAGCATTTATTTTTTGTTCAAACTTTTTTGTGGGGGGGCTTGTGTCTGGGACCAGATTTGGGTTTAAGGCCTACTGAGTCCATGGCTGGTGTTTTGTCTCCTGTGATACCTAGCTGCCACCTGATGACATCCTTAAAATAAAATTAAAGGATGAGAGGAATGCACTGGGAGAAAGGGAAAGGGAGAGGTGGAATGGGGTAAAGTAGCTCACATAAAAGAAACAAGAAAAAGGTTATGTAGTAGAGGGGAAGATAGGAAAGGAGCAGGGGAGTGAGTGAGCCTTACTTTCATCAGAATGGGCTCAAAGAAGGAACAACAAGAAGATAGAAAATAGAATAAATATCAAGGGGAGGAAATAGGATGGAGGGTAATACAATTATCAATAGTAACTGTGAAAGAAATGATGAGCAGGATGCTATCAGAAGGACTTATGAAAAATGCAATCCATCTACAGAGAAAGAACTGCTGGTATCTGAATACAGATTAACGTATAATTTTTTTTGTTAGTTCCTCTTTCTAAAGTTATTTAGTCTATTTTCTTTCACAACCTGACTAATGTGGAGATGTTTTGCATGACTGCACATGTATAACTTATATTGAATTGCTTGAGTTCATAGGGAGGGAGGGAGGAAAAGAATTTGGAACACAAAGTTTTTAAAAAATCAATATGAAAATTTGTACATGTAACTTGGAGAAAATTCTAAATAAATAAATTTATTATTATTAACAAATTAAATTTTAAAAGGATCATAGGATGCTTGACTGTGGACGGGAAAGGATTTTAGAGGTTACGATCTTCTCATTTTACAGATTACAAAAAAATGATAGCTTGTGCCTGAGTTCTTCCTCAGTCCCTCACCATGCCTCATGTGGTATACATAATCAGTTACCAATTCTATCACTTCTACTTTCACAACATCTAGTTACCCATCTTCTTTCTACTCAAAGCTGATACCCCAATTTAGGCCCTCTTCTCCTCTTGTCTATCCCATAGAAGTACCTCATTGACACCCCCCCTCATTTCTAGCCCATTCCCTTGCTGATCCTTTTTCCGCACAGCTATAAAATTTATAATCCTAAAATATAGGTCTGACCATGTCAATCTCCCCCTGCCAATGGCTCACTTTTGCCTCTTGTATAAAGTATAAACTTTTCTGTTGGCACTGAATGGCCTTGGCAATCTGGCTCCAACCTAACTTGTCCCAACATTATTGTACCTGACAAGCTCTACGTTCCAAACTGGCCCACTTGCTCCTTCTTATACATGTTATTCCATCTCCCATTGTTACACCCTTCCACAAGTTGTCCCTCATGTTTGGAATTCTCTCCCAATTTATTGACATTTATCTGAAAACCTAACTCCCTTCAAGGCACCACCTTCTATTTAAAACTATTCCTGAACCAGCTGTTAGTACTCTCTTCCCATACCCCTGCCAATTTTCTTTGTGTTTGCTTTGTAAATAATCTGCATTTTCTTATCCCCATCCTCTCATTAGAATATAAGCTTCTTGAAGACAAGAGTGATTTTATTTTTATCTTGGTGTGCCCAGCACCTAGCACTGTATTTTATAAGTCCCTCTTCCCTCTCAGCAGAGGGCCTTGCATCAAACTTACCTAGGGAAAAAAAAAAATGATGGCATTTGCTGTGATCTTATTCTCCTCCATTAGTTTAAATTGAAAAACCACTTATCATTCTCTATTCTCTCCTTTTCCTCAGTCTGAATGAGTTAGTTGATTCATTGAATAGAGTTCTGGTTCTGCTTTACATACTGTCTAGTTAGATAAACCTGGGGAAGTCTCTTAATTTCTGTCTCAGTTTCCATATCTGTAAAATGAAGATCATAATAGTATCTACCTCTATAGTTGTGGATGAGATGAGATAAGATTTGGAAAGGACTTTGCAAACTTTAAAATGTTACGCAGATATACTTCATTTTATTGTGCTTCACTTTATTGCACTTCACAGATTTTGCATTTCTTACAAATTGTAGGTTTGTGGTAACCCTGCATGGAGCAAGTGTATTGTCACCATTTTTCAACATCATGTCTCTCTGTTACATATTGGTAATTCTTACAATATTTAGAACCTTTTCATTACTGTTATATCTGCTATGGTGATCTATAATCAGTGATCTTTGATGTTATCTTTGAAATTGTCTCAGGGCACTCATATAAGTCAGAAAACTTAATTGATAAATGTTACATGTGCCACTGACCTGCTATTCCTGTTCCTGCCTCTCTTTCCTTAGGCCTCCCTATTCCCTGAGACACAACAATATTGAAATTAAGCCAATCAATAACCCTACAATGGCCTCTAAGTATTCAAATGAAAGGAAGAGTTGATTAATGAGGCAAATTTCATTGTTGTCTTATTTTAAGAAATTGCAAGTGCTATCCCAACCTTCAGTTACCACCACCCTAATCAGTCAGCAGCCAGCAATATTAAGCCACGACCCTCCACCAGCAAAAAGATTATGACTTACTGAAGGCTCAGATGACAGTAGTTTTTAGCAACAAAGTGTTTTTAATTAAGGTATGTGTGTTGTTTTTTTAAGACAGAATACTATTGCACACTTAATGGACTACAATATAGTGTAAACACAACTTTTATATGCACTGTGAAGCCAAAAAATTCATGTGACTCACTTTACTGCTGTGGTCTGGAACTGTCTACAATATCTCTGAAATGTACTTGTATAAATGTTAGCTATTAATGAAGTCTCTGGTGAAAACTCATCACTTCTCACCAAGGCTAGTTCTTCTACTTTTACCCTTGATCCCATTTCCTCCCATATTCTTCAGAAGATTGTGCCTGCAGTCATTATCCCTCTCTAATCTTCAGTCTCTCACTATCTACTGACCCCTTCCCTATTGAGTGAATACCTGTCTACTCCCTCATTCTTAAGAAATTTTCACTTGACCCTTCCATCCTATCAAGCTACACTCCCATAGCCCATTCCTTTCTTAACCAAATTCCTAGAAAAAGACCTATATTCATTGCCGCTTTTTCTCCTTTTACTTCTTATAATCTTGCTTCTAATCTTCTGACTTTATCAACTAAAAGTGTTCTCTCCAGTTACCTATCATCTCTTAATTGATAAATCGGATAACCTTCTCTCACTCCTAATCATTCTTGATCATTCTATAGCATCTTAGACAGTTAACTACTCAATTTTCCTAGATAGTTTTGGGTTCCATGACATTGCTCTCTCCTTGTTCTGATCCTCTCTCTCTATCCCAGTCCTCTTCAGTGTCCTCCTATCTCACCTATAGGTCATCCTATCTCACCCCTAACTGTATGTATACCTTTAAGCTTTATCGTGGGTCCTCTTTTCTCTCTCTCCCTCTTTCTCCCTTTATCTTTCTCTGTGTACATGTATAGATGCATGTATTTATATATGTATATACACATATTTATATGTATATTAATACACATATATATTTATAATATATAGTCATATGTAAATAATACATTTATATACATATTCCTCTATCTTCTCTATCAGTGATTTTTTTAACTACCATGGACTAAATTTTTATATGCATTTAGATGATTCCTAAATTTATGTATCCAATCCTGGTCTCTCCTGAGCTTCAGTCCCACATTTCCAACTTCCTAATGAATATTTTCTGTTGTCTGTCTTATATAGGCAGGAAATGGAGCATTCTATTTTTTTTTTCAGGGCAATTGGGGTTAAGTGACTTGCCCAGGGTCACACAGCTAGTAAGTGTTAAGTGTCTGAGGCCCGGTTTGAACTCAGGTCCTCCTGAATCCATGGCCGGTGCTCTATCCACTGTGTCACCTAGCTGCCCCCTTGTTGTCTGTCTTATAGATAATTGCAATCTTAACATGTGAAAAACAAAATTCATCTTTCATTCAAACCAGTCACTCTTCCTGACTTCCCCATATTTGTTTAGATTAATACTATCCTTCCAGATTTCCAGATTTCCAACCATAGAGTCATTCATGACTCTTCCCTTTCCTTCACTACCCCACCTCCATCTATATTTACACATCAGATCTACCTCCTTGACATGTCTCACCCCCATAGATTCTACCCCAGGATTTAAAAACTTCCTAGTTGTCTCCTTGACTCATTCCTCTCCTTCTTCCATCCATCTTCCACACAGCTCCCAAACTGATATTGCTAAAGCATAAGTGTGTTTGTTAAGTCACTTTCTGACTATTAAGTCATCTGTCTGAGTCTATGTGACCCCATTTGGAATTTTCTTGGCAGAAATACTGGAGTGGTTTTCCATTTCCTTCTCTAGTTCATTTTACAGATGAGGAAATGGAGGCAAATAGGGTTGTCTAGGGTCACACAGCTACTAAGTATCTGAGGCCAGATTTGAACTTATGAAATTGTGTCTTCCTGACTGTAGGTCTAGTACTCTATTCACTCTGTCACCTAACCACCCAATTAAGTTATTACCCTACTCAAAAAGCTTTAGCAGCAACTTCTTTCTTCCAAATAAAATACAAACTCTTCTGACTAGCATTCAATTCCCATTATCATCTGGCTCCACTATGCCTTTCCAGGCTTATGTAACACTTAATTCCTTTTCACAATACGATACAGAACAAATGGGCTTTCTTGTTCATACACAATCTTTCATCTGCATGTCTTTGTATAGGTTGCCCTTCAAGCATAGCAGGTGCTCCTTCCTCACCTCAGCTATTGATCAATAAGCATTGAAAAGTAAGTGCTTAATAGGAGCTGGAGATACAGATAAAGTACATGGTCTGAGGTGACTGTCCCAACATTCATTCATTCTCATGAGCATCACTACTACTTCCCTTCAGCCTCCTAGGTATAGTCTTGACAGTGAAGGGGTTGTCTTGCTAGAAGGAGTTGTCTTGCTAACCCAATTGGTTCAAGACCCCATTCTGCTAGGCTGCCAGTCATGATTATGGGTTCACTATCAATTTAGACAGTAAGCCTTAAGTAGTTTCTGGAAAGGCAAATTTATTAAGGTGTTAGAGTAGGAAAAATTGGCACTGAATATTCCTCCAAAAATCTATAACACATTCTCTCCCAAGCATCTAGAGAATCTATGAGAAAGTAGGCTCAATTTTAGCACATGTGGCAAAAGGGTAAGAGTTCTGCAAGTCCCCTTCTCTCCCTTGAGGTGGTGCTTAAAGAGTTACCCACAAGCATGATCTTATTTATTTGCTGGGATTTTTTTTTATGAGATATTTTATTTTTTCCGTTACATGTAAAGATAGTTCTCAACTTTTGTTTATACATGCTTTACAATTTCAGATTTTTCTCCCTCCCTCCCCTCCCTCCCCCCTCCCCTAGACAGCAGGTAATCTGATATAGGTTATATCTATATATCTCTATACATATACATACATATATATATATATATACACACACATATATATACACACATAATAACATTAATCCTATTTCTGCATTAATCCTGTTACAAGAGAAAGAATCAGAGCAGTGATGCAAAACCTCAAAATAGAAAAAAAAAACAACAGCACCCAAAACAAAAGAAATAATATGGTTCAATCAGCATCTATACTCCACAGTTCTTTCTTTCTTTTTTTTTCTTGGATTTGGAGATCCTCTTCTATCATGAGTTCCCTGGAACTCTTCTGTACCATTGCATTGGTGAGAAGAATATAGTCCATCATAGTAGGTCAACACTCAATGTTGATGATACTGTGTACAATGTTCTCCTGGTTCTGCTCATCTCACTCATCATCAGCTCACGTAAGACCCTCCAGGTTTCTCTGAACTCTTCCTGCTCATCATTTCTTACAGCACAATAGTATTCCATTGTATTCATATACCACAACTTGTCCAGCCATTCCCCAATTGATGGGCACCCCCTCAACTTCCAATTCCTTGCTACCACGTAAAGAGCAGCTATAAATATTTTTGTACATGTGGGTCCCTTTCCCCCTTCCTTGATCTCCTTGGGCAAAAGACCTAAAAGTGGGATCGCTGGGTCAAAGGGTATGCACAGCTTTATCGCTCTTTGGGCATAATTCCAAATTGCTCTCCAGAATGGTTGGATCAGCTCACAGCTCCACCAACAATGCATTAGTGTTCCAATTTTGCTGGGATTTTTATAAAGCTATCAATCTATACTCAGTTTGCCTCAGTCTCCCCAAACAGAACAGTTGTTCTGAAAATGCTAATGTGAAGATGGGAAGTTTGGCGGACCTCCAAAGTTCTTAACTTCCTCCTCCAATAGCATGGGGTGGGGGAGAGGAGAGAAGACCAAAGATGAGGCTGGAATGCTCACCTCCTGCCTCAAGCAACTCTTTGGGCCACTTATTTAGATGGCTTTTCTCCTCATTTGCTGCCTGCTTTAATCTGAATCTCTCAATTTTGTATTAGCCTACTTCAGTGGTGTCAAAATCAAAGAGAAAGTAGGGACACTAAACCACACATAAAGATCCCTGCAGGCAACATATCAACTTAGAAAATCACATATTAGCATTATCTCTGTTAATACTTTTTTTAAAAGTTATTTTATTAAATACTTCCCAATCATATTTTAATCAGGTTTATGCCACACAGGGGAGTTTTGGTTGGCCCAGTGTTTGACGCCTCTAGTGTCAACCAAGTTTGTAGAAGAACCACAGGATGTGGCTAACATTCCTCAGCCAGTGTGAAGACTTCCTGCTGGACAATGAGTCTGGTTCATTCAGTGACTCATCAGAGGCCTCTAGAGTGAGACTTTTTTTTTTTTTTTACAATTATCTATCATTACATTACCTCAGAATGCCTTTGATTGATTATATTCAATGCAGGCATGTTCACACCTGGTTAAAGTTCCAGGGAGTAGCATCACTTACTTTAGGTGGGGTGAAGTAATTGATCTCCTGACTCAATGACCTTCCCCTCTTCCCACTACACACAAAAAACACAAAAATATGTTCCCTATTCATGCAATAACCATATACATATACGATATCTTTAACTCAATGGGAGGAAATCTGACCTTACATTTTGATATAGAGAGGGTAGGAGAAGACTAAGGAAGACCTCCTGTAGAAGATGGAATTTGAACTGAGTCAGGAAGGATGTTAAGGAAGCTAGGAGCAGGAGATGATGAAGATGAGCATAAGGCAATAAATGTGAGCATTCTAGTTGAGGAGGACCTCTACTTCATGAAATCCCCACTCCCTTCAAAGTTCATCTCTATACCATCTCCTACATTAAGCATTTGGAAGCTTTCCTCCAGCCAGTTGATCCTTCTCTCTCCAGCACAGAAAATTACTTTTTATTTATTATATAGGTTATGCTAGGAGGCTCAGGAAGGCTTCCAAAGCCCAGATATCAGCATGAAGGAAATGATTGACCTGGCACAAGCAAGGGATATAAAAATAGGTTTACTTAGCTTACAAGGATACAGTTCTAGAATATAGAGCAAGAAAACATTTTACTAGGTCAGGTTCTGGTCTAGTAAGCACTGACCCAGTGCTTAGTATGGTACCTGGCACAGAGAGGGCCCTTAATAAATGACTGACTGACTGAGCTCCCCTTGTCTCCCTTTCTCCCCACACAGTGCCGATAGTAGCTGGTATGATCCACAGGTCTGAGGAAGCCTCTTGTACCCTGTGCTGGGCAGTTTCATATGTGTGTGTGGGGGGTGGGGTGGGAGTGAGGGTGGTGGTGAAGGTGGGGGTGGAAATCCTAAGAGATCCCACATCACCAGGACAAAACTGTCAGTTATTCATGAAACAAAGAGACTTTTATGTTGTTACTGGCTCCATAGGAGAGGATGCTAATTCCCAGTGGTTTGTTATCCTCTCTGCTCTATACTCTAGGTATTTCCACTTTGAAATCTTATCTGTGCTCCTTCTGACCTGCTTCTTGTCTTGTAATGTTTACAGGCCTGGCTATCCATATGTCTACTGCATGTGTAAACGGTCTTTGCTTAATAGACTGGAAACTCCTTGAGATCAGACATTCTTGGTGGTGGTGGTGGGGTTCCTTTGGGTCCCCAATACCTCCAACAGTGCTTGGTGCTGGTAGGTACTTAACAAATGTTTGCTTATTGGTCAATAGTTCCTGATATGTTTATTGAATTGAACCAATTTAGACCTTATTTATTTTTCAGAGCTCAGTGTCCCTTGCATCAGATAAGTTTCAGATGCACCAATCTAAGTCTTACTGACTTACAATCAGTTTGCTGTCAGTTAGTCAATCAGTCAGCAAATGAAGATGCCAAGCATTGTGTTAAACCCAGGGGATATAAAGAAAAGGGGGGAAAAACCCAACAGTTTCTGCACTCAAGGAACTCACATCCTAATGGGTTAGACAAAATGCTGATGACTATGTACAAACAGGATAAAGACAAAATAAATTGGAGATCATTTCAGAGGGAAAGTACTAAGATAGAATGCTCCCTCACTGACCCAGGGTAGTCTCATTTCATAGATCTAAGGAAGTCCTAGGGGATAAAACTCCTATACCAATGTAGGTCATCACCTTCTTGCTAATTTATAGTTGCTGCAAAGGAATTTGGGCTCAACTTAAATGATTAGAATATTCTCGTCCCCAGAGAAGCTTCAGCAGGAGATGGTGTGAGAGAACCATGCTGTGAGGAGCTTGGCAGCAGTTTTGGGGGTGTGGGTGCACAAAGAGGCCCAGAGTATTGTGAATAATTAGTTATCAAGAACATATTCCAGTCAGGGGGAACTATGATTATAATTAATTTGACTAATGATAATTATTTGAATGGTATTTAATAATAGTTAAGTATTGCATATTTTAAATGTTATAAGATTTTGAAGAAGCCCTCCATCACATTCAGAAAGTCTCCCCTGGTTGATTTACGAAAGGACATGAACAAAAATTGCACAGGGTGAGAAGGCATGGACAGACTGTGATCTGCACTTGCTGAAGGGAGCACCCACATCAATGACAGTGTAGATGCATTGAAATAGTGAAGTAAGTAATAATTTCATCCTTCAAAAGATAGGGGAAGTGACATGGGGAACTGCTAGCTTGGACCTGATTTTGTTCAACAAAGACCACTGCTGGCTGAAGTAGAAATGCTGGGAAAATTGGGGGCAAATAACCACTCCATCACAGAGGTCATGAAAGAGAGGGGAAATCAGGGTCATTTGATATGTGCCCTAGATTTTAGAAGGATCACAGTTCAAAGGGTTCAGAGAAATTATAGACAAAATACATCATGCCTAATATATTGAAATAAAAGTCTATCAGAGAGGGAAGGGGAGTCATGGTGTGAAATTCTGCATACACAAGCAGAAATAATTCTGAAGAGGAGAGAGAGCGCTACCTAGAGATACTAGTAGGTCTGCATGGGTAAGCCACGCTATCTTTGCCATTCTGATTAAGATGGAAAGACATACACTAACTTATAATACTGTTTGGTATATTTGGAACAGGTTGGCCTGGCCTCAGAGTGGTCAAGACTAGACCAATGCCAACACAGAGTGATCTTTAGTAAAGGGGCCACAGGACTGTCCTTGACCCCATCCTGTTCAATAATTTTATCAATTACTTGGATGAAACTAGAGAAGCCTCAATCAGTGATTGTGCAGGTAACACCTAAGGGATGTAGAGGAGAGACCACTGAGCCTGAGTCATAGATACCTAAGTTCAAATCCAGCCTCAGATTCTCACTAGATATGTGACCCTGGGCAGATCACTTCAGTGCTGTCTTCCTTGGTTTCCTCATTTGTAAAATGAAAGCAAAAATAGCACCTATCTCCCAGGTTGAGGTGAGGATAAAATGAAAGAAAATTTCCAAAAAAAATATCTTTGAAAACTTTAAAATGCTACATAAATTCTAGCTATTATTATTAGTGTCATTCTTTGAAGTTCTTTGTATACAACTCTTTGTGACCCGGTTTGGGGTTTTCTTGGCAAAGATAAGCAAGTGGTTTGTCATTTTCTTGTCCATCTTATTTTGCAGATGAGGAAAATGAGGCGAATAGGGTGAAGTGACTTGCCCAGAGTCAAACAGCAAATAAGTGTCTGAGGTTGAATGTGAATTCAGGAAGATGAGTCTGGGCTGGCCCTTTATCTACTGCTCTACCCAGCTGCCCCAATTATTATTAGTAGGCGATAATAATTATAATAATAGTAACAATAACACCATGTTGGTGGGCAGAGCCAGAATCCACAAAGATCTTCAAAATGGAATAAGATGAAGACTAATTTGGGTTATAAACAATGAGAGATCATAAGCATAGGATGGGGGAAGCATATCTAAGACAACAGTTCTCACGAAAAGCATCTGGGGTTTTTAATGGACTGAAAGTTCAATATGAGACAACAGTGTAACCTGGCCACCACCAAAGCTCCAACTCTCCTTGACTTCATTTAGGAGGACACAGTATTCAGAACAAGGAAGCTCCTAGTTCTGCTCCGCTTTTCCCTGGCCACATCTCCAGGTTGATGTTGAGCTCTGTGCACCATATTTTGGGAGGAACCCGAATGATGTAGAATACATCCAGAAGTGTGTGAGCAGAATGATGAAAGGACTGGAGTCCATACCATATCAGGATGGATCGAAAGAACTGGTTCTTAGAGAGGACATAAGACCAATATTCAAGCTAATCTGTCAATATGGAAGAGGAATTAGAATTTTTGTGGTTGGCTTCAGAGCACAGAACTAAGAGCAATGAATTAAAGTTGAAAAAAAAACACATTGTTTTGATGTAAGTAGGGATGATATAAGGAGGAAAAAGTCTTACCAAACTGCACTGTCCAGAAGTAGAATGGGCTGCCTTCCGAGGTTGGGGATCCCCCCTCACTGGAAAGCTTTAAGTAGAAACTGGGTGACTACTTGTCAGTGATATGAGATTATGACCTCAGAATGTCCCATCCTGCTTTTTTTTCATTCTGTGTAGTATGAATGAGGGCTATTTTTTCAATTGTTAACCTCTGGAAAGATGGGGAATGTAGAGAGAATGGGTTTTGGGGCTGGGTGGAGGCTGTAACATTCTACTAGTGCTTTGATTCCTGAAATTGTTTTCTGAATTCCTGTACCTCGGTGACTTTATTATGTTTAATTACATTGTTGAGTTTCTCTTGAACTGAGCAGAAATTGGTTGTTGAAAGCACCTTTCTAGTGTGCCTTCATATGTTATGCATGGATAGGGACTGGACCTGTGAATTCATCAGTACACAAAATGCCCAGCCAGGCCCACAACACCTATATGACTAAATGATTGGTGTTGAATGCAGGTCTTCCTGACTCCAAGGCTATTATTCATTATTATCTCTTTTCGTTATGGCATGCTGCCTTTCCTATCTTATTTTGTATATGAGGACACTTAAATGGCTATAGGATGTGATGATAACAAGGATTATGATGCATATTATTTAAGCATTGAGTGGATGCTATGAAACTACTTTTAAACTCTGTTAAATATTTTGTGTAGCCAACATTACATTTAAATCACTGCTTTAAAAGTATATGTTTCAGAAAAGATACAAGCTTTTAGAAATCATTTCTGGGGAATGTTCTTCCTTAAAGATAAAAGTATGTTCAAAGCAGTTGGAAAAAAAAGATACCTGTTGCTAGGGGCAACTTTCATTTCTAAAGGAAACTATCACATGTCAATTATAGAAAGCTAGAAAACTTTTGGGGAGGTAGGGTGCTTTCCTTGCCTTTTAAAGAGAGGGTGGAAAATTACTTTCTTACAGTCTGAAGAGAACATTCACAGGGGTTTTCCACAGGCCAGAAGCTTTATGACTTCCTTCATTCTTTAACAACCCCAAATAGAGTAAATAGTGTTGGTGTGGCAGAGGGGGAGACATGCTGCTCTCAGTTGAAGGCAAATTGCTGGGAAATTGTTTTGACACTAACCTGTTTGCACATTTGATTGAATCTCTAATAGGAGTAGAAACTCTAAGATAAGAGACTTCAGGTGTGTTAGAAAGCAGGTTCTAATCAAGTCTGAGATCAAATTAGAGCTAAATGAAGCTGACAATGGTGGATAATAATAGAATTATTCCATATTAATGGAATAATATTAATGCCTACTTTTACCTGTAATATTTCTTCAAATGATTGTTCTATATGTAAATTTATACTCGTTTATTAACATATGTCCATATCTATCTATATCTATATCTCTATGTATGCATTTCTTAGAGGCAGCATGTTATGTAGCATAGAGAGCTGACCTCAAAGTCAAGAAGACCTGGGTTAGGTTCTGAATCAGTACATCTTTGCTCTGTGACCCTGGAAAAGTTAGTTAACCAATCAGTGCTCTAGACAACTCCCTCAGATTAGAAGGACACAGGAAAAGTTCTAATCTGCATTGGTTAAGGGAGTTCCCTTACTTGGTTTCCCTATATAAAAAAGCATAGATCAAGTCCCTACCCTCATCGTTATTCTGATGTGTATATCTAGCTAATTGAGGGACTGCTCCTGCGTTCAAGTGACTGGGGCTCTATACATGTCTAAATGCACATGGTCTATACCAGCTTCAAACTTGGGGGATCCTGGCTTCTAATGAGGTAGAGTGTAGTCTTCTTTCTCAGACTCTTTGGCTTGTTAAGTCCTCCCTACTATGCCACCAGTGGAAAGCCTCACTTATAGCTGAAGCTGATATTAATATCTATGGTATCCTCAATGGAGGGAGAGGGCAGAGTAAAAATGTTGCTTAATATACATTGTGAATCTGCAATTTGATAGGTTCTTCATACCCCAAATAATAGAAATCCTAAGAAATGCAAAAGGATCACAGTACAGATTGACAGAAAGACTTAAAACAGGCTTCAGTAACTTAACTGACAACTAGTTATATTCTATTTGAAAATTAATATTTAAACCTCATAAGAACAGAAAGTAGTTTTCTGGGATTGCTGAATAGGCAGTCATACATTTTGTTTCAATTCTTCACTGTTTAAATAGCCTCTTGTCTATGTTTTGGGGCAAAATGATCCAGGACTGAGCCCATCCTCTTACTGGTCATTGTCCTCTTCAAGAGTGCTGTAGTACCTGCTGAGGACCCTCTACTATTACAAGAAACCTCTGACCAAAGGACCCAGGGCCTTCTAACATAACTCACAAGGTCTCTTCTAAGCCTGGAAATGCCCAGCTCTGGATGGATATTTGTTCAACTAAGATCAAGAAAGAATAAACAAAGAAAAAAGAGGTTGCAAAAATGCAGGCTTAGGATCAGCAAAATGAGACGTATGTGTTTTATCTACCTTATGCTGATGGCTTGAATGGCGTTCAGAATGGGAGGTATTATGACCATGTTCATTTGGTTAAATGATAGACTCAACATCTAGAAAAGGGGATAAGCATGGGGCAAAAATGACTGGGAGAGTGATATGTCAATAACCAGTTAGCATGTTCCTGAGTATACATACAACTAGTAGGTACTTGGCAATATCAACTTTCCAGAGATAATTGTACAAGGCATACAATGAGTATGGAGCACCAGGTCATCTGGCCCATAGGTGTTGTTAGTTGAAGCATTAAAACAAAAAAGAGCGACACATCGGATATGAAAACAAAACCTACAATCCATTGCTTCTAAGATACACATCTGAAAAACCAAGGACATACACAAAATAAAACTGAAAGGATTGAAAAAAACTCCAGAAAACATTACTATGCATAAAATGATTCCAAAAAAGGAAGAGTTGCAATGATGCTATTTGACAAAGCAAAAACAAACATTCAAAAAATAAAAAGGGACAAACGAGGAAACTATTATAATGAAAAGAACCATAGACAACAAACTAGTGTTGGTAATAAACTTATATGCTTCTAATGCCTTAACATCCAAATTCACAAAGAAAACATCATCTGAGATAAAAAGACATAAATAGTAACAAATAGTGACAGGAGACTTCAATATTCCTCTCTTAGTTTTGGATAAGACTAATAGAAAGAAACAAAAGTGAAAATATGAAACTGAACAAATTGTAGGAGAAACCAGACTTATGACATTTTCTAAATGGGATGGCAAAAGAATGTACATATTTCTTAGCAAAATTTGGAACTTTTACAAAAATTGTTCAAGTACTAGGGTGCAGAGATATTACAAACAGATATAAAAAGGCAGAAATAGTTAATATATCTTTTACGGACCATGACACAATAAAAATAGTAGTAGTAAAAGTACCACAAATAAAAATATAGAACCAAATGGATACTTAATGAAATCCAAAATAATGAATAGGTCAAAGAAAAATCATAGAAACAATTCATAACTACATAAAAGAAAATCATAATGATGAAACAACATAAAATTTTCTCATTCTTTTGGATTCAGAAAAGAATTCTATCAAATTTTTAAAGAATAGTTGGTACCCATATTTGACAAATTATTTTCAAATAATATGTGTGTGTGTGTGTGTGTGTGTGTGTATGGGTTTTTTTGCAGGGCAATGAGGGTTAAGTGACTTGCCCAGGGTCACACAGCTAGTGTGTCAAGTGTCTGAGGCCGGATTTGAATTTAGGTCCTCCTGAATCCAGGGCCGGTGCTTTATCTACTGTGCCACCTAGCTGCCCCCTATAGTCTTTTTTTTTTTTATGTGAGGCAATGGGGGTTAAGTGACTTGCCCAGGGTCACACAGCTAGTAAGTGTCAAGTGTCTGAGGCCGGATTTGAACTCAGGTACTCCTGAATCCAGGGCCGGTGCTTTAACCACTGCGCCATCTAGCTGCCTGTGATTTATTCTTTATTGTGTTTTTTTTCTTTTGTTATTATTCTTCTCTTAAAACATGACTAATGTAGAAATATGTTAAAAAAAACATCTAAAACCATATGATCATTTTAATAGATACAGAAAATGTCCTGGACAAAATACAACACTTTTAAATGCTATAAACCCTATAAAATACAGGCACAGAATAAACTTTTTAAATACCATAACAAGCATCTAAGATCAAAAACAAGTGACATATACAATGAGAATACACTAACACCTTTCCCAAATACAGAAGATAAGTAAGGATGCCCTCTCTTTCCACTATTATTTGATATAATTCTGGAAATGCTAGCAACATCAATCAGACAAGGTGAAGAAATTAAAGGTATGAAGCTAGATGAAGAGAAGATAGATGTATCCCTATATGCTGATAGTTTACTTGGTAAATCCTAGAGAATCACCAAAGACACTAATTGAGAAAATTAACAGCTTCCACAAAGTTTCAGGTTACAAAATAAATACTCAAAAATCAACAGTATTTCTATATAATAATAACAAAACACAAGAAGCAATAATATAAAGGGAAATTCCATTCTAAATAACTACAAAAAATACACAAAACATCTGGATATTGACCTACCAAAGCACACAAAAACTTGTATAGGTTCAAAGTGTTTCTTTTTTTCTTTTTTCTCAAAGCATTTCTTAAAGAAATAAAGAAAAACTTAAATAGCTGGAGGAATATTTAGTACTCATGCCTAGGCTAACATAATAAAAAAGTCAATACTACCTAAATTAATTTACAGTTTAATGATAGACAAAGTAAATTACCAATGGTATACTATACAGAACTTGGTAAAATAATAAAATTCATTTGGAAAAAAAATCTAGAATATCCAGGGAAATGACAAAAAGAAGAATAGCACTTCCAGACTCCAAAGTAAATTATAAAACATCAGTCTTCAAACCCATCTAGTATTGGTTTAAAAAAAAGAGAGATAGATCAATGGAACAGATTAGACAAGAGAGATTCAGAAACTATAGAACTGAAAAACCAGTGTTTGATGAAGTAGCAAATAAGCTACCTAGGGAAAACCTCTTAATTTGATAGCAACTGCTGGCAAAACCGGAAAACAGTCTGGCAGAAATTAGGTTTAGACCAAAAACTCATATAATATTCCCATATACATTCTAAGTTTTTGTTTTTGTTTTTTTTTTAGTGAGGCAATTGGGGTTAAGTGACTTGCCCAGGGTCACACAGCTAGTAAGTGTTAAGTGTCTGAGGCCGGATTTGAACTCAGGTACTCCTGACTCCAGGGCCGGTGCTCTAAGCACTGCGCCACCTAGCTGCCCCGCCCATATACATTCTAAATGGATACATGCCTTTAATATCAAGATCACACTATTAAAAATATAAGAGAAACAAGTTGTATACCTTTCATAGCTATAGACGGGAGATATGTTCTATTTATTTAATTATTTATCTATCTACTGATTTATTTATTTATTTATTCATTCATTTATCTATCTATCTATTTATTTATTTACTTGTTTGGCTATTTATCCATTCATCCATTTATTCATTTCTTGGTTTGTTCATCAATCAATCAATCAATCAATTAATTAATTAATTTAAAATTTTGAATTCCAAATTCTATCCCTCTCTTCCCTCTCCCCTTCTTGAGGGGGTAAGCAATCAGATATAGGTTATATAAGTGCAATTATGTAAAACATTTCCATATTAGTTGTTTTGTGTAAAAAGACTTGAATAAAAGAAAAAAAGAAAGTGAAAAGTAGCATGCTTTCAGTCTGTATTCAATCAATATATGACAGATATCTTAAAATTTTAAGCAGTAGAAGAGGGTTTTTATTTATTGCATGTGGCTTCAGAGGAAAGAATCAGGATTGTTGGGTGCAAATTATAGTAATGTCAATTTTTACTCAATTAAAGAAAGATCTTTCTAAGAACTAGAACTGCCCTACTATGGGAAAGGTGTTTCATAAGGTCACAATCTCTCTTCCATGGGAAGCATTCAAGTAATGGTACAGATGATCACTTGGGATTGCTCTAGACAGGTGTGAGGTTGGGCTGATGTCCTTTGAGGTTGCATTCAGCTCTAGGTCTGTACCTTTTCCCTAGAATAGTGTCCATTATGGCAAAAAAAGATGTTGAGCTGAAGGTCGGGAGTCCAGACCTCTAAACATGGTTCTGCTACAATCTTTCTTAGTGACCTAAGGTAAGTCACTGAACCACCTGAATCTCAGTTTCCAAAACTGTAAAAGAGATATATGGGGGCAGCTAGGTGGCACAGTGGATAGAGCACCGGCCCTGGAGTCAGGAGTACCTGAGTTCAAATCCGGCCTCAAACACTTAACACTTACTAGCTGTGTGACCCTGGGCAAGTCACTTAAACCCAATTGCCTCACTAAAAAAAAAAAAAAGAGAGAGAGATATATGGTCATTCTCCCCCTTTGAAACCTTCTTAGGGTTGTAAATTCATAGTTCCTCAAGCTGAAGGGAGCTCAGAGACCATCCTGTCAAATATTTTCATTTTACAGATGAGGAAACTAAGGCCCAGAGACCTACCTGAGCACTCATAGATAGTAAACATCAGAGGCAAGATTTGAAGCCAAGTGTAAAGATTAAATAAAAGCATGAATGAAAATCTATTTTTTCTATTTCTCTTTTCCCCAACCCTCCTATTTTCAGCTCCCTTTTGTGTGTTGTTTTCCTCTGCTGAAATGTAAGCACCTTGAGGGCAGGAACTATTTTTTGCTTGTATTTGTATCCCCAAAGTTTAACACAGCTCCTACTTGACATATAATAAACCCTTGATAAAAATACTTATTTCCTTCCTTTGGATCATTTCAAGGTAGGTGTTGAAGAACTATGAGGTATTGCTATTAATACTATGTATAATTAATATTAATAATAATGTATTATCATACCCTGAGAACAACTGTCCTCAGGTCCAAATAAATGTCTCTTCTCTTTTCTCTTTCTCAGCTCCCATATGGGACCTGGGCCTAACTTAGAATATAGCCTGCTGGCTCATAGAAACTCTTGGAAATCATCTGAAATAGGAAAATGGGTACCTTGGGTGGCTTGCAGTGCTATGACAAGTATGATACCTCCTGGGCGGCCTCACTTCCCTGGTGAGTTTCCTGTTGACTACAGCAAAAGCAAGAAGCAAGCCCAGTTTCACTGGGGACCATGCCAACGCTGCAAGCTGGGTCCAGTTAGATTTCTGCAGCAGGGCAGGATCAATGGGGAAAGTAGAACAAAACTGAGTAATTAAGCCAGCTTTCCTAAGCCTATTTCCCCATTTCCAGGAGTTCAGAGCAAGGCTATCCCCTTCAGTAAGTCAGTTGCCTCCTCTTATACTCCCTAGGGGATCTTAGTTACAAAGACTAGAATAATTACAATTCACAGGTCTTTGGGACCTATGAAGTTCCACTAGAAAACATTACCATTCAGTTAAAAGCTTAGATAGTGTAACTGTTGTTGTTATTGTTCTTGAGGGAAGAGATGAACAGTATAATGCTCAGAAACGCAGGCTATCTCCTCTTCCTTATCTTTTTTCTTTGTCACTTTCCCCCTCCTAATTTCTATCTTTACCTTTGATTACTCTTTCCCTTTCCTTTTTCTCTCCCTTCCCATACCTCTCCACTCTCCTTCTTTCCCTCCCCTTTCTTCCCTCTTCTTTCCTTCTCTTCTCTCTCCTTCTGGCCTTCCATTCCCCTTCCTCTCCTCCTTCTAGCTTTCTCCCTCTTTCTTTTCCCTCCCCTTCCCATATCTCCTTCCTATCCTCTTTCTCCCTCCTCCCCCAAGCTCATCCTTTTCCCCACCTTAAGGCTCTCCTCTTAGGCATAATTTTTACAATTTTAGGAGGTTCCACCAAGTAACTGGAGATTCTTTGGGTTCTGAAGGGCAACCTCTGTGATGGGGCCATCAATCATCATCATATCAACAACTATAATAATAACTGACATTCTATATAATGCTTTAAGGTTTACCAAACACTTCATGTACACTACCTCATTTGATCCTGAGGTTTGAGGGAGGTGCTAAGGATGTTATCACCATTTCACAGATTAGAGTCTATATTTGGGAGAGTGAAGTTACTTACCCAGCATTGGGAAACCAGTAGATGCCAGAGGTGGCATTTGAACCCAGGCCTCTCCTGACTCCAGGTACACTGATTTTTCTACTATATAAATCACTAGAAATAATGAGTAACTGAAGAGTGAAATAGTTAGGCACCTAGGTGATGCAGTAGGTAGACAGGTAGGATTCAGGAAGACCTGAGTTCAAATGCGGCCTCAGACACTAGTTGTGTAACTCTGGCCAAGTCCCCTAACCTCTGTTTTCTTATCTATAAAATGAGGATAATAGCACTTACTTTTCAGGGTTGCTGTGAGGATTAAATGAGATAATAAATGTAAAACACTTAGCACAGTGCCTGACACATAGCAAGCTCTAGATAGATGTTGCTGTTGTTATTACACAATCCAGGAACAGCTCATGGCTTGATTGAGCTCCAGCTAATAGGGGAAGGGAGAAGAATAAATGGCTGGTTTATGAATTTTTGCTTGGAAGCTTAACCTCCACTAGTAAGGAAGGGCCCTGAGAGTGTGGTTGAAAGCTACTCATTCAGGGGCAGCTAGGCAGCGCAAAGGATAAAGCACCGGCTCTGGATTCAGGAGGACCTGGGTTCAAATCTGGCCTCAGATACTTGACATTTACTAGCTGTATGACCCTGGGCAAATCACTTAACCCTCATTGCCCTATTGGGGGGGGAAGCTACTCATTCAACAAGTAAAGTCAAGAGAATGTGGGGAGTCAGTAGGGCTCAGCCTCTGATCACAGTGGAGTTTCCATGGACATAGAGAGATTTTGTTCACTCAGCCTCTCACTACAAACCATCTGTCTTTTGAATGTGTCCCACCTATAAAAGACCCAACTCTCTGATGAGCTCCGGAACTACAGCTAGAGAGAACAGCACTTGACTTGGATTTTTCTATAAAAAATGCACTCTATTAAAATAATACCATGATTTCCTTTCTTATTCAGAATTGTAGTGCCTAGGTAACATTAAGGATACTTGTTCTCAATCAACTTGAAAGCAAAGACCATCTTATTTTATTTTTCTTTGAATCCTTAACACTGAGAACAGTCCTTGGTACATAGTAGGTGCTTTGTAAATGCATGTTAAATTGAATTATTTTTCATTTAGTTGATCCAGAGCTAATGTCATCTAAGTATTTGGGGGAAGGCTGACAGGGATCAGAACTCCTTCTTCCTATAGCACTAAGCCAGAGAATGTCTGGCAGGTTTCATAAATCCAATGGACCACTGGTTTACATTCAGAGAGGTCACAAGAAGTAAGGTGGAATAGGAAGAAATCAGCCAGATGGTCAGTGAACAGTTGTTAAGTATTTAGTGTATTCTATATGATCCTTTTTTCTTTTTTTTTTGCAGGGCAATGAGGGTTAAGTGACTTGCCCAGGGTCACACAGCTAATGAGTGTCAAGTGTCTGAGGTCGGATTTGAATCAGGTCTTCCTGAATCCAGGGCTGGTGCCTTATCCACTGTGCCACCTATCTGCCCCTAATTAGTGTATTCTAGTCACTAAGTACCTCAGATTTCAAGAAAGGCAAAAGGTAGTCCTTGCTCTCAGGGAGCTCACAATCTAATAGGGGAGACAATGCACAAGTAACTATTATATAAACAAGTTATACAGGGTAAGCTGGACATAATCAAAAGCAGAGAAGGCATTAGCATTACAGGTATATTGAGAAAGGCTTCTTGTAAAGGGTGGGATTTGAGCTGGGACTTGAAGGAAACCAGGGAGGTGTGGAGACAGACGTGAGAAGAGAGAGCGTCACAGTCCTGAGTGCCAGTTGATGAAGATGTTGTTGTTTGTCCTTTGTTTTTTAAGAGGATCAATGATGTCATGGGGCAATGCCTTGACTTGTGTAACAATTGGATTTAGGAAAGCAGAGTTGCACAAGGTTGTCAGCACCACTCTTTCTTCCACAGTCATCAAAGTCCAGTTATAAGGGGGCAGCTAGGTGGCAGAGAGGATAAAGCACTGGCCCTGGATTCAGGAGGATCTGAGTTCAAATCCAGCCTCAGACACTTGACACTTCCTAGCTGGGCAAGTCACTGAACCCTCATTGGCCCACAAAAAAAAAAGTCCAGTTACAAGACAAGAATCAGCATGACCCATGATGGCCCAGGATGCAATGGATGACCTTGACATCTTCAATGTCTGACTGAGCTCTAAGTACTCCACAGCACCTGCATCAGCCACCTCCATTAGCTGGTGAAATAAATTGTTCTCATCCTCTCATTTCACTGGGGAAGTATTCAAAGGGGAGATAACCTCCTAACTTACTGATTGTTTTGAGTTCTGTTGGTTAGCCTCATCCTGGTTTAGCCTACCTGCCAAGATGGTTTTAGCAGGGGGTGGTGGCTGTGAAGCTTCTTGGAACCACAGATGAGAGTGGATGAAAGGTGGACACCAAAGGTGGCTCTAGTCCTCCCTGAATACCCCATATACTGCAGATGCTCCAAAATGGAGTTTGAGGATTAGCAAGGAGGCCAGTGTCACTGGATAATGTGTGAGGGGCAGAGCGTGTTGAGCCAATGAGAGGTGTAAGAACACTGGAAAAGTGGGGGAGGGGCATATTATGAAGGTCATTGAATGCCAGAGGATTTTCTATTTGGGTCTGGAAGTGACAAGGAACCACTAGAGGTTATTGAGTAGGGGAATGACATAGTTCTATCTCTAGGCAGTCAAGCAAATGTCAAAAGTTTGGAAATTCAAGCAACATAGATTAGAAATCCAGACTAGAAGTTTAGGCAAATGGTATTATCCGGAAGAGAAGAGGAACCCAACCTGATAAATACATGTTAAGTAAAGGGGATAATAATAATAACAGCAACAATAAATTGGCATTCATATAGTGTTTTAAAGCTTGCAAAGTGCTTAAACATATCCCAACTCATTTGATACTCTCCACAACTCTATGAAATAGGTGCTATTTCTCCTACTATACAGGTGAGGAAACTGAGGCTCAAAGAAATCAAAGTACTTGCCTAAAGTCCAAGGTCTGTGTATTAGGCATAAGGTAACAGTAAAAAAAATAGGGCTAGATACCATTTCCAAAGTCTCCTAAAGCAGGGGTTTCTTGAATCCATCTTGCCAGAAATGGTTTCAGAATTAGCCTGAACTCACCCAGATTGAGGTTAAGTTCTGCCTGAGAGCAAAGTGGTGAGCACTTGTATGTGTTTTTATGTGCAAGGTAGTTTCTGATAGCTAAGATACAAGTTTTCCTCAATTCCTTTCCTGAAGAGTAATATATCTTTTTGATTCTTTTACTAGAGTCATTGCCTGACCAGCATTTTGAGGGATATCTAACAACACATTTAATAAAAAAGTTGAGATTCAAAATGAGCATCACAGGTTGAAATAATCTGCCCTCTGCCAAATCAAATAAATGATTTGTAACAGATATATGTGCTTATTTATATATGTGTATAGATACACACACATGCATCTTTCTAACTTAATTACATAATAAACATGCATATACACATACACACATGCATGTGTGAGTGTATATACACTTATGCATATGTATATAAATGTGTACATGTATATATATACCCAATACACATACACACATATGCACACATACACAATACATACACACATACATACTTACACACATACATGCATGCACATATTCTTATAGTGAGTTTCCAGAACTCACTTTCACAAACACTAGATGAAAGAGGCATGAAACAAGATTTGGAAGTTTTAGTGGACTGCAAGTTCAGTATGAGTCAGCAGAGTGTGTAAAATAGAAGATCTGCTGCCTGCTCCTCTGGTTCAGTGGCATCTGTAGCACAGTGTTCGATTCTGGGTTGTGTTGTTGTTCCTTCTTAGTTCTTGAGTAGGAGGTGATGTCTTGACTTGCTCTAAATTGGATTTAAGTGAGGCAGAGCTGTGCAAAATTGTCAGCCCCATTCTCTTCTCCAGAGTCACGAGAGTCCAGTGGCAAGACAAAGGTCAAGATGACTGGTGCTACATTTCAGGAAACTGAAGCATGTTCATGAATGGGAGTCTAGGGCACATACAAATTATGTCATAGGAAGATGAGTTGAAAGAACTAGAGTTTTCTAACCCAGGGAGGAGAAGATAGAGGAGGAGCTAGACATGATGGCTGTTCTCAATTATTTGAGAGGTTGTCATAAGGAAAAGAATGAAGTGTTCTTGTTCCCACAAGCAGTAATAGAAAGAAATAGTATGGAAGTTGCAAAGAAGAAGGTTTCTATTTGCTTCAAGGGAAATTTTCCCAACCGATTGAGCTATCTAAAGAAGGAATGGGATGCCTTTGGGAGTTAGGGGGGTTCTCCTTAGTGAAAACCTTCAAGTAAAGACTAGTTGACTTATTGTCAGGTATTGTGGAGAGGGAATTCTTGTCTAGGTTTGGGATGGACTGGATGGCCTCTGAGAGCTCTTCCAGCTCTGAGATTCCATGTTATAAAATTTTTCTCTTACTTGTATTACTCTTTGGTCAAATGCTTTTCCTGCTTTGCTACTGAACCACTAAAGGTATCATCTCCTTTTGTTACAAAGAGTACCATGCCACATGTTGTCAGACGTATTTGTCACAGAGATGGTTTTATAGAATTTCTCATCATTCCCTTTGTGTTGCATTCTGGTCCTCTTTTTAAATATTGATAAAACCTGTCAGGTACTTAGCAAAGAAATGGGAGAGCTCCCAAGCCCTAAATGGGGTTACTTTCATTCTCTATGTCCCAGACACTCAAATGGACTCTGAGAATGTGTCCTCAATCTTCTACCAGAGCAAGATCATGATGACCTAGGCAGTGGTACATTGGTAAATATTTAACAACTGGTTCTCTGAAAATAAAAGTGCACACAGCACACTTTTAAGTTTAATATGAGTCATTAACAATTATTTCTTCACTTTCTTAAGTCTAGACAATCAACAAAACAATAAATCAAAGCCTGATTTGTAGCCTGAGGTCTAAATAGTCATACTGAAAATTTAACAATCTAGCTCTCTAGGGGCTTACCACTAGGATCTAGGGGATTCATGACTCTGCCCCCATCCTTTCCAGACACCCTCCTAGGGCTGGGAAACATCTTTGGCAATTCAAGTATGATAGCTTGTGAAGTAGGCTTCTCCAAATGACTACATTAATAAGGGCCATGTGTTCCTGGAGGATCATTAATTACAAACACATTTTTATTTCCTGCTGAAAAATGGCCTGTGCTCCCCACTCAGACAGTCTTGCCAACACATCTATGTCTTCGTTTTGACATTCTTCCTTCTCTGCTAGTCTCTCATCTTGATTTCCCTATTGTATCCTCCCGGTGTCATCATAGAGGAAATCTTGGCTCCTAAGGGGATGGGTTGATGCTTACTACTGATTAAGAGCAATCTACTTCATCTAGAGAAAGAACCCTCTTGGGGAAAAGGAAGATGTGGTCTAAATCATGAATATGAAGAATAAGCCAGTCACTGATACCTAGGAAAAATGTGGGCGGCATGGTCTAGACTCGAATAGATTTGGAGATAGGAGAAATCCTAGTTCAAATCAAGCCACAGAGCACTGGAATAAATCTATCCATTGGACAAGATGGGAGATGAGAAACAGAGGCCTTAACAGGGGTTTTGAAACGAGGGAACCATCAGAGGATGAAGGAGGAAACCTATTCCTCTAAGCTGGAAGGGACATTAAAGGTCATTTAGTTTAGCCCCCTATACAGATAAGGAAACTGAGGTCTAGGGCATGTATTGGAGCAGAAAGTACAAAGAACCCAAATTCAAATCCCGTCTTTGCTGCTTACCACCTCTGTTATCTTCAATATACTCTTCAGACCTTAATTTCCTCATGTGTAAAATAAAGGGTTTGGACTAGGTGCTTTCTATGATTCTTTCCAGTTCTAAATTTATGTTCTTATCTCAGAGTCACTTTCTGTGGACCTATCACATTGCTACTTGGAGCTTCCCAGTTTAAAGGAAAAAATATTGGGGGGGGGGGAGAAGGAGAAAGCATGGGAGAAAGCTTCCATGAGGCACTTTATCATTAGAGCTGGACCAGCATCCATTCCATAACTCCAAAGCCCTAGCAGGGAGCTGGGAGCTACAATCGAGGCTGGGGATTTATATCTGGGATTGTCAGGTTTTAAGGAAGACTCTGCAGAAGAGACACATTTATTGAGAAATGATAAATTTCCCTTTGAGGATTTATTAGTGTTCTTGTAAAAGTGGATCATAGATTTTGTGCATGTGTGTGTATGTGTGTCTGTGTGTCTGTGTGTGTGTAAGCTCTTAAACTTTTATGCCTTCCTATAATGGTAAATGAAGTCCATCCTGCGGTTTAAATAGCTGTTGATTAAATACATTTTCTCCCCACCCACCACCCATCCTAAACTCCGTCCCCACCTGCTGAGTTCAGTGTAAGGGAGGGGAAGCTTATAGAAGAACACAGAGAGAAGGAGTTTCCTAGATGAAGCTTCAGAATGGCTGAGTAATAAGATTCGAAGCTGAGTCTACACTGACAGTGGCATGAAAGGAGTGTCTGTTTGTTGGGGGTAAAGAAAGGGAATGTTAGAAGAGGGGAGACATCGGGCAGCAGTCTAGTTGGGCTCTGGGTAGGCTTTGTGTAGTCATAAGTACAGTGAGTCTATTCCTTACTCTCTCTGTATGTAGCAAAGGAGAATAATGTCATCTCCCTGACTGCCTTAGAGGAGGGAACTCCTAGAGTACTGCTTAGAAATAGGGGTCACTTTGTTTCTTCCTCTTCCTTTCCTCCTTTCTCTATGTTCTCCCTTTCATCCCTTTCTTTCTATACATTCCTCCCTCCATATTTTTCCTCATTCTTCCCCCATTCTCATTCTTTATTTTCCTCTTTCCATATAAAATGCAAAGAACAGATTATGGTGTATGGATATAATGGAATACTATTGTTTCATAAGAAATGATAAAAGGGGTAGTTTTAGAGAAACCTGAGAAGACTCATATGAACTGATACAAAAGGAGGTAAGTAGAACCAGGAGAACAATTTACTAACAACAACATTCTAAAGACAACTTTGAAACACTTAAGGATACTGATCAATGCAATTACCATCCTATCATCCATGATCCCAGAGGAGTAATGACAAAGATTCAAACCTGCTTCCTGATAAAGAGATATTGGTCTCAGAGTGTAGAATGAGATATGCATTTTATATGGCCAATTAGTGTCATTTGACTATACATATTTCTTTAAGAAGACTTTTTAATTTATTTTTCTTTTTCTCAATGGTGTGAGGAAGAAGAGGGAGAAATTATAAATGCTTGTTAATTGGAATAAAATAAAATAAAACATAAAGCATAGCCATTGTCCAGGAGCTGCGCTTAAAAAGTTACAAGGAATAATGAGTTAGAGCACATCAGAATGGTGACAGTAAAGGCATCAATCAATAAACATTCAGTGAAGTACTGGCTATGTACCAGGCTAAGGTGGTGTGCTAGGTATTGAAGAGAAAAAAGTCAAAAATAAAATAGTCCCCATTCTCAAAGAGTTTATATTCTACAGGGAAGACAACATGCATACCTACAAGTATTTACATATATATTTATATCTCTCTATATAAATAAAATACAAAATATTCATATACATGCATGCAATGCATAATTATATAACACACATGCATATATAAATAAAACACACAAACTTACACATATATGCATGCTTACACATATACACATACACACATGTGTATGTACACACATATGATACAAATATACATGTATATATGTATACATACACAAATATAAAGGACAAAAATCAGAGTGAACCTAACCTTTCCTGGGTCATGAACTTCTTTGGCAGACTCTTGAAGAGTATATGATGCCCTTCTCAGAATAATGCTGTTCATTGCATAAAATAAAATTTATAGCATTGCAAAGGAAAATAATTATAACTAAATACAATTATACATGCATATTCATACACACACACACACACACACATATATATATATTCTATCTATCTGTTCATTTGTTTGTTTGTTTTGCAAAAGTTCACTCATGTTAAAGGACTCCAGGGCTCTTGGTATTTTGTGGTTTCAAAGTCCCCTGACTTGCAATCACACAAATATCCCCATTAAACGATTTCTTTTGCATTCCCTCCAATCGCCATCTAAAGCACCATATGATTTCTTCCTCAGAGTGCATGGTTTTCCTCCACTCAGTTTCTCCTGATGCCTCATCATGGCATGGAGGTGACAAGGTTCCCAAAGGCTATGCCAGCAGCACAAAAATTCTGGCCTGCTTTACCAGGATAGAAAGGATTTTAGCCTAGGCTAGTGATAGATGATGCATCTGCTATCTGAGGACCAGCCCAGCCAGGTTCTGAGAAGTTCCTTGCCAGGTTGGTCTTAGGGCAATGGATTGTGGTGCTCATGGCAGCTCTTGAAAACTGTCTACTACATTGAGGATAGATCACAAGATCACAGAATCAGAGCTTCAGAGGACCTCGGAGGCCATCTAGTTCAATTTGCTCACTTTACAGATAAGGAAACTGAGTCCCATAGTATGAAGTGACTTGTCTGAAGTCACACAGAGGCAGGATCTGAACCCAGGTCCCCTGACTTTAAAATCCATGCTTTTTTCCCACTGTGGTGTGCTGAACTTCATTCTGCATCAGAGGTGGGAACACTTACACCATGAAATTATAGCTTCTTAAAAGATTGAAGGGACTGATTTTTGTCTGATCCTCTCTAGAGAAGAGGTTTGCATAGGATGTCACCAGGAACCTGAATGGAGGAAGAGGTGGTGAAAAAGGCAAAGTGGGACAGCTAGGTGGCACAGTGGATAAAGCACTGGCCTTGGATTCATGAGGACCTAAGTTCAAATCTGGCCTCAGACACTTGACACTTACTAGCTGTGTGACCCTGGGCAAGTCACTTAACCCCAATTGCCTCACCAAAAAGAAAAAAAAAAAGGCAAAGTGACACAGCAGGCAAAGAATGACTAGCCGGGTATACCACAGGCAATCCTGTCTCACAACTTCATGGGGTGAGGGGGTAAGAATGGGGAGAATGACTGCAATGTTTCAAGGGAACTCAGAGGTTCTGTACTCCAGTTTTTTCAGATACCCTCTATTTTAGTGAGGGTATACTCACATTCAGAGACACCCAAGTAGCTTTCTCACATGTAATTCCAGTGGTGAGGTCTTGAGCCAGAAGGAACCTGAAAGGTCATCTACCCTAATCATCTTCCTTTTATAGAGGAAACTTTGGCCTATTCATTGGTGACCTGAGAGAATCAGGGAAGGAGGGAACAGTGCAAAGGACAATACAGTAGAAGAAGAGAATTAAATTCCTTTTTCTGCTACTTATGATCTGAAGCAGCTAGGTGGCACAGTGGATAGAGAGAATCAGGCCTGGAGTCAGCAAGACTCATCTTCCTGAGTTCAAATCTGACCTCAGAGACTTACTAGCTGTGTGACCCTGGGCCGATCACCAACACAAAAGTTCTCCAATGCGTGCAACTTCCGAGCATCTACACGCTACTGAAACAAAGACCACTGTGCTGGCTCGGTCATGTGCACCGCATGCAAGATGGGCGCATTCCTAAAGACCTACTCTATGGTGAGTTAGTCTCAGGCCAAAGACCTACTGGACGCCCCCAGCTTCGCTACAGAGATGTATGCAAGCGAGACTTGAGGGCTCTGGAAATAGACATCGGCAGCTGGGAGGAGCTGGCCAAGGACTGCGCCCGATGGAGTTCAGTACTCAGGAGCAACTTGCGCACAGCTGAGATGGGCCTTCAAGGTGAGGAAAAAGAAAGAATGACATGCAGGAACTGATGGGCAACAGAGAGTGCAATTTTCCGATGTCCTCCTTGCGGCAGGAGCTGCAGCTCTCGTATCAGACTGCACAGCCGCACTGTGGCCTGTGGCTCTTCAGGGCGCTGATCCATGGTCGTCCGTGACTGGTGGAAGCCTACTACTAACCCTGGCCCAGTCACTTCACCCAGTTTGCCTCAATTTCCTCATCTGTGAAAATGGGGAAATGGGGATAATAATAGCATCTACCTCCTAGGGTTCTGGTGGTGGTCGTTGTTGTGAGGATCTACTACATGGGGCCTGACTTACAGTAGGTGCAATAATAAATGGTAGCTATTATCTCAGTGACTTTAGAAAAGTCATTTGTGTCTCAGTTTCCTCATCTGTAAGATGAAGAAGTTGGGCTCCATGATCTCTAAGCTCATTTCCAGCTATGAGCTTATGTGACATTCCCACCTCACCTCACCTTTATTCTTCGTAGCTTAATGCACTTCATGAAGCAGCTTGTGCCCAGCATTCCTGGAAATACCTTGGCCACCATGTCTGCAGGGATTTGTCTCTTCATGTTTCCCAGGGTCTCCTTCAGGTCTTCCCTAAGAGCTCTGTGGTTTTTTTTTCAGGGTTGTAATGCTTTTCAGGATTTTAAATGATTTTCATCCCACTTTGTGGAGGAGGAAGAAAATCTATAACACCTGAAAGTGATAGAAAACTGGTAAAGCTTAATAAACTCCATGACTGGCTCACTCCCGCAACTATATATCAAAGGCAAAACAAATGTATTGATGAGTTCCTCTCCAAAGAGCACCTATAAATTGCAGCTGGTTGAAATAAACCTGTTTTGGAAAAAGTCACATATTATGTAATTTGGACTATTATAGACATAACTGTCCCATGACCAAACCTGCCTCTACCAGGTTCTTTTTGCAAAAGGTCAAAGGGCACAGGGGGCAGCTAGGTGGCATAGTGGATAGAGCACCGGCCCTGGAGTCAGGAGTACCTGAGTTCAAATCTGGCCTCAGACACTTAACACTTACTAGCTGTGTGACCCTGGGCAAGTCACTTAACCCCAATTGCCTCACTAAAAACAAAAAAAATGTCAAAAGGCAGTGGCACTAGGGAAAGGCATGTGATCATCCCTTGGAATTGCTTTTTAATCAGAGAGCTTTTCCATTTAGGTATTCCCAACAAAGGATTGAAGGATGGTAAATAGAGCCGGATTATTATTCTGATTTAACATATAAAGAAACAATGGAGGCTCTTACAAGGTCTTCCCCAAAGCTACCCAGAAAGTTAGAGTCCTAGCCCAGCTTTTCTCTTTGGCCTACAATGTAATCTGAAATCTGACTTTAACTGGGTTCCATTTCCCAATGTGTAATTTAAGATTCTAAATGTGGGTTCTAATCTGTTCCCCCAGTTTTGGGGGAAATTGACTAAAATCACTGATAAAACGAGTATAGGTTTTTAAGGGTTTATTGAAAGATAGAAAGAGAAAGATTGAGAACAGAATTCCAACAGCCTGGCATTCCTATCTTTCCTCAAATTTCCTGTGAAGTCCTCTGCCGCCACTACCACCATCAAGTCAGGAACCAAAAAGAGTCAGACCTCTCTGCACAGGCCCTCCTTCCTCCTTCCTGTCCCCTCCCAGAAAATGGAAGGCTCCTCAAAGTGATTGGCTGGTAACCTTGGTGGACAGTACCCATGTGCAAATGTTACTTCCTGATGCCAAGGAAAAGCCGCATGGCCTTGCCCTCTGAGGCATTCTCCTCATGGTGCAGTTTTCCTATAGTAAGTGTCCAGTAGGTGGCGTCATTCCAATAATTACACCAAACAGGGAAACAGTCTCTCACCCACTGAGAGCCAACTAGGTAGTACACTGTATTGAGCAGTAGGCTTGGGGTCAGGAAGACTCATCTTCATCAGTTCAAATCTGGCCTCAGATATTTACTAGCTGTAATCTTGGGCAAGTGACTTCACCCTGTTTGCCTCAGTTTTCTCATCTTTAAAGTGAGTTGGAGAAATAAATGGCAAATCACTCCAGTGTCTTTGCCAAGAAAACCCCAAATTGGGTCATGGAGAGTCAGACATGATAGGGGAAAAAAAGTGAGCAACAACAACACTATTATAATTCCCATTTTAAAGATGAGCAAAGTAGGTCTAAAAGAGATTGACACAATTTGCTCACCATCTATCTCCTAGCTAGTAAATGTTTGAGATAGGATTGGAAGATTATCTTCTTGATTCTGGGTCCATCAATTCATTCAGCCACCAAGCCTCCCAATTATATTTTATTTGCCGAAAGTCACACAGCAAGTTCATAAGCATCAGAGTTATAGCTCAGTTTTTTCCCCCTGGTTCAGAGCCCTTCAGTCATGTGGTCTACAGAAGGCAGAGTATTTACTAGCACTGGACCCGTAGGTTTTCCCCAGGGCACCAATATCAAAGGTGCCACTTTCACCTTGTGATCCTCTGCCTGCGTGTGATGTGCTTACCCCCATTCATACCCCTCAGGGCCCTTTCCTTGAGGCTTCCCCATGGTATATCAACCACCCTAGAGTTCTTTCATATAAGACAGTTACAACTCCCAAGGTCCCATCCCCTGAGTCATTGTGTGACACAGCTACTGACCTTAGAATCCAGTTGCTTGGGGTCTCCCTCTTCCAGGCTCACCACCTAACTTCCAACCATTAAAAGGCTTGGACCAATCAGTAAGTCAACAAGTATTTATTTGGTTTATACTATCTTCCAGCTTAGCTTTGGGGATACAATGAAAGGCTAAAATGTGTTCTCTACCTTCAAGTTCACATTGGAATAGGGGAGACTGTAAATGGGAATTAATCTGAGAGGGAAAGATATAGCTATTATGGGAGGCTGGTGAAGAGAGGAGACCAGCAAAAGTCTCTTGCATCAGCTTCTTGATGAATCTTGCAGCAAGCCAAGGAATCTAAAAGATAGAGGTGGGAAGGAAAAGGACTACTATTCCCTTTCTTGGCTCAACTGCCTTTTCCCCCAGTAAAAAAAAAAAAAATGTCGTTATGTTTCCAGTGCCAGGAATTTTGGCTGTATAGAAAACTGGGTCTTCTTTCTCTTCCTTCCTTCCTTCCTTCCTTCCTTCCTTCCTTCCTTCCTTCCTTCCTTCCTTCCTTCCTTCCTTCCTTCCTTCCTTCCTTCCTTCCTTCCTTCCTTCCTTCCTTCCTTCCTTCCTTCCTTCCTTCCTTCTTTCCTTTCTTCCTCCCTCCCTCCTTGTCTGTCTGTCTGTCTGTCTGTCTGTCTGTCTGTCTGTCTGTCTGTCTGTCTGTCTCTCTCTCTCTCTCTCTCTCTCTTTCTTTCTTGGTGTGTGTGTTTGGGTCTCATTTCAAAGAATGAGAAACCATTTCTGACCCATTCCTTTTTCAACTCACTCCTGTGGACACGATTCATCCCCGATTCTCCCAGAGGGAATGAGAGAAAGCTGCTCCAGTGGTTCCCACCGGCACATGACATTTGCCTTTGCTTTTGGTCAAGACTTTGGAGAGGAGGGGGCCAGAGTTGAAGACATTGCTATTCTTGTCAAGAGCCCTCCTGCTGTTGTACTTTTTTGTTAGGTTGAATCAAATTATATATTATATAACCCCAGTATTATGAGGTGTCGGGGGTTTAACATGCCCTCCTCCCCCCACCAAGGAAGAGGAGTGAAGCTTCTGGCCCATTCCCAGGTACCTGCTTATTAAGCCCTACCCAGAAGTTACAAAGCTCTAGTCGCAAATGTGGGGAAACAGAGCCCACCGTGCTGACGTTGGTAGCTGTGCACAGACGCACATGGAGTATTTCAGTAATTGCTTGCTTGGTGCTTTTTATTTATCTACATATGCCCAGAGAGAGGCTACCACCCACTCAGTTTCTCTTGGAAAATCACACACACGTGTGCCCCAACACATTCAACTGCATTCCCAACTCTGCCCACTCTGTGCCTGCCTGGCCCCATTCACAGGGAGAAAATAGCAGCAGCCACAATCAGAGAGGGATTAGACTGTCAGATGATCCTCCCCCTCTTGGTGGTGACAGCACTAACCAGTCGCCCACCCTCCTAGCTTTCCTTAAAAGGCAAGGCTCATTGTCTGTAGGGAAGGGAGGAAGAACACATGAATGGGCACAATTTTTCCTTCTCACTTGTCTTTTTTTTTTTATTTTTAGAGTGATTACTTAGCCTAGACTTACCATCAATCTATCAATCAACAGCTATTTAATAAGTGCCTACTATGTGCCTGGTGTTGTAGTAAGCACTGGAAATAAAAACAGAATAAAGAAACAGCAAATTCTAAAGGGGGAGATGCTATATGCATATACATCACAGTAAACAGAACTGCTGCTGGATGCAGGGGTGTTTGCAGTGTCTGCCTATGGGATTCCTCGACTCTGGATTCATGTATGCAGACCAGTCTTGCATTTCCAACTGTCAACTGGATATTTTGAATTAACTGCCCCATAGACATCTAAAATGTAGTATGTCTAAATCTGAACTAATTTTTCCCTAAAACACAGGTCTGACTATGTAACACCTTCCCTTCCTGACTCCCACTTACTAAATTCCAATGGTAATTACCTCCAGATAAAAATTTCAAATAGTCTGAATTGTCAAGCCCTTCATAAGCTAGTCCCTTCCATTTGTCCAGTCTTTATACCTTATACCTTGCCCCTTCTCTGCTCTGACCAAGCACACGCACTCTGTGATGCCTCAAAATGGAGCAGGTCCTTTTCCTGGAACAAGACGTTCCTTCTTCCAAATCTCAGCATTTTCAATGGTCGTTCCCAATGTCTGGAATGCTTTTCCTTTACATCTTCACCTCCTGGTTCCCCTGACTTCTGTCAAGCTTCAGATCAAATCCAACCTTCCTCAAGATGCTTTTCCCAGGCACAGCTAGCTAGTGTCTATCTTCGGAGATCACCTCCAGTTTTCCTTGTGTATGTCTTGTATGCATCTTCTTTTATCGCATGTTGCCTTTCCTGACAGAATGGGAGCCCCATGGAGGAAGGAACTGTTTTGTCTTTCTTTATATCTACAGGGCTTAGCACCGTTCCTGGAGCACAGGAAGCACCTAAGAAGGAAAAAAGTCCCTGGGCTCTGCTTCTAACTCTCAGGGCTCCTATACTGGGCCTCAGCTGTCCTCTCATCCTTGCAGATCTCTTCACCCTTTTCGTCTTCTGACCTTCTGACCGTAGAAGATCCCAATGCCTCTGGCAGCCTCTTCCTTCACAGAACCTCCATTTTGAGGAAGAACCAGACTAGCTCTGAAGGCCCTGCCACTCCTTTCCCAGCTCCAATCATAACTGTCTGGACTTCTATATCATGTCCCTTGTAGGAGTATATTCTCTCTCACTCTACTTTTCAGTTCCCTTTTATGTATGATCTTTCCCCATTAGAATATATGCTGTTTGGATATAAAGAATCTCTTTTTCTTATCTCAGTGTTCAACATAGTGCCTGGTACACGCTAAGCAGTCAATGAGTACTTCTTGACTTGGCTAGAGGAGTGTAAGGGAACAGAATCATTCTGCCCCTATTTATGCCAATTATAGGGTGACATACCCTCTGAGAGAACACTGAGATGCCAAAGAAAAAGGGACTTGTACCAGCTTGGTTATGAATAGGTCTGATTAAAGTTAATTAGGTTCATTGGGAGAGTTTACTCAGAAGAGACCAGTTGTCCTGGGTGGCAGCAGTAACCTGGTAGATCCCCTCACCAACCCCAAGCCATTACTCATCAAAACAGAACAAAGTAGGCATAGCACCAGGATGGCCCAGGGTCACGTGCAGTGCAAGCTTTCCAATGGGATAGTTGGGACTTCTTTTGCTGTCTCTATTTACTCAAGGTAGTTTACAATTTTCTGTGGAGTCACAGGTCACATTCTTACTCTGATCAGCATTATACAAGGAGCCTGACACCAAAAGAGCTGTTGAATTGTAGGAAACCTGAAGTGAAGTCCTAGACCTTCCATTAATAAGTTGACATTCAAGGCCACCCACTTTTCTGACTCTCATTTACCTTTCTTGCTTTATCTTTCACTATCTTTCTTTCAGTCTTCCACACTCAATTCATGCTGAACAACTTCCATTCCTCATTCTAGTCCTGCCCTCTCCTGTCTCCATGCATTTCCACATGCTGTCCCCTTATACTTTGCCTCCCATGACTAGGAGGGAACATCCTCATTTCTGACCATGGAAATCCTTCTCTTGCTTAAAAGCCAAGAGTTACTTCCTTTTCTATCAAGTCTTCCCTAGCTAGAAAGTGGTCCCTCTTTTCTCAAATTGTCTCTTTCTACTCTACCTCTTCTAAGTCTTCAGTCATTTAACAATATTTCTAGACATTTAACAACATTTTGCATTAATCAATCAATAAATCACTAAATATTTATTATGCAGTTACTACGGGTAGACATTATTTGAGGCACTAGAGATGAATAACAATGGCTAGATCCTACCCTCAAGGAGATTACATTCTACTAAATGTTCAAATGGCCATGAAGGTGGATGAAGCAGGTACCATGGAATGCTTAGAGCTTGGTAATCCAACATATCCCTGGGCTATCACCAGCCATCATCTTAAAAAAAATTTGATTGCTTTTAATTTTGATATTCACAAACATGAAATGGAAGAAGCACTTTATATATACCCTAAAATAGAAAAAAAAAAGAGGATCATACATGAAACAAGTTCTAATAGAGAGAGCTGGATTGTCTTGAGTAAAAAATTCATCCTGGAACTTTTGGCTGGAAAATAGTCTCACTCTGTACTTATGTGAGTTAGGCTGCTTTGGGGTTTTTTATGGCATTATTTGGGGGTGAGTGGATGGGTTTATGGGGAGCTTGTGAGAGTCACAGACTCTCCTCTGCCATCTTGGCTCCTCCTCCCCCGCCCCCAACCTGGCACTTTCAAAGCTATCCTCATTCCTTCTGGACTTCCTCCTATTCTATTGCATGTTTGGTGGGAGGGTTTGCCATGCCCTTTTCAGGGCTGCCCATCCACCTTAACCAAACTCTTATCTGTTCTCTAAGAAGCTATGGCAGTGGTGACACACTGATAAATCCATCTTAACAGATAGGCTAAACTGGGTTAAGAGTAACTGACTGGCCTTAAACTCAGTGGTGAGTTAGGAGAATGTCTACCCCAAACATGTGAAGACTTCCCCAGCAGATTGGGTGGATGAGAACAATTTGTTCGATAGGTCGTGAAGAGGCTGAAACAGGTGCTATGGAATGATTAGAGCTTGGTCAGATATAGAAGATGCCAAGATCATCCACTGTCTCCCAGCCAATTGCCACTGGTCCTGACTTTTGTCTACTTTTGACTGGACTTTGATGACTCTGAAAGAGTATAACTGACTCACTTAAATCTAATTTACATGTAAGTTATGACCCTGTGATATTATTGGTCCTCTTCAAAAATGAAGGATGAAATATATTATATATATATGTATATATATGTATATATGTATGTATATATATATATATGTATGTATATATATATATATATATATATATATATATATTTGGTGAGGCAATGGGGGTTAAGTGACATGGCCAGGGTCACACAGCTAGTAAGTATAAAGTGTCTGAGGTAGGATTTGAACTCAGGTCCTCCTGAATCCAAGGCAGGTGCTCTATCCACTGTGCCACATAGCTGAACCTGGATGAACAATATATATTTTTTTAAAAAAACTATTAATTTCCTTTCTTTTTTTTGAAGTAGGGGAAGGGGAATTCTAATCCTAATCTTGGTCATTTCCATCCTCTCCTACCCCAAATTGAAAAAAATAGGAACACAGTCAACCCTAATAAATTCCTACACTGTTCATGTCAGTATACTTTAATTTGTATCTTATGCTCATCACCTCCCATTCTGGAGGCAGGCAGTGCAGATATTGAGAAATTTGCAATAGTGTTTGGTTATTATAATAATCTGAGATGTGACACCTTTCAAACTGATTGACCTTTACCAAGTTGTTATTGTTATCAACTCACTCACACTGCATTAGTTCCTATAACCATCTTGACAAAAGTCTTGCCACTGGATTTTGGTGGTTCTGGAAGAGAGAATGAGGCAATTTGGTGCAACTGTGCCTCAATTAAATCTGATGTCATCTAAATGTGATGTCATTGATACTCTTCAAAAACAAAGGACAAACAATAACATCTCAATTATCTGTGCATATTCCATTTCCCCAATCATAACTTCCTTGAAAGCAGGGAATACATTACTTTAAAAATATGTATGTATATTTATTTGCATATGTGTGTGTGTGTATTTTAATCTTTAGTGCTGAACCCAGTGCCAGGTGTTATACTAGTTGCCCAGTAATATGACCAAAATCATCTTTGCCATTGGAAGGAGGAAATAAGCATTTATTAAGCACCTATTATGTGTCAGGCACTGTTTTAAGCCTTTTACAAATGCTATGCCTTTTAATCTTCACAACAACCCCTGAAGGTAGCTACTATTATTATCCTCACTTTATAGTTGAGGAGACTGAGGCAGATAGAACTTAAGTGATTTGGCCAGGGTCACACACTGTCTGAGGCCAGATTTGAACTTAGGTTTTCCTGACTCCAGGCCCAGTGCTCTATCTAGTTCATCACCTAGCAATCTAGTTATTCTCTTGGAGTAGATACAAATAATCAGACTTGAATCCATGGCTGGTATTAGGACCCATCCGGCAATGACAAATCCTATCATGGTTTTTCCTAACCCCTCTTTCGTCCTGACACATGCAGGTGTCATCCCAAAGAAATCTTTACTAAGTCATTCTTCCATTATACCATAGAGAGTTCCCTAGCCCACAAACTCCTATCTATCATACTATCATAATGCAGGGAGCAGCCCCTTTTACCACACACACACACACACACACACACACACACACACACACACTCTTTCCCCACACTAAACCTAAAGATGACCACAGTACATTTGACAGTAAGTTCCCCTCCTTCTGAAGGGCAAGTTTCCTTTATCTTTTAGCTTTAGCTTCCTAACCTTCCTTCTGTGACATCTTATTCCTCACCTTCATTGTAATCCTCCTTTTACCAGAATAGCCTTCCATATTCTGAAATAACCATGAATCCTTAGGATATGTAAAACAACAGCAATAAAACAGGCATCACAGTTTCCCTTATGGTACCACCTAAGTTATTTGACTTTAAACACTTGGAACTGAGCCACATTTTTGCATAAATTGTCTTTCTTGGAATCATAGAACCTCAGAAATGGAAGACCTTAAGGTCTTGTCTGTGATGCAAGAATGATGGGACAGTAACCAAGAATTAACTTAGGAAGGTTTATTGAGTTTGATAGTAAGGGAGGTCCACACACATGAGCAGACTCTCCAGAGTGAATTTACATGGGGCAATATGTGCTTAACCTGCAAATGAAGGGAAAGGCTTTAGGCAAAAGGAGTTTGGAAGGGGATGTTGCAAGGGCTGGCTGATTAGATAAGAACCTCAGGACCTAAGTGGTCATACTTTTTCCTGGAGTCCTTGAACCATTACAGTTTCCTGGAACAGATAGTATCATAATAGGATATCCTTGCAATTATGGTGGGAGGGATTAGTGGGATGGGGAGCATGACAATGAGGGGCTTTTAGTGGGTGGGCTAAAGCTTAAACCCAAGAAGGAGGGAGTTGTGTTCAGTTTGTGATCCAGAGTCTATTAGTCCAACCTACACCTGTTTGGGCATCCCTTCTTTTTCATTACCAAACAAGGGGCTGTCCAATCTTCTTTTAAAAAATTTTTTTTTAGGCAGGGCAATGAGGGTTAAGTTACTTGCCCAAAGCCACACAGCTAGTAAGTGTCAAGTGTCAAAGGCCGGACTTGAACTCAGTTCTTCCTATATCCAGGGCAGGTACTCTATCCACTGCACCACCTAGCTGCACAGCCATGCAATCTTGATGAGGAAATATTTATAGAGAGGAAACTTACTATCTCACAAGGCAAGCCATTACACTTTGGGGGTAGCTCTAATATTAGGAAATGTTTCTTAGAAACATCTAGGAATCATAGGAAATAGAACATTGGGCTCAAAGTCAAGAAGACCAGAGTTCAAATTTGACCCTGGACACTTCCTAGCTATGTGACCCTGGTCAAGTCACTTTACCTCTGTCCTCTTCAGTTTCCTCAACTTCAAAAATGGGAATAATAATAACATCTACCTTGCATGGTTGCTATGAGGATCAAATGAGGCCATAGCTGTAAAGCACTTTGCAAAGTGCTTAGTACATAACTGACTAAATGATGCAAATGCTTGTTTCCTTCTTTCTTTAGTCTACCTTTTCCCCTTTAATCTACCTTTTTTCCATTTTTACCCATTGATCTTAGTTTTTTCCTTCTGGAGTCCAGTCAAGCAAGGCTAAGCTCTCCTTCACATGAATCTCCTTCCACCTCTTGCCCCAATTCCTCAAGTATTCTCCACACTTAAGAAGCCCATTTCCCTTTAGCTGCACCATCAATGGCACAGTCTTTAGGCCTTTCAGTACCTTGGCCACCTCCTCTCATATGCACTCTGTTTTTTCAATATCTTACCTAAAAATGTGGTGTCTAGAACTGAGTACAATGTTAGGTGTTATAGTACCAGGGTAGAGTACAGTTACACTTTTTGCCATCCTTATTCTGTAGACTGCCTCTCTTAATGCATTTCAATCTATCAATGTAAATAAAGATTACCTTAACTTTGGGGTTACCATATTATACCACTAACATATAAAGATTGAGATCTACTAAAACAACCAGATTTTTTTCACATAAACTTGAAGAAAAAAAATTCCCACATTAGGAGATAACATATTTTGAATTCTAGAAAAAAAGCATAATAAGAAAACACTTTCTCACACCTCATCCTTCCAGAGATTTTGACCTCTTGGCTAGGAGATGCTTAATAAATGTTTTTGGAATTCAGAAAAATTGAATTGTGTGCCTTAATACATGTCACTTCCCCTCTCTAGGGCTCTGATTTACCATCTGTAAAAGGAAGGGGTTGGGTTAGGTGGTCTCTGAAAGTCCTTTTCTCCTCTGACGTTTTGTGATTCTTTAGCAAAAAGTTGAGGGATTCTTTCTGATCTTCAGATGTCTTAGTGCATTTTCCTTTCACCATTGGCTAATATGATCATATTCATTAACAAAATTATCTAGCTTGACCATGTAAATCCTCTTTTGATTCTGCCTGGGAGAGGAGTAAAGTGAGAATCAGTGAATTCCCTAATACTTCAGTGTTCTGATGGGTGTCGTGAAGGTAATGTGCAGAGCTCTCACAAGAAAAGAGTGAGCTCTTTCTATTATTAAGTAATGGAGTCTAAAAATACCCCTGTCTAAGTGACCTCAAAGTAGCAGCCAGCCTGGAGGCAGTCTTGCATTAACCGATAGCCAGAAGTGACATCTGTCTACTGGAGATTTGTCAGTGAAGGAAGCACTGGAACTCATCTCTGAGCTCATTCCCAGGGTGTTTCTCATGCCTACTGGAATTTTCTCCCTTCTCACTTCCACCTTTTGGCTTCCTTGGCTTCCTTGGTGACTCAGTTGAAATCTCATTTTCTAGGGGCTATTCTCAAACATCAGATTTTTTTTTGGGGGGGTGGGGTAATGGGGGTTAAGAGACTTGCCCAGGGTCACACAGCTAGTAAGTGTCAAGTGTCTGAGGCTAGATTTGAACTCAGGTCTTCCTGAATCCAGGGCAGGTGCTTTATCTACTGCGCCACCTAACTTCTCTCCCTCCCCCAATCTAGGGGCCATTCTCAATTCCCTCCTTTGCTAATGCCTTCCCTCTGAGATTACCTCCAATTTATCTTGTATCCATCTTGTATGTATATAATTGTTTGCATATTTTCTTACCCCCTATAATATGAGAGCAGAGACAATTACTGCTTTTTTTCATACCCCAGAACTTAGAACAGTGCCTGGTATATAGTAGATACTTAATAAATGCTTCTTGACTTGATTCTGAGCAACACTAGGATTTAGCTCCAGACTTAGAAAGGCTGTTGCACTATACACTTTGCTTTTTACTCTCTAGTTGACACAAATATATAGGAAGCTCCAAGTAGAAGACTGGCAAAGAAGATACCTGCCTTTTAACATTTTTTGGGGGGCATTTAACATTTCTAAGTCACTTTGTTATTTTGACCTGGTTTCTTTTCCCACCATATTTCTTTTTCTCTCTCCCTCAGCACAATGTTTCTTTGAAGGCTTGTTTTTGGGTTCTACTGATTAAAATAGTATTGCTCTTTGTGTCAGACCCTGGTTCTTTGCCATCTTGAACCTTTGGGAGACTTTTAATTCAGTCATAAATAATCTAGGCTGGGCCATTAGATTCCAGGAGGATCACATCATAAGTCAATATTCACCCAGGGGAAATCCACCCTAAATTATTTTTTCTGAATAAGCTCAGAAATGTTGAGGTATTTAAATCCCTGACTGAAGTCTCTGAGTTGTTTATTTTCTTAATTAATGAGCTTAATATTCCACCCATTCTCTGATTGCTTAGTTCCTTGTCCTTCTACTTCTTCACTGTCTTAACACCCACACTTATATGCCCACTCTCCAAAACCCAAACCTTCTTTAACATCTCCACTGTCTACCACATACTTTCTTTTCAAATTTATTTTTTTGGGAGGCAATTGGGGTTAAGTGACATGCCTAGGGTCACATAGCTCCTAAGGGTCAAGTGTCTGAGGCCAAACTTGAACTCAAGTCCTCCTGATTCTAGGGACAGTGCTCTATCCACTGTGCCACCTAGCTGCCCCTGTCTAGCACATACTCTTTTTTGGAGTCAAGTCAGTAAACATTCATTAAATGTCTGCTAGGTGTTGGGCACTGTGCTAAGCACTGGAAATAAAAAGAGAAGCAAACTATTTTTTTTCTTATTTAGTAGTTTATTTCTCCCCAATTACATGTAACAAGCAAACTTTTTTAAAAACATGTACATGCTTTGTGGGCAGCTAGGTGTCCCAGTGGATAAAGCACCAACCCTGGATTCAAGAAGACCTGAGTTCAAATCTGACCTCAGACAGTTGACACACACTAGCTGTGTGACCCTGGGCAAGTCACTTAACCCTCATTGCCCTGCAAAATACAAAAACAAAAACAAAAGTATATGCTTATTTGTAAAAAGAAAAAAAAATACAAAGGATGATCCACAATATTAGAAAAGTATCAATTTAAGAAATTATTAATGTATTACTGTAAAAATGATCTTGCAAAGGGGTTAGTGTGAAGTAGCATATACTTTCAAGATACCAAATATGTTCTCGCTAGGCTTTATTCAGATACTTCTGTGAATCTGGGATCACATCAAGGTGGGCAATACATCCACCAGGGAGGACAGCAGCTCATATCCACCTCTTCATCCTGTATATGTCTTACCTATGCCCTCCAGTCAATTTTGTGCTGGATGTCTTCCTATGGTTTTCTTAGCATTTCATAGGGAGCTCTGCAAAAATCATCCCCAGAAGCTTCATTATGGCAATGAGTTAAGACTGAGACCTTGAAGACTGATCCATTATAAGTCTGGAAGAAGAGCCCAGAAAGCACTGTCAGATGATAGTTGTCTGTTTGAGAGATGATTTTCTAAGGAAAGAAGAGTAAATTAAAGAAATATTTCCATGGAGTTATGGTAAAAAAGCTATTCAGTTAGTAATCTTACTAAGTCCGTATCTAGTATCTCCTCAGGTTGTCTAGGTATCTATACCTAGTCTATGTAATGTGACTGTCATTTTTTTCAGGAGAGATGCATGAAATGAAATTTCCATTTTAGCCTCCTACCAAAATCTACCATATTCCCAGGGTTTCCCTAAATACTGGGTTGACTACATCCTACTTGCCTTGGTTAATTCTACTACCACAAGTCCTAGAAGGTGAGGAGGTCAGTCTAAATAATCTCAAATGTTCCATTCAACTTTCCTCAGCCAAAGAGAAGTTAGTAATCATTCCTGACTCACCTTTGCTCTCTGCCAGCATAATTCTTCAGGACCCTACCCTTCTACTTCCAAGGGAGAGGGGATAAGGAAAACAGTGCTGTGAAGGGATAACACTGGAAATTAACCATACATACTCTGACACCAACTACTCATCCACTATCCAAGAGGCATCTAATCTGTCTCACTTTTTCAGAGATATTAAAAAAAATTATGATCAATAACAAAGAGAAATATGTTTTGGCTAACTGGTTGAAAGAAGGTCACATGTGATAGGGGAAAAAGCAATGAAATTGGAGCTAGAGAATCTAATTTCAAATCTGGGTTCTACCTACATAGTCATGATAACTCACTTTCCTACTAAAGGTCCTCAATTCCTCATCTGTAAAATTATAGGGCAGGACCAGTGATCTTTAAGGTCTCTCTTTTTTTGGGGGGGGGGCAAGGCAATTGGGGTTAAGTGACTTGCCCAGGGTCACACAACTAGTAAGTATTAAGTGTCTGAATCCGAATTTGAACTCAGGTCCTCCTGACTCCAGGGTCAGTGCTCTATCCACTGCACCACCTAGCATCTCTTTGAATTCTTGATCCTCAAATTCTTGAAAGCAGGGAACTTTCTATTTATGCATTCATGTATATATGTATGTATTTTTGTTTATTTATTTGTTTATTCAGTCATCCACTCATCCATTTATTCATTTATTTAGTCATTCATTCATTCATTCATTTGTTCATTCCTTATCATTTGTTTATTGGAGGAGAACTGGGTTGTGACTTGCTCAGGGTAAGTATCTGAGGCTATATGCAGAGAGATTTTGTTTTGTTTTGTTTTGTTTTTTTGGTGAGGCAATTGGGCTTAAGTGACTTGCCCAGGGTCACACAGCTAGTAACTTGTCAAGTGTCTGAGGTCAGATTTGAATTCAGGTCCTCCTGAATCCAGGGCCAGTGCTCTATCCACTGTGCCACCTAGCTGCCCCCAGGGAGTTTTCTTGCTTGAGATAGCCACTCTTCATAATTGGTTTCATCAGGTAAAATGAGAAAAAATAAAGAAGCATCTTTCTTGTGTATCCTCAAATTTAGGACCTTAAGGAAATAACTCAGCAGTATCTTGACCTACCTAAGTAGACAGCTAAGTGATGGGGATGAGGATAGGGGAGAGAGGAAAGTTGGGTCCTGCAATGAAAAGCAATCATGCCATAAAAAGCAAAAGAAAACAAATTCTGTAGGAAGTAAGTTGCTAGGTCTGCCTGTCATATTGATGAATGTGCTGTGGACCCATCCAGACCACTTAGCTTCTTCTTGTGCTTAAGCAGATTCTCCTGTCCATCCATCACTGAGAGAGGGGAGAGGAGGAAGTGGGACATTGGGCCCCACACTTGATGCTACTTGAACAAATATTTACAGACAAAAGACAAAATATTCTGAAAGGACCTTTAAAAATTCTCAACACATACACAAACATTAAAAAACAAACCTGCCTCTTCCCTCTTGCCAATTGGATTGAATCACCACTCTTCTTCCCCTATACAAGACTTCTGGGATTCTCTGGAAGTGTCCTTAGAGTAGCCAATGCTGGAACTTCTGTGACATCATGGAATGAGCATCGAATCTGGATTTGGATGCCCCGAGCTACACTCTCATCTCTGCCCCTTCCTACCAGTTTAAACTTGGGTAAGTCATTTAAGGCAATTTTTTTTCTCCTGGCCTCAGTTTCCTCATCTATGATATGGACAGGGTGCCACACTAAATTCTGTGAAGGCAGAAATGGCTATTTTATGGCAATTCTACCACGTTGCCTTTGGAGGGCAGCACAGGTCTGCTGTCATTTGTTTGAGGAACCTCTACTCTGCCATGAGGATCTATGTTAATATAAGCAAAGGGAGATTGATGAAATTCATCAGACTTTAGTTGAAGGTTTGTTTATTTTTTACACACCCCCCCCGGAACAAATTTTAAAGCTCTTTATAATAACTAGTTCATATTTATATGGTGATTTATGATTTACAAAGTACTTTCCTCTGAGGTTGCTAGTGCCATATATTACTAAGCCCATTTTATAGATGAGTAAACAGAAGCCCAGAAAGTTTAATCACTTATGAATATGGAACAGAGGATTGGCCCATACCTAGATTACCTATAATGGAGGCATCCACAAGGTAGGTGTCAGGGACCTATTTCTGAGACAGGAAGATGGGTGCTTGCACCAAACCCTATGCCCCAAACCTCTATTTCACATGCCTAATATGGAATATAAGTGTGATTTTCTTCTTCTTCTTCTTCTTCTTCTTCTTCTTCTTCATCATCATCATCATCATCATTATCATCTTTAAGAAAATTCAGCCTCTCAATTCCAAGTTGAAGAAGGAAGTAAGACTGTTATGTATTTTAAAAAAATAATGAATGGATGAATGAATGAGTGGAAGGAAGGAAGGTAGGAAGGAGGGAGGAAGAGAGGGACAGAGGAAAGAGGAGGGGAGGGAGGGATGAAATAGGGGAAAAGGGGGGAAGAAGGAAGGAATGAAGGAAGATCTGGCAGTCTTAGTAGACTGAGTCAACAATATGACAGCTAATTAAAAACAACTCAATCTTAGTCTTCCCTGAGAGGTGTAATGTCAAGGAATAGGTAGGTGATGTTCCCACTGTCCTCTGCCCTTGTCAGATATATTTGGAATATTGTGTTCCGTTAAGGGGGTACCATGTATTAAGAAAGACATTGATAAGCTGTAGTATGCCCATAGGAGGGCAACCAGAATGGGTCAGGGCCATATGAGGATGGGTTAAAAAAAACTCTGGATATTTAAGTTGAGAAGAATATTCTTAGAGGAGGTGTAGACAACTGTCTCCAAGAATTGGAAGGGATATTATGTAGAACAGTGTTAAGGGCTAAAATTCTAGCTAGTCTGTCTAAAATATTTAATGAGTGGTCGCCAATAAATTATAAGCTTTAGCAAGAGTTAGACTTTTAAGCATTTATTAAGGAGAATAAGAATTTGGTAAAGAGAGAGAAAAAGGCCTAGATTCCTATCTATTAAAGGGAGAGCACATTTCTAGCTCCGCTCTCCACCAGAGTCCAGAGGAAAGAGCGCGAGACTGAGCGCCAGTCTCTTCCTTCCTCCTCCCACTAGTCCGCGTCACTTCCTGACTCCTGAAGAAAAGACTCCTGGTCTTGCCCTCAAAGACCTTCGCTTCATGGGCAGAACTCTTCTACAGTTAGTATCCAGCAGGTGGCGTTATTCCAATCGTTACAACAGGGATAATGCTTGCTCTATTTTTCCCAGAGAACATAGAGGCAATAGGTAGAAGTTGCAAAATAGCAACTTTAGCTTGATAGAAGGAAAGCCATTCTAACAATTTCATTCATATAAAGGTGGAATAGGCCCCCTTTGGAAGCCATTGTAGTGGAGTAGGAGACCACCTAACTGGAGATACTCAACAAAAGGCTGGCTAATTCTCTGCTATTGATATGTAGAAGGAATTCTTCAGGTTGGACCAGCTGGTTCCTGAGGCCTCTTCTTAATCTAAGATTCTGTGACCAATATAATCTTTCTCTGAAGCCTCATCATGGCATAAAGGTGATGTTCAGTTCTCTAAGAGAACTCAATGAGCATTTAACCTACTATGTGCTAGGCATCTTAAGCTCTGGTTGGTCCTGTCGTCCTTGAAAGGTTTTAAGTAAAATGTAGGGTCTTTGAGAATAGGGACTATATTTTTTGTCTTTGCATCTCCAGAACCTAGTCCAATTACCTGCATGTAGAAGGTGTTCAACAGATGCTTGTTGAATTAAATGGTTGAATGAGTTATAGGTCTTCCTATATTTGAGGATTCACATGTGAAGAATGAATTGAGTTGAACTAAATTGAGCTTGACACCTGTTTATGTATGAATTGTGCATCTGTTACCAAAGGAGGCAGGGTATAGCTACACCTAGGGCACTGGCCTGAGAGACAGGAAGACATGGATTCCAATCCCACCTCAGACACTTGTTATGTGAACAAGTCACTTAACATCTGTGTACCTCAGTTTCACATTTGTAAAATGAATATTTTATACTTGATAACCTCAAACTTTTCTTCCATCTATAGTCTATGGCCCATCTATAGTCTAAGGCTATATAACTCTGTGATTAGGCTTTTATTGATTGGATAGGCTCCTAATCCAAAGGCAATTACCAGCATTGGATTATTTTCTCCAAAACCACTCACAAAGACCATCTATACATACATAAAGAGGTAGGATCTGCATTAGTGGAAAAGTTACTTGCACTGAAAAAAAAATCCAAGATTTTTGAAGCATCGTGATACCATCATAGTACCCTGAGATTTCATATATGTGCTTTCTTTATACCTGTCACAACTTATCCTCAGATTTGATCCAAATTTCATATCTATGCCAATGGACCAGGGAAAAATGGACCTTAGTTATAGTATCAGGTTAGGAAAAAAAAAAGAACAAGGATGGTTCCCATGTTTCTTTCCTCCTCATCTTCCCTTTACAACTAAAGGTAAAGAACGTCAATTAATAAGGAGAAGGGAGAGGAGCTCTTAGGATTGGTACAGGAAAACTGAGCCTTATGTTCTTCTCCAGCTGTCTTATATGTCTATGTGGCTCAGTTCTAGCTCTCCAGTTAGGCAGTGGATTCCTGGAGGGCATGGGCATGGCTTCAATTCTCTGAATCCCTTCCAGGGACCCAGTGATTGGGCAGGCAACCATGTACAAAAGGATGAAAACAAGGGCAGGTAACTGAGTGTGAATGTAAAAGAGCAGCAGGGTTCTTTAAGAAGAGTTTCAGGAAGCTAAGGCCAAGTAGAAACTGAGGATCAAGATGATTTTCTTTTTGATTCAGAATTCCCTGTGTTGGGCACTCCCAGGCTAGAAACTAGATCAGCAACTCATGGGTAACTTCAAGTCTTAGAGATTGCCTGAGGGCCTGAAGAGGTTAACCAACTTGCTCTTGGTCACATAATATATGTCAGAGACAAATTCCGAATTCAGGTCTTGATTTTGTATCCATTACATTACACCATCTCTCAATGAATGTTAAGGCTAACTATAGGAGGAGTACAAAAAATATTTAAAAAGAACTAGGTTTGCTCTGAGCAGTGTGGGTGGGAAGATGATAATGGATGAAAGAAAAGAGTTCTGCAGAATGAATTACCCATTATTTTCCTTGGCTCCCCTGCCCCCACCAACCTCTCCATAATGAGAATGACCTTCAGACAGGAAGTATAGAACAACAACAACAAAAATAACTGGGAGTTGAAAACCCGGATAACTAAAGACGTGGTAAGAGTATGTAGCTGTCTACAATGAGTTAAGTCACCAGTGTTGGATGAATTAATACACTCGTGTATTGAAGAACTGGCAGATGTGATTTCTGAGTCTCTACCAGTGACCTTTGAAACAATCTGGCAATGGGAAAGGTGTTGTGGGATGGGAGTCTGGCAAATATCCTGATTTTCAAATGATAATAACAGCTGATATTTACATAGTGCCTGAAAGATTGTAGAGGGATAATCATGGGTGTAACAAATGGAGAACTGGCCTCAGGGACAGAAAGACCTGGGTTCAAGTCTGGCACCTACTCCACCCTGGCTGTGGGACCCTGGGTAAGTCACTTACCTTCTCAGTGCTTTCAGCCACTCTCTAAGATTAAAAATTACAGAGAAAGTGCCAAGCTGCATTAGTAGAGGGAGCTTCCTCAAATGAGAATTCCCAATACTAATGAAATCACAGGTCCAGTCCCTAGCGTTTTAAAGTATTTTTTAAAAACTCAGGTGTTTTATATAATGCTATTTGAACCTCCTACCAACTCTGCAATGGAGAGATTTGCGTATAAAATTTACAAATGAGGTAACTGAGGCTTAAAGGGGGTAAAGTAACTTGAGGGTTCATAGTTAATCAGTCTCAGAGGTGGCATTTGAACCTAGGTCTTCCTGACTCCAAGTGCAGTTGCTCAAGCCAGTTTGCCACAGGGCTGGTTGGGAAAATTCAGTAGGATTGGCTTGTGACTATTTAAAAAAGGAAGTATCACAATTGCTTTGGATTCACTATGATCTAGCAGGAGGAATTATGTCATGGGAGTGTTGAGATATGGTCATCCCAAAGAAACCCCATTTCCTTCTTTGATAAAGATCTAAATTGGTTTCTTAGGGACATGTTGCAGGAAGGGTTTTAGTGAGGCTTTTGACAAAGACTCTCAAGTTACCCCAGAAGGTAAGATGAAGACAAATGAGTCAGATGATAGTATAATTAGAAGGCTATAGAACTGGTGGAATGACTAGATTTGGGGTAAGAAGACTGGCTGCCTACATGACCTTGGACAAACCATTTAGCCTTTCTTGGCCTCAGTTTTTAATTTGTATAAAGAGGGTTGTACCAGATAATTTTTAAAATTTCCTTCCAGGGCTAAATCGGTAATCTCATTTCATAGAACTAAACCCACAAAATGATGATTAATGGGTTAATGCAACCTAGTGGACCTTGGTCCTTGGCCTCAGGGATGTCCTGGAGTCAGCTCTAAGGTAGCTATTACTAAATTTTCAGTAAGTATATACCTCGGAAATTGGCAAACCCTATCAATATAGACTTGATTTACTGTTTTTTTGATTGTCTAGATTTAAGAAAGTGATGGAGAAAATCTTAATAATGCAGATTAAACTTAAAATTATAGCATGTGTATTTTTTTAGAGGTTGGTTGTTAAATATTTACCAGTACATCTCTGATTGGTCTTGTTCTGTTCAAAATTTTTGTCAGTCCTTCAAATGAAGACAAAGATGACATGCTTATAAAATCTGTGGATATCACATACACACACACACACACAGACACACACGATGAGAAAACTGATACTGTGAGGCACAGTGAAGCTATGGACTCACTAGCATTAGAGGACAGGTCTCCTGTCTGATCCTCTTAATTCTTCAGTCTTCAACCTTCCCTGTTCCTATTCCCCATCTTATTGGACCTTCCCTTTCATGTGAAATCCTGAGCATCTCTATATACCCTAACTCAAAGGCATTTAAAAAGAGGCAGTTTTAACTAGGTAGACCCAAGGCCTTGATACTAGATTTTTTCTTTCTACCTGTCATGGTCCCCCCAAACAAGCCACTTACCCCACCCTAAAGGAAGATGAAGAAAGATGACTAAATGGGAGAATTTGTTTAATATAAATTACAGAGAGATGGGCCTCTCCAGATTCAATAGGGCAATTATTATATCTTGAGTAAAGAACAATTGATTACTAGAAACAAATGTACCAGTCTGTGGTTTAACGGAAATCTGTATCCATAACCTGCTGGAGTTGTTAAGTCTCAAGTAAATATGTTCTTAATAACCAACTGGTATTTATTTAATGTACAATAACTCTCCCGCTAAGCCTAAATGAAATGCACAGTTAATTAAAACTATCTCTGTACCAAGACCTCTAGGGAAAATATTTCACACAAGCTGACTTGGGATTTTTTTTTCTTCTTCTCTGCTTCCCCAACTGAGACACTGTTGGTAGATTTTTAATGCAATCTACTTGGGGAAGCCATTTTTGCTGGCCTGGATCTCTTGATGGTATTCTCATCATGCTCTAGGGTTGGGGGACTATCACTTCAACCAGAGCTGGATAACCATTATCTGGGAGCCCAAGCAGAGAGAGAAATAAAGCCTTACCAGAAAAGAAGGCACTTCAGTTCTAGTTCCAGTTGTAACATTGACTCACCATGGGCTTATAGTCAAAGCCCTTTTCCTCCCTGGGCCTGTCTCCTTCATAAAAGGGAATGGACTAGATGCTATTTAGGTTCCTTTTAGCTCTGATATCCTATAATTATATAAATTGAGGGAAAAGAAAAGAAATTGAATGGGGGGCTGAAGTTAATAAGCATTTATTAAGTGTTTATTATGTGCTAAGCAATCTGTTAAATGAAGTTGATACAAAGAAAGGCAAACACATGATCCTTCCTCTCAAGAAACTCACCTTCTAATGGGAAAGATAACATGAAAATAATTATGTACATATGAGATATATACAGTGTCAATAGGACCTAATTTCAGAGTGAAGGCACACATCTTGAAATTTAGGATGTCAAATCCCAATTGCCTAATTGCAATGCTAATATTCCTTTCACTCCTTTTGTATTTAATTAAAGAATATATTGCACTATTCGTTTTTTCTACAAATATTTATTGAAAATATTCTCACTCTTCATATTTCTACTCCCCTTGCTTAGTTCCTTATCACCTCTCACCTAGGTTATTGTAAGAGTTTTCTTTCTTTTTGCCTCCCAGCCTCAAGTCTCTCCCCTCTCTGGCCCATCTTCCAGACAACCACTTAGCACAGTCTGATAATACTACTTTCTTTCTCAATCAATTTCAGTGGCTCCCACTTACCTTGTGGACAAAATGCTAACTCCTTCATTTGGTATTTAAAGCCATTGTGAACTTGTTACAACCTACCTTACCATCCTTAATTTGGTAACTTTCAGGGTCTTAGGCCTGAACCTAGAACCCCCAGTTTCCTTTAGAGCTCAGTTCTAATAACATCTCCTCTATGAGGCCTTTCCTGATCCCTCCACCAATTCCCTGGCATTGATTTTGTAAATACATGTTGTCTTCTCTGATGAATAATGTAAGTTCCTTGAGGACAGATATTTTGTAGATGCTTTTGTATCTTAGTACACAGAACAATGATTGCCCAGTCATTGGTAGGTGCTTATTGAATACTCGTTGATTGATTATGTGCAAAATTCTTTGTTTTAATAACAACAATAACCATGACAACAACTATGATGATGAAGATAATGAAGATGACAATGATGGTAGAAATTAGGTGTTATAATGGTTAGATCTCTGAGTCTGGAGTCAGAAAGACCTGTGTTCAAATATAACCTCAGATATTTATCTCAAATACTTAACTCAGATACTTTACCTTGGGCAAGTTACTTAAATTAACCTCTGCTTCAGTTTCCTCAACTGTAATATGGAGATAATAATAATATACCATGTACCTTACAGGGTTACTCAGAGGAACAAATGAGAAAGTATTTGTAAAACAATTAGCCCAGTGCCTCTGCACATAGTAGGTGCTATGTAAATGCTACCTATTTTCATCATTAATAATATATGGCTATGTGACTCTAGGCAAGTCACTTAACGCTGTTTGCCTCAATTTCCTCATTTGTCAAATGAACTGAAGAAAGAATGACAAATCAGTCATTCCAGTGTCTTTGCTATGAAAACCCCAAAGGGGTCATAAAATGAAAAAAAAATAACTAAACAATATATGAGGAAACACAGACAAATAGAGACTCAATGTCTTAAGTGTCTGAGGCAGGATTATGAACTCAGGTATTTCAGACTCAGGTCCTTTAATCTGCCATGCCATAAGCCTGCTTTTTTGTTGTTGTTATTAAGTCATTTTTTCAGTCATATCTGACTCTTCATGACCCTACCATTTGGGGTTTTCTCAAAAAAGATACAGGAGTGTTTTGCCATTTCCTCCTTCAGCTCATTTTAGAGATGAGGACTCACAGAGAGACTCATCCAGGGTCACACAGCTAGAAAGTGTCTGAGGTCAGATTTGAAATCAGGAAGATGAGTCTTCCTGACTCCAGGTCCAGCACTCTATCCACTGTGCCACCTAGCTGTCCAAAGCTTCTCTAACTATCCCACAATAAATAAGAGATATTCTAAGAACCTAGAGTGTGCAAGGCAAAGGCTTAGTGCTGGAAATACAGAGATGAAAAATGATATATAATAATTCCTGTCCTTGAAGAACATGCAGATAAGTTGGAGGAATGAGAGGTCCACACATGAAAATAATTCAATTTAGATAAAGAAAAGTACACAGAAGATGTCAAATAGAAGAATCTGTGAAGTTTGAAGAAGAAAAGATCACTTTGGCTAGGGGTGGGGAGCTGGGGGGCCAGAATTAGAGAAAGTGCCAGAGAGAACATAACATCTGAGGCTGGGCCTCAAAGAAAGCAAAGGAGCTCTGTAGTGGGTGATGTAGTTTACAATCCTTATGGGTAGAGACCATATCTTTCACTTCTTTGGGAAATGTCATAGTAATTAGTATGGTGCTAGGTATATAGCTTTTCCTGCTTTCATAGACCCTCTCCCCTAATCCATCTTGTCCAGATTCCTATATCACAGCTGTAATCATACCACCGACAGGGCCCCAAGGATATCCTGCTGCTTGCAATTGTTGTTTGTCCTTTGTTCTCAAAGAGAACCATGACATCAGGGTGATGTCATGATGTGTAGTGAACAAGTGAGAGAGGACTGTGCAAGGTCATCAACATCACTTGTTCCTCCCAGAGCCATCTGGGTCCAGTGGCAAGACAAAGATAGAGAGATAGAGAGATAGATAGATAGATAGATAGATAGATAGATAGATAGATAGATAGATAGATAATCTCAGGACACTGAAAATGTTTGAGACAATAGGGGTTGAGTGACTTGTTACATGGCTACTAAATGTCTAAAGTCGAATTTGAATTTAGGTCCTCCCAATTCCAGGGCCACTGCTCTATCCACTGAACCACCTAGCTGCCCCAACTAATTACAATACTCTACCATCCAAGATCTTCCTACAACCTGGATCCTACCTAGTAATTCAGACTTATTTTCCACTATTCCCCTTAATGTTCATTATACCCGAGGGGAAAAATGGCTTAACTCATTGTTTACCAGTTCTATTCTTTCCATCCTCCAACTCTTTGTTCATGATATTGGAAGGTCCTTGGATTATCTCTGTCTTGGAACCCTTATTTGTCCCTCTTGACTTATTTACCCATTCCTTAAGGATCTCTTCCAATGCATTATTTTTATTTTTATTTTTATTTTTTGTGGGGCAATGGGGGTTAAGTGACTTGCCCAGGGTCACACATCTAGTAAGTGTCAAGTGTCTGAGGCCGGATTTGAACTCACGTCCTCCTGAATCCAGGGCCCGTGCTTTACCCACTGTGCCACCTAGTTGCCCCCAATGCATTATTTATTAGAAAGAGAGCAGAGTTTGAAATTAGAGGACCTGGGTTCAAATTCTGGCTATGACACTCATAACTTGTGTGACCCCAAGTTTTCTTGGCAAAAGTTTCTTCTATAAATATAGGTCCTGTCCAGCTCTAAAAATAACTTTATTGATCTATGAAAACTCCTTGATTCCTCCTTCTGAAAGTGTTCACCCAATCTGATTGTTCAGAACAATACATTATTCTCCTGGCTGATATTCATAATAATAATGGTTGTCATTTATAAGTTTTCTTTAGTACTTTATACGGTCCTCTTGCTTGATTTTTCACAATGTTCCTATGAAGTAGGCACTACAAGCATGATGAGGTTTTTTTACTGAATGAAAGAAATGGTAAACTGAAGTTAAAAGTTAATGAAAAGAAAGATTTTTTTTTTTGTTTAGTTCATGGAGTCCTGAAATCTACCTCTTGGGGACCCATGGAGATAACCTATGATTTAAATTATTATTTTTCTCTTATGTGAGCTGAGCGTAGAATTTAAAAGAAGGAGGAGAGCTGACTGGCTGGCCCACCTTTGGTTAAGTTCAAGTGGTTTCAATATCCCTGAAACAAAGGTCCATTAAAAAAATTCAACTATTTTTCCAATGATGTTTTATGAACATTTGTCATGAAATACCATAAAAAAGTATTTAAAAGAGCAGAAGCTGAGGATCATCCAAAGGGCACTGGAGAGAGGTCCAGGGTGGTCTCATGATGGTAGATAGAGCACTGCAACTGGAGTCAGAAAGACTTAAGTTCAAATCCAGCATTAGACACTTAATAGATGTGTGACCCTGGGCAGGTCTCTTTATTTCTGGCTCTTCAGTATGTTCATTTGTAAAATGGGGATAATAATACCACTTGCCTCCCAGAGTTGTTATGAAGATCAAATGAGATAATATCTGTAAATCACTTCACAAACATTAAAGTAACAAATTATTATTATTAATTATTATTATTGCTAGTAGTAGTAGTAGGCAATATGTTACAAGCAAAGAATACATGAGAGAAGTGGTATAATGGAAGAAACCAACAATTCAAAGAAAAATGATGGAAAAAGAAGACAAGACAGTCGTGTTAAGAACAAGTAGGTCAGGATATTAGAGAAAATCTTGAATTAAGAGTCAGGACACCTGAATTTCCCTTCATGATTCTATCAATAATTTGAAGTATGACCTTGAGTATGTAACAATTGGAATGATGCCACCTGCTGGAGACTTACTGTAGGAAAGATCCACCATGAGGAGAAGGTGCCTGAGGGCAAGACATGTGGCTTTTATTTGGCATCAGGAAGTGATGTTTGCTTGTAGGAGGAAGAGGGGGCAAGGCTGGCGCTCTTGCTCTCTTTCCTTAGGACTCTGGTGGAGAGCAGAGCTAAGGATGCACTCTCCCTTTGATAGACAAATGAATCTAGGCCTTTCTCTTTCTTCTTCACCAAATCCTTATTCTCCTTAATAAATGCTTAAAAGTCTAACTCTTGCTACAGCTTATAATTTATTGGCGACCACTCATTAGAGATTTTAGACAGACTAGCTAGAATTTTATCCCCTTACAAGTAAAATCACTTGACTTTTTCTGGACCTTTGTTTTCTCACCTGTTATTCTCACAGTTGTTGTGAGAATCAAATGAGGCAATGGACATGAATATGCTTTGAAATTATAAAGAGCTACCAAGGTGTGAGTGGTCCTTTCTCCCCAGTGGTGCAAGTGGATGATGGGTAATCTTGTGTAGGGGTCATGAGAGGTTGCCTGTACAATTTTATTTCTGAGTTTTATATGTGAAGAGGCAAACCTTGCTTGAACAGGCACATCCTAGGGTGTTGTGGTCATTTGAAAACTATTCCTAAGAAGTCACAGAGGACAGATCAGGAGTTCTGGAAATTTATGGAGAAAATGAGGCTTGAGCTCAGGCTGAGATCCCAAAATTTAGAAAGAGGGATCCCCTTCATTTGGCTCAGAACAACCCCTCTTGGTCCTACAAGACAATTCTTTGGCTGTTGGCCTACTAGGATGGCAGACATGAGCGGGTGGGGGAGGAGCCTCTTTATCTAAGATGGGATGGGCCCTGGGTTTCCCTGCTGCTTTAGCTGTCTCTTCCCCCAGGCTCTGAGCGTGGGTGATGGAAAGTTAATATCAGATTGCAGTGGGAAGCCATAAGCCGGCTGTAATTACTTGGGTGTGCAGATATTAAGGGCCGATGTAATTATAATTCCAAGGTAATGGGGGGAGCTCACTCAGCAAGGTTTTGTGCTAATGCTGTCTTTTTCTTTTTCTTTCTTTTTTTTTTCTTGCCTCTTGAATCTCCACATTAATCAGATGAGTTTCTCCTCCCTTGCCTCTGGTAAAGTCCCTTCCTTCCTTCCTTCCTTCCTTGTTTCCTTCCTTCCTTCCTTCCTTTCTTGTTTCCTTCCTTCCTTCCTTCCTCCCTCCCTCCTTCCTTCTTTTCATCTTTCCTTTTCCCCTTTTTCCCTTCCTTCCTCCCTTTATTCCATTTCTCTCTCCTTCCTTCCCTCCTTCCTTCTTTTACTCCCTCCCTTCTCTCCTCCTTCCCTTCCTTCCTCCCCTCTTTCCTTCTTTCTCTCCCACCCTTTCCTCCTCTATGGACAGCACTCCAAACACCATTATGGGCAATACAAAGATCAATAAGACACAACCCTGGAGATTACAGACCCTTGCCCAGGTTATATGATCAGAGTGAAGGTAAAGATTGAAGAGACTTCTCTTGTGACCCTGGGCAAGAAACTTTCTGTCTGTCTCAGTTTCCCCATCTATAAAATTGGGGGTAATAATAGCATGCACCTCCCAGAGTTGTTATTAGGATCAAATGAGATAACATTTGTGAAATACTCTTGAAATCCTAAAGTAATATACAAATGATAGCTATTATTGAATAAAATTGATAGGACTTTCCATTGAGTTGGACATACAATGGTTGATGAGAAAAAAGTATCAGAGATGATTCCAAGACTTTGACCCTCAGTGACTGGAAGCACTGTGTGCTTTCAAAAGAAGTAGGGAATTTTTGGAATAGGGATAGATATACTGGGTGGTGGATGGTGAGTTTAGTTTCAGTCACTTTAAATTGACTGATTTATCACTCCCTGTACACTTAATTATCTTATAAGATTAGAGATTTAGAGCTAGAAGGGGCTTTAGAGGCCATTTCCAAACCCTCTTTTTTGCAGAGGAGGAAAATGAGGTACAGAGACATTAAGTGATTTGCCTGAGGCAAGATTTGAACTCAGGTCTTCTTGACTCTAAATGCAGCACTCTATCCATTGTACTATCTAGTTTCCTCAATCTTATATTCATTATGTGCCTGATCTCTACATAGCCCTGGTTTAGGTGTCAGGGAAGATACAAAGTTCAGATAAGCTATGGCCCCTGTCCTCAGGAAGCTTACAGGTTAGTAGGGGGATGAAACACTAAACACAGAGAAAAAAGTATAAGACAAGAGACTTAGGTTCAAGTCTCGGCATTAGCACCAACTAACTCTGTGACCTTGGGCAAATCATTTCTTTTCTTGGGGCCACAGTTCGTGTCCCAATAACATGAGAGGTTTGGATAAGACTATCTCTAAGGTCTCTTGTGTGATGATTTTGTTCTGTCCCACCTCAGTATGTAGCTGTGTGTATGCCCTACTTTTTGTTTTTCAGTCATTTGTCAGTCATATCTGACTCTTCATGACACCATTTAGGATTTTCCTGGCAAAGATCCTAGAGTAGCTTGCCACTTCCTTCTTGAGCTCATTTTAAAGATGAGGAAACTGAGGCAAACAAGGTGAAGTCACATGCTCAGGATCACACAGTTAATAAATGTCTGAGGTAGGATTTGAACTCAGATCTTCCTGACTGCAGGTCCCATGCTCTATCTGCTGAGTCATTTAGGTGTCTTGCTTTCACAGATTGGTCAAAAATTAATATTGTTCATATGCACTCTGTCTCTGCCTCTCTCCATCTCTCTCTATCCTTAGTACTGACTTGTGTTTCTCTGAAAGATTTTGATCTGATAGTGCTACTGCCTTGTTTCCCATCAGCACCACTCCTAATCCCAAATTGTAAACATCCAGCTGATACTTGACAGGTTGTGTCACGCCTTAGGGCTGAGGAAAATTTTCAGCTGTCAAGTCGGCATCTTCCTCATAACACTGGCCAAGTTCTGGAATTTACTTTCACCCATGGGTTGGTGGCAGATCAATGCTTCCTTTGGAAAATGTCACCCATTATCCCCCCTTCTCTTCACTGGAAAGTCCCTGACAGAAAGAGCTTGTGGAACCCTAGGGAGCTGATGGAAAAGTGCTTTTGAGGGTGACTACCAACCCAAGGTCATTACTCAAATTTATCTGAATCACTCTTTTGAGGGGTGTAGTAAAGAGATCATAGAACTGGGGAAGGGAAGCAAGGGAATGAGCATTTATGCAATGTTTACTATGGGTTAGGCATTTTGCAAATGTTACCTTATTTAATCTTCACAACAACCTTCTGAGGTAGGTGCTATTATTATCCTTATTTTGCAGTTGAGGAAACTGAGGCAGAGATAAAGTGACTTAGTTAGGGTCACACAGCTGGAAGTATCCAATGCTAAATTTGAACTCAGACTCTCTTGACTCCAGGACCTGCATTCTATTCACTGTACTACCTAACTTCCTAGTTTGGAGTCCTTTGTTCTATCTCGACTTTGCTACAGCCTTACATATTCCTTAACTCTTTGTCATAATTGAAGAAGGGACTGTGAATTGGCAGGGTGAAAAAGAGGCCAAGTGAAAGGGTGGTAGTCTGTGGATGTTCATGGTGAGTTGAAAAGTAGAGAGGCATTGCCTGGATGTGACTAGAAAGCTGCCTGTAGTCAGCTGTGCTGGCAGGGATATTGAGAGAGACCATGCAGGTCAAAGTACTAGGAGGATCTATATAAATTTAGCAGAGGAAGGAAGATGACCATGGACTCTACTGTCAGCTGTCAATCACGCTTAGCAGGGTGGGAGATCAACCAGAAAACTATTGTAGTAGTCCAGGTATGAGGTGGTAAAGGCCTATAGTGTCAGAGGAGAGAAGAAGGCCTATGCGGGAGAGGCAAATGTCAGACATTTACAGCTGGGGCCAGGGCAGGGGAGATGGTAGTTGATCAAAATGAAAGTGTAGAGCATGGTAGAAAGTCAAGGGGAAGTTCAGGACTGATGGGGAGCTACGGTATGAGGATATTTTGATGTCTCTTCAGGGGCCTAGTGACTAGTCTCCTCGTTTTCTAATGATAACTTACATGTCAATAAGCATTTAATAATAACCTACCAAATTCCAGACACTATGCTAAGTGTTAGGGCTACAGAAAATAAAAAAGGGCAAAAGTTAGTCCCTGTGTTCAAGCAACACAGTTTAATGGGGGAGATAACATACAAACAATTATGTACAAATGAGATACATACAAAATAAACTGTAGATAATCAATAGAGGGAAGGCACTAACATTGGGGGTATTGAGAAAGGTTCTTTGTAGAAAATTGGACTTTAGTTGAGATTTGAAGGAAACCAAGGAAACTAGAAGACTTATAACAGAGAGAGGAGGCTTCTAGGCATGGGGGACAGCCAATGAAAAGCCTTGAGAGGAGGGAAATACAGTGTCTTATGAGAGAAACAGAAAGGAGGCTAGTGCCATTGGTTCTTAGGGCACACAGAGGGAAGTAAGGTACAAGAAGACTAAAAAAGGTAGGAGAGAGCTAGTTATAAAGGTCTCTAAATGACAAACAGAATTTTATATTTGATCTCAAAGTGATAGGGAGTCATTGGAAATTATTGCATAGGGAGATGACATAGTCAAACTTGTGCTTTTGGAAGATCCCTTTGATGGTTGAGTGAAGTATGGCCTGAAGTAGGCAATTGAGTCAGGAAGAGCAACCAGCAGGCTATTGCAGTAGTAGAGGCATGAGGTGATGAAAGAATGAACCAAGGTGATGATAGTGGCAGAGGGGAGAAGGGGTCATATATAAAAGGTGATATGAAGGTATCCTTGACAGAAATTGGTAACTGATATTATCAGTTTATAGACCACTTTGAGGTTGGTAAAAACAAACAAAAATATTCACATTTTGCAGATGAGAAAGCAGAGACTCAGGAAAAATAAGTGACTTGTCCATGATCACACAGTTAGTAAATGTATGATCCAGGTTTCAAATCCAGTTCTTCTGTATTCATGTACAGTTCTATGTCCAAGGTATTAAACTGTCTTCTAAGAGATATCCTTCTCTTTTGGCTTTAATAACTAGTTCTGATATCAGAACTACTATTTTTTTTAACTTTTTCTGACAGTAATGTTTGAGCCACCAGTGGTTTCTGGTGAAATCATCCAATGACCTCATCTTCTCCTATGAGTTTAATTATTATCTATACAGCTGATGTTCAGAGCTATACATCTTGCCCCAGTCTCTTTCCAGAGCTCCAAACTAACATCACCAATTGCCCATTGGATGTTTTGCATTTGACGTTTAATAAGCCTCTCAAAACTTCATGTGTGTGGAAAAGAACTCAAGCCTCCTTCCAAATTTAAGACTTTATTGTCATTCTTTTTTTTTTTGGTGAGGCAATTGGGGTTAAGTGATTTGCCCAGGGTCACACAGCTAGGAAGTGTCAAGTGTCTGAAGCTGGATTTGAACTCAGGTCCTCCTGACTCCAGGGCCAGTGCTCTACCCACTGTGACACCTAGCTGCCACAAGGGTATTTTTTTGGGGAAGTGTCCAGTGTCTGAGACTGGATTTGAACTCAGGTCCTCCTGACTCCAGGGCCAGTGCTCTATCCACTGCACCACCTAGCTGCCCCTTTATTGTCATTCTTGACTCCTCACTCTCTTCTATCCCACATATCTAATTAGTCACCAAATCTACCTTTACAAAATCTCTCTCATTTTCACCTTTCCCTCTTCTCTTACTGCCACCATCTTGGTTCAGATCCCTATCACTTCTCACATGATCTCTTAAAATATTTCCCTAACTGGTATCCTGGCCTCATAGAACTTTCTACTTCAATGAATCCTCCTTAGAGCTAAGGGATTTTTTTTTAATGCTCAGGTCTGACCATGACACTCCCTTGTTTACACACTCACTCTGTTCCAGTCAAACTTTTCTACTCATACTTAACACTCTGCCTCCAAGCTTTTTGACATTCCAGTGACCATTCTCCTTGTCTGGAATGCAGCTGTCACAAAAGATAAAGTGCTAGGCCTGGATTCAGGAAGACCTGAGTTCAAATCCAGCCTTAGACACTTGTGGAACCCTGGGCAAATTACTTAACTTTTGCCTGCCTCAGTTTCCTTATCTGTAAAATGGGGATAATAATAGCACCTACCTCCGGGATTGTTGTGAGGAACAAATGAGATGATATTTGTAAAGCACTTAGCACAGTGCTTGGTACAAAGTAGGTGCTTATTAAATGCTTGTTGATTAATTGATTCTCTCTTAGGGGATGGTGGCAGAGAGACAATGAACTGGGAAAGTCCCTTATACTCAGTATATTTCCCCTTCTCCCTCCTCATTGCACTGTGCTCTCACCAGTATTACAGAATAAATTCTTTGTTAATTGCAAAAGAAGTAGACATTTCTTCTCTCTTTCCTCCAATAAGGGAGCTTCTTGGGTACTATTAGAGAGAGAAAAGGGGGCAGCTGGGAGGAGCTCTATCACTGTTCAGATTCTAGCTTGTTGTCTATTGCGCCTCATGCTTTTTTTTTTCTAGCCAAACCAGAGGCACAGAAGAAATTTACCTTCAGTAATTTATGTACACAATCAAATAGGAATGAATCCTTCTGGTTCATAGAAAAGGGTTTAGCTGAAGGGGGTTTTGCTCATGAACACAAGTCCTCCAGCTAAGTGTTTCCCAGATGCAAATTTTTACTGATCCATAATTTTTTTTTTTACTATTAAGGGTATTTATCTATAAACTTTCACACATTTAAGCCAAACCAAGCCAAACCCAAACACCCCTGAGTCTTCCTTCAGTAGCACAATACAACATAAAGAACAATTCCTCTGGAGTCAGAGGATCGGGGTTCCAAAACCCACCTTTGCCACTACCTGTGGGACCTAGGTCATTGCTTTATCTCCCTGAACCCTCATTTTCTCATCTGTAAAGTGATAGGGTTGGATGCCATAGACTCATCTATAAAGTGGGAATGTTGGACACTGATGTATCTCTTAATTTTAGATCTAAGATCCTATTTTCCTCCTTTGTTGCAGGTGTTTTATTTTATTTTATTTTATTTTATTTATCAAACTGTCATTTCTGAAGCACAGATCTAACTACTGTCACTCATGAGATCTAGAAGTTTTAGAGGCCCCTACTACCTTGAGAATAAACTAGAAACTCTTCTAGTTAGCATTGCAAGCCCTTTACAACTGGTCTCCAGACTAGCATTGCAGAATAATTATGCCTTAGTCCCATTGATACAGTCTTATGTTCTAGCCAGACTGATTAGTTTACTGTTCTTTATACACTACATTCTATCAACTCCTTCTGAATTTTTACTTATATTACAACACTACAAAACTTTCCTTCCTAAACTCTCTTTTGGAACCCTTAATTCCTTTCAAGGCTCAGCTCAAGGGCTACACTTTTGGAATCCCTAACTTTCAGCCCTCCCCTGTCATTATTTGTTATTTACTCTGTATGTTTTCTATATACTTAAAATAATAATAATATAGTAGTACTTCTATAGTATAAGATTTGTAAAGCACTTTAATATATTATTTTATCCCTGCAATAATTGAGTGAGGTAGGTGCTATTATTATCCTTATTTCACAGATGAGGAAATTGAGGCTGAGAGAGATTAAATGGCTTGTCCACAGTCACAAAGCTCGTAAGTGTCTGGGGCTAGATTTGAACTCAAGGCTTCATGACTCCAGGTAGAGGGATCTACACAATGCACTACCTAGCTGTCTCTATATTTATGTATGTACATATGGCTTACCCTAAAATAAGCTGCTTCTTCTTCTTCTTCTTCTTCTTCTTCTTCTTTTTCTTCTTCTTCTTCTCCTCTTCCTCCTCCTCCTTCTTCTTTTTGGATATAAACTTCTTGAAGAGAGATCTTTTGTGTTTGTATTCTCAGCATCTAGCAGGAGGACTAGGCCATGCTGTTGTTTAGTCATTTCCAGACATGCCTGACTCTTCATGACACCATTGGGAATTTTCTTGGGAAAGAAACTGGAGTGGTTTACCATTTCCTTCTTCAGATCATTTTACAGATGAGGAAACTGAGGCAAACAGGGTCAGGGGGCTTGCTCAGGGTCACATAACTAGAAAGTATTTGAGGCTAGATTGGAACTCAGGAATATTAGCTTTCTTTCTTCTAGGCCAGCTGCTCTACTAACTACACCACCTAGCTGCCCCTGAGTAGCACGTAGTAGATGCTTGATAAATGCTTGTTGAATTTAATTGCACAAATGAAAAGTCCCTGCCCTCAAGTATCTTATATTCTAATGAAGAACACAATATCTACAGAAACGGATGCATACTGAGATACAGATAGAGTAGATGGATGCTAACTTTATTTTTTTCCATAAAAGTATTTTATTATTTTCCAGTTACATGTCGAGATAGTGTACAACATTTGTTTTTATAAGATTTCTAAGGGGCAGCTAGGTGGCACAGTGGATAGAGCAGTGGCCCTGGAGTCAGGAGGACCTGAGTTCAAATCTGGCCTCAGAAGATTTCTAGTTTCAAATTTTTCTTCCTCCCTTCCCTCCCTCGCCCCTCCATAAGACAGCAAGTAATCTGATACAGGTTATATATGTATAATCACATTAAACATTTTTCTGCATTAGTCATGCTGTGCAAGAAGAATCAGAGCAAAAAGGAAAAACCCCCAAAAAGAAAAAATATAGATAGTATGGTTCAATTTACATCTAGATTCCATAGTTCCTTTTTTCTGAATTTGGAGAGCATTTTCCATCATGAGTCCTTTGGAACTATGTTGGACCATTGTATTGCTGAAAAGAATCAAGTCTATCACAGTTGATCAACACATAATGTTGATGAAACTGTGTACAATGTTCTCCTGGTTCTACTCATCTCACTCAGCATCAGTTCATGTAAGTCCTTCCAGGTTTCTCTGAACTCCTCCTGCTCATCATCTCATTGTTATTACAGCACAATAGTACTCCATTACATTCATATACCACAACTTGTTTAGTCATTCCCCAATTGATGGGCATCCCCATAATTTCCATTTCCTTGCCACCAAAAAAAGAGTAGGTATAAATATTTTTGTACATGTGGGTCCTTTTACCTTTTTTATGATCTCTTTGGGAAAAAGACCTAATAGTGGTATTGATGGGTCAAAGGGGATGCACAGCTTTATAGCCCTTTGGGCATATTTCCAAATTGCTCTCCAGAATGGTTGGATCAGTTCAGAGCTCCACCAAGAATGCATTAGTGTTCCCATTTTTCCACAGCTTCTCCAACATTATTTATTTATTTATTTAGCTATCTATTTATTCATTCATTCATTCATTCATTTGTCTATCTATCTATCTGTTTGTTTGTTTGTTTATTTATTTATTTATTTATTTTAGTAAGGCAATTGGGGTTAAGTGACTTGCCCAGGGTCACACAGCTAGTAAGTGTTAAGTGTCTGAGGCTGGATTTGAACTCAGGTACTCCTGAATCCAGGGCCAGTGCTCTATCCACAATGCCATCTAGCTGCCCCTTCTCCAACATTTATTATTTTCTTTATTTGTCATATTAGGCAATGTGATAGGTGTCAGGTGGTACCTCAGAGTTGTCTTAATTTGCATTTCTCTAATCAATAGTGATTTAGAGCATTTTTTCATATGGTAATAGATAGTTTTAATTTCTTCATCAGAAAACTGCCTGTTCATATCTTTTAACTATTTCTCAATTGGGGAATGACTTGGTTTCTAATCAATTTGATTTATTTCCCAATATATTTTAGAAATGAAGCCTTTGTCAGAAATACTGGCTATAAAAGTTGTTTCCCAGCTTTCTGTCTCCCTTCTAATTTTGGATGCATTGCTTCTGTTTGTACAAAAACTTTGTAATTTAATGTAATCAAAATCATCCATTTTGTATTTCATAATATTCTCTAAATCTTGTTTGGTCACAAACTATTCTCCTTTTCATAAATCTGAGAGATAAACCATTCCTTCCTCTCCTAATTTACCTATGGTGTTACCTTTTATGTCTAAATCATGTACCCATTTTGACCTTATTTTAGTATAAGGTGTAAGATGTTGGTCTCTGCCTAGTTTCTGCCATACTATCTTCCAGTTTTCCTAGCAGTTTTTGTCAAATACTGAGTTCCTATCCCAGAAGCTGGAGTCCTTGGGTTTATCAAACAGTAGATTACTAAAGTCATTTACTACTATGTCTCCTGTGCCTAACCTATTCCATTGATCCACCATACTATTTCTTAGCCAGTACCAAATAGTTTTGATGACTGCCACTTTATAGTAAAGCTTCAGATTTGGTACAGCTAGCCCTCCTTCCTGTGCATTTTTTTCATTAGTTCCCTAGATATTCTTGACCTTTTGTTTTTCCACATGAATTTTGTTATTACTTTTTCTGGCTCTATAAAATAATTTTTAGGTAATCTGAATAAGTAAATTAATTTAGGTAGAATTGTCATTTTTATTATATTAGCTCAGCCTATTCATGAGCAATTGATATTTTTTCCATTTATTTAGTTCTGATTTGATTTGTGTGAAAAGTGTTTTGTGATTGTGTTAATAGAGTTCCTGCGTTTGTCTTGCCAAGTAGACTCCCAAGTATTTTATATTGTCTGCTGTTACTTTAAATGGAATTTCTCTTTCTATCTCTTCCTGCTGGACTTTGTTGGTCATGTATAGAAATGTTGATGATTTATGTGGATCTATTTTATACTCTGCAACTTTGCTAAAGTTGTTAATTGTTTAAAGTAATTTTTTAGTTGATTCTCTAGGATTCTCTAAGTATACCATCATATCATCTGCAAAGAGTGATAGTTTTGTTTCCTTCTTGCCTATTCTAATTCCTTTAATTCCTTTTTCTTCTCTTACTGCTAAAGTTAACATTTCTAGTACAATATTCAACAACAGAGGTGATAATGGACATCCTTTTTTTCACATCTGATCGTGTTGGGAAGGCCTCTAACTTATCTCCATTACATATAATGTTTGCTGATGGTTTTAGCTAGATACTGCTTATTCTTTTACGGAAAGCTCCACCTATTCCTAAGTTCTCTAGTGTTTTTATTAGGAATGGGTGCTATATTTTGTCAAAAGCTTTCTCTGCATCTATTGAGATAATGATTTTGGTTAGTTTTCTTATTGATGTGGTTGATTATGTTGAAAGTTTTCCTACTGTTGAACCAGCCCTATATTCCTGGTATAAATCCCACCTGGTCATTGTGTATTACCCTGGTGATCACTTGCTGTAATCTCCTTGCTAATATCTTATTTAAGATTTTTGCATCAATATTCATTAGGGAAATTGGTCTATAATTTTCTTTCTCTGTATTGGCTCTGCCTGGTTTTGGTATCAACACCATATTTGTGTCATAAAAGGAATTTGGTATAACTCCTTCTTCACCTATTTTTCCAAATAATTTGTTCTTTAAATGTTTGGTAGAATTCTCTTATAAACCCATCTAGCCCTGCAGATTTTTTCTTAGGGATTTCATTAATGGCTTGTTCAAATTCTTTTTCTAATATGGGCTTATTTCAGGATTATATTTCCTCTCCTGTTAACCTGGACAATTTGCATTTTTGTAAATATTTATCCATTTCATTTAGATTGTCAAATTTTGGGCATACAGTTGAGCAAAATAGTTCCTAATTATTACTTTAATTTCCATTTCATTGGTGGTGAAATCACCCCTTTCATTTTTGATACTGGTAATTTGGTTTTCTTCTTTTTTAAATCAAATTAAGCAATGGTTTATCTATTTTATTTTTTTCTTTTCATAAAACCAACTCTTAGTTTTACTGATTAATTCTATAGTTTTCTTGCTTTCAATTTTATTAATTTCTCCTTTAATTTTTGGGATTTTTAATTTAGTATTTATTTGGGGATTTTAAATTTGTTCTTTTTCTAGCTTTTAAAGTTGCATTCCCAATTCATTGATCTCCTCTTTCTCTTTTTAATTAATGTAAGCAGTTAGAGATATAAAATTTCCCCTTAGCACTGCTTTGGCTGCATCCCATAGATTTTGGTATGTTGTCTCATCATTGTCATTCTCTTGGATAAAATTATTGATTGTTTCTGTGATTTGTTGTTTGACCCACTTGTTCTTTAGAATGAAATTATTTAGTTTCCAATTGATTTTCAGCCTTCCTTTCTGTGGATCTTTATTATATGTAATTTTTATTGCATCATGATCTGAGAAGGATGCATTTACTATTTCTGCCTTTCTCTATTTGATAAAAAGTTTTTGTGCCCTAATACATGGTCAGTTTTTGAAAATGTGCCATGTACTGCTGAGAAAAAGGTATATTCATTTCTATCCCCATTCAATTTTCTCCAGACATCTATCATGTCTAACTTTTCTAACATTCTATTCACCTCGTTAATTTCTTTCTTATTTATTTTGTTTCTAGATGTATCTAATTCTGAGAGGGGAAGATTCAGATCCCCCACTAGTATAGTTTTTTTTGTCTATTTCCTCTTCTAACTCATCTAACATCTGCTCTAAGAATTCGGATGCTATGCCACTTGGCGCATACATGTTTAGTATTGATATTACTTCATTATCTATCATACCTTTTAGTAAGATGTAATTTCCTTCCTTATTTCTTTTAATTAGATCTATTTTTGCCTTTGCTTTGTTTGAAATAAGGATTGATATACCTGCTTTTTTGACTTTAGTTGAAGCATAATATATTCTGCTCCAAACTTTTACCTTTATTCCGTGTGTATCTCTCTGCTTCAAATGTGTTTCTTGTAAACAGCATATTGTAGGATTCTGGTTTTTAATCCACTCTGCAACTTGCTTCCATTTTATGGCAGAGTTCATCCCATTCACATTCACTGTTATTATTACTGTCTATTCCCCTACATTCTATTTACTCCCTTTGTACTTTACCCCGCTTCTTTCACCCTCTATTCCTCATCACCAACATTTTGCTTCTTACCCCTGCCTCTCCCAATCTGCCCTCCCTTTTATCATCCTCCTTTTCTCTCTTGCTTCTGCCCTGCCTTCTATCAGTCCCCCTTTTCCCCTTACCCTTTTATTTCCCTAAAGAATAAGCTAAGTTTCTTTATCCAAATGAATGTAAATGTTATTACCTCTTTGAATCAAATCTAGTGAGAGTAAGGTTGAAACAATGTTTACCCCTCCCTTCTTTCCCTCTCTTGTAATAGGTTTTTTGCACCTCTTCATATGATGTAATTCACTCCATTTCATCTCCCCTTTCCTTTTCTCCCCATAAACTCCCTTTTAATACATTAATTTTCTTTATATTATCACATCAAAGACAATTTCTATTTATATCCTCTGTGTATAATCCCTCTGTCTGCCCAAATACATATACAATTCTCAAGAGTTATAAGTATTATTTTCCTGTGTAAGGATGCAAATGCTTTAAGTGTTTGAGTACATTTTTGAGCACATTTCCCCCCCTGTTTACCTTTTTAAACTTCCCTTGAGTCTTGTATGTTAAGATCGAATTTTCCACTCAGTTCTAGTCTTTTCATCAGGAAACCTTGAAAGTCCCCAATTTTATTGGGTTTTTTTGTTTTGTTTTGTTTTGTTTTTTGTTTTTTTAGTGAGGCAATTGGGGTTAAGTGACTTTCCCAGGGTCACACAGCTAGTAAGTGTTAAGTGTCTGAGGCCAGATTTGAACTCAGGTACTCCTGACCCCAGGGCCGGTGCTCTATCCACTGTGCCACCTAGCTGCCCCCCCCCCCAATTTTATTGAATGTCCATCTTTGCCCCAGAAAGAGAACAATCAGTTTTGCTGCATAATAGATTCTTAGTTGCAATCCAAGCTCCTTTGCCTTCCAGAATATCATATTATAAGCCTTGCGATTCTTTAATGTTGAAGCTGCCAGGTCCTGAGCAATCCTGCCTGTGGTTCCATGATATCTAAATTGCTTCTTTCTGGCTGCTTGGAGTATTTTCTCTGTCAACTGATAATTCTGGAATTTGGCTAAAATATTCCTTGGAATTTTCCTTTTGGGGGTCTCTTTCAGAAGGTGATCGGTGGATTCTTTCAATGATGATTTGATCCTCTGATTCTATAATATCAGGGCAGTTATCCTTAATAATTTCCTAGAATATGGTTTCTAGACTCTTTTTCTGATCATGGCTTTCAGACAGTCCAATAATTCTCAAATTATCTCTCCTGGATATGTTTTTCAGGTCAGTTATCTTTCTAATATGGTATTTCACATTTTCTTCCATTTTTTCATTCTTTTGATTCTATTTGACTGATTCCTGGTGTCTCATGGAGTCATTAGCTTCCATCTGTCCAATTCGAATTTTTAAGGCATTTTTTCTTCAGTGAGATTATGCATCTCCTTTTTCCATTTGGCCAAATTATTTTTTTTTAGTGAGGCAATTGGGGTTAAGTGACTTGCCCAGGGTCACACAGCTAGTAAGTGTTAAGTGTCTGAGGCCAGATTTGAACTCAGGTACTCCTGACTCCAGGGCTGGTCCTCTATCCACTGTGCCACCTAGCTGCCCCCAAATTAATTTTTTAAGGAATGTGTTTCCTTTTCCAAGCTGCTAATTCTTTCTTTCATGATTTTCTTGTGTTGCTTTCATTTCTCTCCCCATTTTTTCTTCTACCTCTCTCAATTGATTTTGAAAATCCTTTTCTGAGCTCTTCCAAGAATTAGGTCTTGAGACCAATTCATTTTCCATCTTAAGGCTTTGCATGTAGGTGATTTGAGAGTATTGTCCTCATCTGAGTTTCTGTTTTCCTCTTCCCTGTCCACACAGAAGCTCTCAATGGTAAGAGCCTTCTTCTGTTTCTTACACATATTGCAGTTAATTTTTTTAAAGTTGAGGTCTGCTCCTGGGGCACAAGTGTCACTGTTTCAAGCTTCTTGTGCTGGGGGATAGGGCCTATGTTACTGGTTTTCTACTCTGAGGCCTGTGTTGTTTAAAATCTAAATGTGATGTCTAAATAAATCTAATGTGTGGTTGCCTTAAATTAGAAGCTTTAGCACAAGTCTTTGGGCATTAAGCATTTATTAAAGCATACTAGGTATTAGAAAAAAAGAACACTTGGAGTTAAGAAAAGGCCTATCTATCCTAGAGTTCCAGCCTGGTCTGTTTCTTCCTCAAGTCCTTCACTCTGAGCCTCCTTCAACCTTGAACTGCCCTCAAATGGAGTGTGGAAGCTTTTTATAAATCTGGAGCAGAGGCGGTCAGTACACACTGCTTCAAGCTGATTGGTAGGCATCATCCAAATCCATTGGTTCACTGGACTTGAAGGTGGTCTCGTGTTGAGCTCAAAGTCCTTAGCTTCTGAGAACAATACCAGCTTAAGGGCCAGCCAGGTGTGCCTACAATCTCATTAACTTGAAGTAGGCTAATCAGCAAAGTCAATCACTCTCACTTAATTCAATCAGTTTAGATTAATCTCCAGGTGGGCCTTTGAGTGTCTGGTAAATCCCATTATTTTCTCACAGGCCTCTGTGGCTTGTGGATTTCTCACCACCCTTGGATTGGTCCCTGTGCTTGCTCTAGGTGCTGGGATGGCCAGGCCTTGCCATGCCTGTCCTCTGGGTGGCCTTCCAGCTGGCAGCCTGCCCTCTCCACTGGTGCTGGTGTGCCTGCTGTGCCACCAGCTTGCTGAGCCAAGATCAGGGGGCCTCAGTTGTCTCTCTGTGGCCAAGAGCTTCCTGCTGACTGTCCAGACCCTCTCTGTGTTATGAGGCTCTGTGAACTGTGCTGAGCTCCCCTTTTGCTCAAGTGAGACTGACTTTTCCTGAAGTCTTCTAAATTATCTCACATTGGAAGATTGTGTCTCTCTGTCTTTTTGTAGGTTCTGTAGTTTCAGAATCTGTTTAGAGGCTTGATTTAATGTTGTTTTGGAGGGAAACTTGGGAGAGCTCAGACAAATTCCTGTTTTTTCTCTGCCATCTTGGCTCTGCCTCCTTCTGGATGCTAACTTTAGAAGGGAAAGCATTAATAGGTTTTTGGGTTTTTTTTTTTTGGGGGGGGTTACTGGGGAAGGCCTCCTGCAAAAGGTAGCACTTGAAATGAGTCTTGATATAATTCCAGAATAAGAATTGGAGATGAAGAGGGAAAGCATTTTAGGCATGGGGGACAGGTAGTGCAAAAGCATAGAGAGAGAAGATGGAGCAAGGTATGTAGAAAGACATGGCACCCAGCTTCACTAAACCATGGAGTGTATATAGGACAGGAATATAAAAGGTAGGAAGGGACTGGGTTATGGAGCATTTAAAAAGCTAAACAGAGTAATTTATATTTGACCTTAGAGGTAATAGGGAACTACTTGGGTGTATTGAGTAAGGAATGATATTAGATATATGTTTTGTAAAATCCACTTGGCAGCTGTGTGGAGGATGGATTGGCATGGGGAGAGACTTGAGTCAGGGAGACTAAGAAGGCTAGGCGAGAGTTGTTGCCTATGTAAGTCAAGAGAAGGGCATGCATAGGAAAAATGTTTTGGAGAAAAAAAACAAGATTTGGAAATTAATTGGATTGTGAAGTAAGAATGAGAAGCTGAAGATAAAACAGAGGTTTGGAACTTGTATGACTAGAAGGATCATGGTTCCCTCTACAATATGCTTGAAAGAGGAGTGGTTTTGCAAGTTGTTTTGTACATCTTGAGTTTAAAAAGCCTATGTGACATACTGTGGGAAATGTTTAGTAGGCAGTTGGAGATGTGGGACTGGATTTTATGGGAAGACTGAGGCAGACTATACAGCTCTGGCATAATTTGTACAACATTTATAATGAAATCCACAGGCACTGATGAGATCTTCATGTTAGAATACAGACACAGAAAGAGAAGAGGGCCCAGGGGACCACCTTAGAGGATATGTCCAGTTAGTGGATGTGAAAGAGTAAAAGATCCAGCAAAAGAGACTGAGAAGGAATTGCCAGTAAAAAAAGGAGGAACAGGAAGAAGCAGTGTCACAACAATCCAGGGAATTGGAAATATCTGGATGAGAAAGGACAGTAGTATCTGATGCTGCAGAGAGGTCAAGAAGGATGAGGACTAAGAAAAAGAAAGCATTAAATTTGGCCATTAAGTGACTACAGATGACTTAAGAGAGTAGTTTCATTTGAATGAGGCCAGTAGCTAGATTACAGAGAGTTGAAAATATAATAAGAAGAGAGGAAGTAGAAACACCAAGTGTCAAAAGCTTTCCCAAGGAGTTTAGGGGAGAAGGGGAAAGAAATACAGAATGATTGCTAATAGCAATGAATGGATCCAGTAAATGTTTTTTAAGGATAGGGGAGATGTGGATATATTTGGAGGCATGAAGAAAGGAGAAAGTGGATTGAGAGAGATTGAAGATTAGAGAAAGAGTCTAGATGATTAAAGCAATGTGCTAGAGAAGGGAAGGGATAAGAACAAATATGCAAAGGGATTGGCCTTTGAAAGAAGAAAGGCGTGCTTTCTTATATCAGAGACTAGAATAAAGAAGGAGATAGTGTGAAATGATATCAGAGTACTTGGCATTCTACTTGCCAAGATAAACCCAGGAACTCTATGAACACAATTACAGAACACTTTACACACAAATCACATCAGATCTATATAACTGGAAAAATACCAATTGCTCATGGATAGGCTGAGCTAATATGATAAAAATGACAATTCTACCTAAATTAATTTACTTATTCAGTGCCACTCCAATCAGACTGCCTAAAATTATTTTATAGAGCTAGAAAAAGTAATAACAAAATTCATGTGGAAAAACAAAAGGTCAAGAATATCAAGGGAACTAATGAAAAAATGCATAGGAAGGTGGAGTTGCTGTACCAAATCTGAAGCTTTACTATAAAGTGGCAGTCATCAAAACTATTTGGTACTGGCTAAGAAATAGAGTGGTGGATCAATGGAATAGGTTAGGCACAGGAGACATAGTAGTAAATGACTTTAGTAATCTACTGTTTGATAAACCCAAGGACTCTAGCTTCTCCGATAGGAACTAAGTATTTGACAAAAACTGCTGGGTAAACTGGAAGATAGTATGGCAGAAGCTAGGTATAAACCAACATCTTACACCTTATACTAAAATAAGGTCAAAATGGGTACATGATTTAGACATAATAGGTAATACCATAGGTAAATTAGGAGAGGAAGGAATGGTTTATCTCTCAGATTTATGAAAAGGAGAATAGTTTATGACCAAACAAGATTTAGAGAATATTATGAAATGCAAAATGGATGATTTTGATTACATTAAATTACAAAGTTTTTGTACAAATAGAAGCAATGCATCCCAAATTAGAAGGGAGACAGAAAGCTGGGAAACAACTTTTATAGCCAGTATTTCTGACAAAGGCCTCATTTCTAAAATATATTGGGAACTAAATCAAATTGATTAGAAACCAAGTCCTTCCCCAATTGAGAAATAGTTAAAGGATATGAACAGGCAGGTTTCTGATGAAATTAAAACTATCTATTACCATATGAAAAAATGCTCTAAATCACTATTGATTAGAGAAATGCAAATTAAGACAACTCTGAGGTACCACCTGACACCTATGACATTGGCTAATATGACAAAAAAGGAAAATAATAAATGTTGGAGAAGCTGTGGAAAAATTGGAACACTAATGCAATGTTGGTGGAGCTATGAACTGATCCAACCATTCTGGAGAGCAATTTGGAACTATGCCCAAAGGGCTATAGAGCTGTGTATACCCTTTGACCCATCAATACCACTATTAGGTCTTTTTCCCAAAGAGATCATAAAAAGGGAAGACCTACTTGTACAAAAATATTTATAGCTACTCTTTTTGTGGTGGCAAAGAATTAGAAATTGAGGGGATGCCCATCAATTGGGGAATGGCTGAACAAGTTGTGGTATATGAATGTAATGGAATACAATTGTGCTGTAATAACAATGAGATGATGAGCAGGAGGAGTTCAGAGAAACCTGGAAGGACTTACATGAACTGATGCTGAGTGAGATGAGTAGAACCAGGAGAACATTGTACACAGTTTCATCAACATTATGTGTTGATCAACTGTGATAGACTTGATTCTTTTCAGCAATACAATGGTCCAACATAGTTCCAAAGGACTCATGATGGAAAATGCTCTCCAAATCCAGAAAAAAAGAACTATGGAATCTAGATGTAGATTGAACCATACTATCTCATTTTTTTTTCTTTTTTGAGGCTTTTCCTTTTCGCTGATTCTTCTTGTACAGCATGACTAATGCAGAAATATGTTTAATGTGATTGTACATATACAACCTATATTGGATTGCTTGCTGTCTTGGTGAGGGGGGAGGGAGAAAAATTGAACTAGAAATATTTTAAAAACAAATGTTGCAAACTATCTCTACATGTACCTGGAATATAATGAATTACTTTTATGGAAAAAAGAAATTATATCAGAGTGATGTGAAAGGAGGAGAAGGTAAAATGAGGGAGTTCATAGTGAATGGCTTTCAAGGTTTTCTGTTGCGAGTTTGAGGGGTAAGGTCAGTGAAAGAATGTGGCATAGGGAGAGATCAGATTAGATAAAATGCTTATTATGTATTTATTATGTGTCAGGTACTGTGCTAAACACTGGGAACACACATTTAAGCAAAAAGACAGTTTGAACACTTATGTGTGGTGAATAGGATAGAGGTTTGATTAGGGAGAACTAGGATTGCCTTGCAGTGTGGGCCCAGTTAAGATTATATGACATAGATTTGTGGTGGACATAGTGGGTTTTTCTAGCTCCATTCAGTAGCACATTAGTAGGAGAGAAGGAAGTAGATGGTGACAGTAACTTGGGGTGGGGGAGCACTCTGTAAGGTGTGATCTGTAACAGAATAAAGGATCAAAGGGCGCTGTGGGAAACAGGTCTGTGTGGTTGTTCACAGGAGATCCAATTTCTTGTGCTGTTTCTGCTCATAAATATGTAACCATGGACACATCATTTTACCTCTCTCAGCCTCAGTTTCATTATAAAACCTAACTTTCAGGTTGTTTGGAAATTTAAATGGGATAACAGATGTGAAAAGTTCAAAATCTTGGAAAATGTGGGAAAAATTATTGTGAAATATATTTTCCTAGTTTTTATTTTGTTGTGTTTTTTGTTAATATGCTGCCAAATTCTTTTATTTCCTCTCTACATCTCTCTATCCTACTGTGTGATTGGGCCAAACTTGTGCTATTTCTTTTATGGTTAAGATGTTGGGTTTGGGGTGGGGAGAGAGAGAAGGGAAGGTCTTAAAGAGCTTCCTTCCAGTACTCTGATGTAAATCTGGTGGTGTCATGAGGTGATAAGTAGTACCTCAGTTGACTTAGAGCAGAACAACTGGCCAAGTGGTTTTGACTATATTCTGGAATGGAAAATGAAGAAAAACAATCATGTACAGCTCTATATTCTCACCAGTGTTTACTATAAGGAAATATAATTACTTATTTCGAGCAAGAAAATAAGAATAGATATTCTCTTTTTAAATAGATAAACAATACAAAAGCATATGGAGCAACCAAAAAAAAAAAGAAAAGAAAGTTAATTTATAAGTATAAAGGGTGTACTGCATTATTATCTTAACTGTTACAAACAATGCAAATGGTTAGAAACTGAGCTTTATCCTATTTCTTATCTATTCAAAGCCTTTTTTGTAATTCTGGTCCTGTCTTTCCTAGCTTATTACAGGTGATAAATGCTACTTATTAGAAATGAAAGGCACATAGTACAGTAGGAAGAGTGCTGAATTTTGAGTCAGAGAGCATGGATACAAATCCTGACTTTCCCACTCATTACAAATGTATTAGAGAAACATAAAAGAGACCTTGTGCAATTCAATTAACTTCTTTATGCCTCAGTTCTTCCTCATCTGTATGTAGCACCTTCCACAACTCTTTAAACCATATTCCCAACTTCCACTCACACTGGGGGGAGATTACAGAAAGGGATTACTTCTAAATCCTATGGGTAACTCTGAGGATCCATGGGGGTACATTCAGTCACAACCTTCACCAGTGTGTTTCACGTTGATTTATCATCCATACCTAATTAGCTTTTAGAAAAAGATATTTAATTTTTACGCATAGTTAGAACAGTGGTTATAAAAGCTTTCCCCCCAAGTCAGGAGTGCATTGTCCTTTTACCCTCATCAAGCTACCTGGGAGATCAAGCTCACACTCAAACAGTAGCAAACTGAAGGTAGTAAAGCAAGCATGCAGAGAATTTATGGGACCAAAGCGTAGCTCAGCGGTCCTGGTCACTGGGAGTCCTTTTCTCCATCTGTAGAATCCTTAAGTGGTTCCCTTTAGGTGTAACCAACCCAGGGGCTGGTACCTTTGTAGAGTCCTGAAGCTGCCTTTCATTGATGTTTCCAGTTTGTTTTTGGTGTCTGTCTCAGCTCCCAAAGTAGGGAACTGCTGTTCCAGAATTGCTGCTACCAGTTCTGATAGACACTGCCACTGACCTTCAGGTTATCTGAATTTTAGAAGAGAAAAGGTCATGACTTTATCAATTCCATCTGTAAATATACAGTTGCTTTTCTTAAGATACCTGTTTGCCTTCAGCACATCTTTCTCTACATCCAGGTAGATGAGTTACTTCTTACTGCTCCAGTCTTTCTGGTAATATGATCAATGGGGAATGGAGGCACTAGTTGTTCTCCCCTGCCCATATTCAACCCCTTACCTCCACAAAGAGATTTCCCTCTCAAGGGCCTTCAATCCTCAGCTCCCAAATTTGGCATCCTCTCTTACTTGACTGAATTGTTCACTTGTTCATTCATTTGTTTGTTCATTCATTCATGTATATATTTGTCCATCTATCATATGTTTGTTTATTCATTCATTTACTTATCTATCTATAGCTATCTATTGATCTATGTTTTGCTGCCTCTGCTTCTTTTTCTTTTACTGCAGCTGAAGCATGATAGATTTTGCTCCAGCTCTCTCTTTTCATAAAAACTCTGATTAGTTTTCTAATTAAAATATTTTTTTGGGAGGGGGTATACAACATATTGTTGGATTTCTAATTCATTCACCTATCCTATACCTTTTTAAGGGTAAGTTCATCCCATTCATATTTACAGTTTTAACTTCTGACTGTATTTCCCTCTATTCTATTCTTATATGCATAGCCTCTTTCTTCTTTTTTTTCTTCTTCTTCTTCCTCTTCCTCCTCCTCCTCATTCTCCTTTTCCTTCTCCTCTATAAGTTCCTGACTCAGGTTTGGGTTTGTTGGCTTGTTTATGGTTGAGTCTCAATAGAGTGATACTGAACTCAGTCATTGTTTTTTTATCATTCCCCCCATTTTAGTAGTATTTATTTTATTTTCCATTATAAGTAAAGATTGTTTTCAACATTCATTTTTGTAAGATTTTGAGTTCCAACTTTTCCTCCCTTCCCTCCTCCCTCCCCAAGACAGCAATCAACCAGATATAGGTTAAATATGTACAATCATATTATACATATTTCTGTATTGGTCATGTTGTAAAAGAAGAATCAGAACAAAGGAGAAAAAACACAAGAAAGAAAAAGTAATGACAACAAATAAAGTAAAAATAATAAACTCCAATCTGCATCCAGACTCCATAGTTATTTTTCTGGATATGGAGAGCATTTTCTATCATAAGTCTTTTGGAATTGCCCTGGATCCTTGCATAGCTGAGAAGAGCCAAGCCCTTCACAGTTGATCATCAAATAATGTTGCTATTACTGTGTACAATGTTCTCCTGGTTCTGCTCACTTCACTATAGATCAATTCATACAAGTCTTTCCAGGTTTTTCTGAAATCCAACTGCTCATTATTTCTTTTTTCTTTTTTTTTTCTTTTGTTTTTTTGCAAGGCAATGAGGGTTAAGTGACTTGCCCAGTGTCACACAGCTAGTAAGTGTCAAGTGTCTGAGGTCGGATTTGAACTCAGGTACTCCTGAATCCAGGACCAGTGCTTTACCACTGCACCATCTAGCTGCCCCTCATTATTTCTTATAGCACAATAGTATTCCATCACATTCATACGCCACAACTTGTTCACTCATTCCCTAACTGATGGACATCCCCATAATTTCCAATTCTTTGCTACCACAAAAGAGCAGCTATAAATATTTTTGTATGTGTGGGTCCTTTTCCCTTTTTTATGATCTCTTTGGGATACGGGCCCAATATTTCTGGGTCAAAGGGTATGCACAGTTTTATAGCCCTTTGGGTATATGAACTCAGTCATTGTTAGTCCTGTAGGATGTTCTGCAGGTTCAGAGTCACTGAACTACTTATTTCCTTTTAGTCTTGGTCTCTTGCCCTAGTTATTCCTCTATATGCTTAAGTGTAGGGTTAAAGGTTAGAATTGAGTCCTTGCTCTGCTCTTGGGCTTAGAGACACACAACTAAATTTCTGGAACTTATTCCTTGTTCTGTACACAGTTAAGGTCCTGCTTACTTGTGACTGGTCCTCTCTACTCTGGAAATGTGACCCAGAACAGGGTAATGGGTGACAGAGCTTCCAAACGATACCCATTCCTGCTTCACCACTAGTTCATGGGATCCCTGGGATCTCTTTCTGACTCAGTATGTCTTGCTCTGATATTCAGTCTCTACATCCCTACCATCCCTGAGTGCTAGAATGCTCCCAACTGCTGCTGCTGTGTTATGCTCCTGGCCATTTCTAGTACCAGTGTCCATAGACCATTATGTCTGTCTTCATAAACTTTCCTGGCCTGGGAAAATGACACTGTGTCTTTTTCTTGGCTTTGCCAATTAAAAAAATGGTCTAATGCATTTTCTAGGTTGTCTGGCAGGGAGGTTTGCTGGGTGAGCTAGACAAAAATAAATGCTTACTCTCTCCTTTTCTTTTTCTTTTTCTCTCCCCTTTCCTGTCTCCCTCTCATTCTCCTCTATTTTTATTTTTTCAGCCAAGTTTGACTTGATCTTATTATACAAGCATGAGCTTTATCCTTTGTGGTACCATCTTTCTTTCATCCACTTAGTACCAAGCACTTTAATCCTCTCAAATTAAGTATATCTTCAAGCCCAGTTTATACTTTTGACTGATTGATTGAGGTGGAGTGTGTTACAATCCCTACCTAAAGTTATATTAAGAGTATCAGACTAGATGTTTTCCATAAGTGTTTCTACTTCTATATCTACAATCTTAAGAATTGATATCGTTCAAACAAAGATGTTGTGGCAGAGCAGGTATCATGTCCAATCTAGAGTCAAAGAGGATGTGGTTTAAATCCTGTCCCTGACACTAAATGTGTGACTCTGGGAAATTCCCCTGACATCTATGAGCTTTAGATAATTCCCTAAGATGCATGTGCATCTGTACTGGAAGTTCCCTGTACTGACAAAATCACAGCTCTTTTGCCTATGGGGAATAAATACTATTTCAACCAGCACTCTTAAGTTCCCTAAACTTTCTCTTGCTTTCCAGAACAACCAACTTCACTCAGAATAGCTGTCAGCTTGCTCTCTTCTTCTGTCCCACAATCTGCTCCCTTTTGAGTTCCTGTTTATACATCTGACATGACCTCACTCTGTTTTCCCTCAGCTGTTCCTAAGCTTCTACTGCACATTTTCTCCAGGGAAATGGCACATAGAACCTCTGCATTTTATAACCTGACTTTTAGAAAGTGGCAAGTCCTCAGAGGAGACAAATATGTTAGACTAGCAGAAAAGGGATTCCTTTGCTTACTTCTCTTGGTGATGACCAGGGTATGCAAACAGTGGAAGGACAGAGAGGATGAGGTGCTGGATAAAGATGCCCAACTATTCACAGACCTAGATAAAATTTTCTGCACCCATATAGCCTCTGGAGGAAAACAACTGATAACAGACAAGGAAGCTGAACAAGAAGTGGAATAATAGGGATAAAGAATGGCTATAGATAGGCATTGGAGGGAACTGCAGACCTGAGGAGCAACAAGGCACAGGGATGTGATGTGCCTCCCCCATGCCTTTCACAATCATATATACTGTGCAGGTTAGGGGTGGTCGGGTAGTGGTTGTGGAGATTAGATTAATTCTTTGGCAACTCTGAAACACATAGGATCATACTATATAAGTCAGAAAGGTTACATAGGTCCCTGTGGGAAACCGGGCAGGTGAGAATTTTCTTGAATGTCTTTTCTTCCCCTATTGGAATTTAAGTTTATCGAGGGCAGAGAAGGATCTTACTTTCTTCTGTTTGTACCTACAACCTTTAGAATTATGTCTGGTACAAAATAAGCACTTAATAAATGATTTCTATTCATTCATGCATTTGCATGTGTGTTTGAGTGTTCATAAGTGTGTATATTTTGCGCAATTCTAGGTGTGTGGCTAATAGGTAATTGTTCCTTTTACTGGGATGGAATCTGCCTCTCTGCAATTTTTTGCCATTGTTTTGAATTCTGCCCTCTGGGATCAAGTGAATCAAGATGAATTCTTCTTCTACATGACAGACTTTATAATGCTTGAAAGCAGCCATCATGTCTCTTTGTAAGCCTTTTCTTACTCAGTCTTAAACATTCCCACTTTGTTTCAAGAATTCTTTAGGTGGCACAGTGGATAGAATGCTAGGTCTAGAGTCAGGAAAACTCATCTTTCTGAATTTAAATCTGGCCTCAAACACGTACTAGTTGTGTGACTCTGGGCAAGTCTCTTAACCCTGTTTGCCTCACTTTCTTCATCTGTAAAATGGATTGGAGAAGGAAATGACAAGTCACTTAAGTATCTTTGCTAAAAAACCTCCAGATGTGGTCACAAAGAGTCAGATGACTGAAAATGACAGAACAGCAAAGCTTTTTGCTGCAGACGGTTCAGTGTTGGGGTATTTGGGCTAATCATAATTCTACAAAAACAGGTCGGGTCCCCATCCTGTGTAGTCACTACCAAGAGACCAGGTGGGAATCATCAAATCAAATAGCAGATCCCTTCACTGAAAGAGGAAAATGGCATAAATGACCTTTTCAGTCTTCCATAACAAAAATGGGTTACCAGTCTCACACAGATTTCCAAGCTGGTGGGGAAAGGCAGGAATCAAAAATAACCTGCTGAAGACTCACTTTTGAGGTTTGAAAGGGCTGCCTCATGGCTGGTAACCCCAGCCTTGCACAGTTCTACCTTCTAGCAACAGGTGAGCCTCCGTCAGCGGTCTCGGGATGATGGTATCACTGTTGCCCTATTCCTCTCTAGCTGTTATCTGCTGAAGCTCCACCTCCTGCTGCTTCTCAGACTTTCCTGCTTACCCTGCCCCAGGGATTTGGCCATTTAGCCCACTGTGTCCTCTTCACGTCACCATGAATATTTCTCAGTCAGAACTTTTCATTTGTCCTTTCATTTCCCATCATTCACCTGGAAGGTAGCCACCAAATCACATACATTGCCTTGAAGTTTCAATGAGCTTTAATGAGACACTGGAGGGGGATGGAACTAAGCTGGTAACTTTTGCACTGAATTTCTGTCAGGGATGGGGTGGGGAAAGGCCCTTACTCCCTTACACTTTGATAGAATGATTATGAATATCCTCATCATTTTGGTCACCCTTACCTGAACATACTCCAGTTTGTTGATGCTCTTCCCCAAATGTGGCGCCATGCTTGAAAATAGTGCCTAATGTGTGGTCTCACAGGAATGGGGTACAACAAAACTATCACCCTCCTTGTTTTAGTTCTTTATCATTTTTATATAATTTACATCTCTCAGTATATCCCTCTTCCCTTCCCCTTCCAGAGATCCATCCCTTATAACAAAGAATGAAAAGAGGGGAAAAAATCACTTTAACCAATTGGGTATGCTTTCATATGTTTATAGAACACAACTTAGTGTGTAATAGATTCCTGCTGAGTTGATTTTTACCAGAAACCAACACAACAACCAAGTCCAACATTGTCTGCAATATTCCACAGCCATGTTATCCAACTTTTGAAAAGAAGGGAGGTTACCCAACTTTTTAAAGATACTTTGTTTCTATCAATGCAGGTTAAGCTCACTCTGTGTGTGTGTGTGTGTGTGTGTGTGTGTGTGTGTATGTGTGAGAGAGAGAGAGAGAGAGATCTACATATCTTGCATAGCATGACTCATTGCTAACTTAAATTGATCATGTTGTTCTCTAAAACTCTCAGATCTCTTTCTCATTAACTGCTTACTAGCCATGCTTCTCTTATTTTTTAGTTGTGTAGTTGAGCTTGTGAATTCTTGCTTAGGACCTTAGATTATCCATGTTATTTATAATTTTTATTACATTTAGCCCATTTTTCTAGCCTGTCAAGATAATTTTCCACCTTGATTTCTCATGTAACATGATAATTATACCACCATCTTTTTGATATTCATAAATTTTATAATCATGACATGGATTTCTTCATCCTAGTCATTGAGAAAAATGTTGAGCAGAAGAGGACCAGTGGATAGATCACTTGGGTTGCTCCACTAGACTTCATTGTCCAGGTTGGGACTGACCTGTTAATTACCATTCTCTAAGTCTGTTCATTCAACCAGTTCTAAATTCTCTTAACTATATCTACCATCTATCCAGCCTTATCTCCATATTTTTATTTATAGGATATGAGGGTAGATTATATTTAATTCTTTGTGTACTGTGTCTGTGGCAATCCCCCAATCAGTCTATTCTGCTAAAGGGGGAAAAAAGTAAATTAGGTTATGCTACATGATGTATTCTTAATGAACCCTTAGCAGTTCTTAGTGATCACCAATTGCCTTTATACATGCTTAAATTTAATCCTTTTAATAATTGGTTCTTGAATTTTCTTTTTTGCCTTTGCTACAGTCTTAAATAAAAAGTAGCTTTCCCCACCTCTACCACTTCTGTTTGTATCATTGATTCCCTAACCTCTTGCTTCCTCTGGGAATTTATACTCACTCTAATTTTTAATTTCTTCTTATCCATTGGTTCTTTCCCTATGCCATAAAAATGTGTTTAGTTCTTTCCAATCAATCAATAAGCATTTATTAGATACCTATTATGTCCTAAATGTTTTGCTAAGCCTATGGGGAAAAAAATCTTTTCCTTGCTATCTTCTCAGGCAATATCTATATCTTTCTTCCCCTTCACAGACAAACTTAGAAAAAAAATCTATCTATATTATATTTTCTCATCTTTAACTCACTTCTCAACAACCTGTAATCTGGCTTCTGACTCTATCTCTTAACTGATATTATTCCCTCCAAGGGCACCAAAGATCATCCTCCCACCCCCAATTCATTGGTATTTTCTCTGGAATCATCTTTCTTATCCTTTCTATAACTCCACTCTTCTGGTTTTCATGACAAAATTCTATCATGTTTCTCCTCTTACCTAACTGGTCATTTTTATTCCCCTTCACTGGAATGTTGTCAACATCCCACTTGCTGTTTTAGAAGTACCCCATGACTCTGTCCCAGGCCATGTTTTCTTCACTTTCTATACTTTCTCCCTCAGTGATCTCATTTTCTCTTACTGGTTCAAATATTAGCTCTATGCAGATGACTCCCAATATCCATAACCAGCTTTCTTCTCTCTCTCCTGAATTCAACTTCCACATTTCCAAATGTCTCCTGGATAGTTTGGCCTCCATGTCCCATAGTTATCTCAAACTCAGCATGGCTAATACAAAATTAATTATCCTTTCCTTATAACTACCCCATCTCCTAGCTTTTTTATTTCTGCTGAAGGTACTGTCCTTCTTCTTGTCACTCAGCTTCACAATCTAATAAGCTTTCTTGACTTTTTACTCTTCTTTAATTTCCCATATCCCATCATTTGTCAAGTCCTGTTCATTCTACTTTCATTACATCTCTCACATTCATCCCCTTTTTCTCTCTATTCACATAATAATCCTCCTAATCCAAGTTTTTATTACTTCTCCCTGGACTATTTCAATAACTTCCTAATTGTTCTTCCTTCTCTCAGCCTTTACCCTCTTTAATATATCTTCCATATAGCTGCTAAACTCATATTCCTAAAACAAACAAAAACAAACCCAAAAAACAGGTCTGATCATGATTCATCTGTTCAAGAAGTTTCAGTGCTTCTCTACTGTTTCTAATGAGGGCATCTAGATGGTGCAGTGGATAGAGTGCCAGGCCAGGAAGACATCTTCTGAGTTCAAATGTGGCCTCAGACACTTACTAGCTGTATGACCCTGGGCAAGTCACTTAACTTTATTTGTCTCAGGTTCATCATCTGCAAAATGTGCTGGAGAAAAAATGGCAACCCCCTCCAGTCTTTGCCAAGAAAACCTCAAAAGGTATCACAAAGAGTCAGACATGACTGAAAAACAACTGAACACTATCTCTGTTGTTTTTGTCCTTTGTTCTCAAAGAGGACCAATGACATTGGGAGGGTGATGCCTTGACTTGCAAGTGAATTGGATTTAAATGAGGCAGAACTGTGCAAAGTCATCAGCCCCACTGTCTACTCCAGAGTCATTGGTGTCTAATGGCAAGACATAGATCAGTATGACTAGGGATGGCCCAGATGCAGTAGGAGACTTTGGCCTTTTAAGCTAAAGTCTTTCCCAGGACTCAGTTTGTCCGAGGCAACACTCACTCAGTAGTTAAAGGCTAGGTAAGAATTGAGGCAAAAGACGGTGTTGTTTTCCTTCACAAAAAGAATTAGTTAGGGCAGGGGCAGAGGGGCCCTCAGAGCTTCTGGTCAGAATAGAAGAAATTCAAACATTGTCTCTAGTACAAAATATGACATCCAAATGTTTGACGTTATATTTTGACTCCAGACTATCATTCCAGGCTGATCTTTTATTATTTCTCCTTATGCACTCTACGTGTTCAGTCAAACTGGGTTATTCAATGTTTTTCATACATTCCATCTGCTACCTCTTGGCCTTTGTGTAGGCTGTCTCCCATCTTTGGAATGTTCTCTCTTTTCATTTCTATATCTTGAAATACCTACTTCTCTTTAGGGCTTAGCTTAAATGCCAACTCATTTAAGGGGCCCTTTCTGATTCTAGCAGAAGTTAGCACTCCCCCTAAAAATTGCTTTGCATTTCTTTTGTAGATGTTTTGTTAATTTATATCTGTAAATGTTATTTTGCCCCAGTAGAATACCAGCTCCCTAAAGGCAAGGAGTTTTTTGTTTTGTATCCCAAGTGTCTGCCATAATGCCTTGCAAATAAATGCTTATTAATATTGGTTGAATTGAACTGAACTTTACCAGGCATTGAAGTTGAGTTTATTGGATTATATTCTGGACAACCTCCTATCTCCCCCTTTTTGGAAAGAAGGGGGCATTTTTCTCTTTCTACTCATGTAGTATAGTTCTTATCCTACACAATTTTTAAAATAACATGGACAGTAGCTTTACTGACAATCAGTTGTTAATCACTTCTATAGGATCTATTAGTATCCTTGGGTGGAATCTTAGATTTATTCAAGGGAGTTTTTCTAAGTATTTTCTAATTTATCTTGAGTTTCTTTATCTTTTTTTAACCCTGCTTGTTCTGTTTCCTACTCAACTGGTTCTAGTTGGTCATGTTTCTGACACTATTCTAAATGACTAGGGCACTTTGCATTTGTTTTTTCTTATCTACCCTGGTTTCCATTCTCTACTTGCCTATATAGCAATCCATGTTGGTCAGCTACTTCCCTGTGGATCTGTATCAAGGTTTCAGGAAGAAGCAATAGTTAGAAGGAACTCAGAGGCACCTGGGTTTATGCATTCTACATAAGGAAAAACTTGCTAAGAATTAGAGTTACTCTAAAGTGTAGTAGGTTATGAACCCTATCTTTGTATTTATCCAGCTACTTTTGATTGGTATATTCTAAGGGACTTGGGGGTCTACTTACCCTAGAACAGTACATTTGTAAAACCTCCAGACCTCTTTGTCTAACTCATTATAAAATTCTACAGACTCTAATCACTTCAGGCTACTCCAAATCAGTCTGTTGTTGGCAGATCAGAAAAAAAAAAATAATTCTTGTGCTTCAGTCAGTTAGGAAACTTCATTTTCTAGAAACAAAATAAGATAAAGACTGAAGGGTAGCCAAGAAAATGGAATACATGTTGCTCTTTGTCCTCTTATTGGAATGAAAGTTTCATCAGGATTTCCACTGCTATTACAGCAGGGGAGTGGCCGTACTGCCCAGATAATATATGGCACAGAAGTGTAATTGGTGGAGCCCTATTGATGCAGAGTTGGAATTGCCTCATATACTATGGGATGATGGTGATGTAGGTTGGATGTTTTTGAACATAAGTCTTTGAAGGTGAAACAGAAAGGGATTTTGAAAGGACACAATGCTATTTGGGGCTGCCTATTTTCCTGTTGTTTGTGGTGTTAGACTTATGAAAGTTAGGTATTAACCTTTAGGGCATTTTATCAGTGCCCCATTTCAATGTTGGGGTTTTAGGGGCAAATCAGTAAACATTCAAGTTCCAAGTGCTAGGGAGCAACATCCCTGGAAGAGCCTTCCTCCTGCTGTCCTGTCTTCCCATGGATGGACAATCATAAGAATCATTGCAGTTCTGCAGAACTTCCTGAACTAGTTGCATGCTACCTTCATAGAGTCATTCTCCTCCCTTTTACAAGGAAACAGGGGCAACTGTAACTCTTGTTCCTGATTCCATTTTATAACTGGGGGGAGGGGAGAGAGAGACAGAGAGAGAAACAGAAAGAGACACACACAGAGACAGAGAGACAGAGACAGACAGAGACAGAGAGACAGAGACAGACAGAAACAAAGATAGAAGAGAAATAGAAAGAGAAAAAAGAGACAAAAACAGAGACAGGGGAAAGAGATAGACAGGGCTTTGGAATCTCTCATGGAATCTTTGTTTACCTACCCTTCTCTAAAGTGCACATCTTGTTTCCATTCCTATAAACTCCTCTTTGAATTCCCATCTGCAGGGAAGGAGGGAGGGAAAGAGGCAGAGACTCCAAACTAGAAGGGTTTCTTCCTTTCAAAAGAGCTGGGTCCAGAGATCAAAATGCATGAACAGTCTATGTGATAGGACATGCGAGTAATACTTCTGGCAATCCAATTAAATTGCTTACAACAATAATGGTTTTGGCATAGGACATGTTAGCTGGGAAGGGAGAAAAGGGAAGGACCAGTTAGTGTAGGACTCTGGAGGGATATTGAAGAAGCTACCAGGAGAGACAAAACTCATACACAGGAAACAAATAGAGACAATTAACCAACAGGCAGTGTGGGAGTAGTATATAGAATGCTGACCTTGGAATGAAGGGTTTGCATTCTTCCTCTGACACATAAAAGATGTGTGACCCTTTGCAAGTCACCTCTGGAAGCTTCAAGGGAAATCTCTAAGACTCTAAGTCATAGACAGTTGTTGATCTGAACAGGTCTACACCCAAACAACAAACAAAAACATGGAAAAAAACCCTCTCACTATGTCAATGGTTTCAAACCTGTTAGAATATGAGAACCCTTTTTATACATCAAGTCAACATAACAACATAATAGTAGTTATTATACTATTGGTGTCCATTGATTGAGAAAACACATAATGGTTGAAATTTACTTTGAATTCAGTAATGTCTTTAAATGAATTTGTATTTCAGCAATCGCAAAAGTATTTGCATACGTTTGAAAAAGCATAATGCATATACGCATGAGTTGTTTATTTACTCATTCTACAGAAGGTATATTTCGTTATTTGTTATCCTGATCCCCACTGGATACTTTATAGGGACTAAGTAACATTTAAAATAGAAATGGTTGATTCACATATAGTTTCTTGGGCCCTTTGCAATAACCTCATCCTGTTCCCCAAGCCCAGCCTTAGTGAGTCCTTGTGAGTCCCACATAAGTACTATTAAAATTCATTTCTTCCTGATAATGTCCCTTTAAATTTCATTTCTCTCCCCTTCCATTTCTGTTCACATATCACTCGGCTGGCACTGATCATGCCCCTCTTGAGTGTTACTGGGAGCTGGTGAGGGGGGCTCTCAGATGCCACCTGCCTCATTTAACCAGGAACTTAGGGGGGCTAATTAGCTCAATGCCTCATCTTCAATTAGGAAAGCCGCTAAAAATGCCACCAGAGAGCCTTGGCCCAGACAAGGATGTCTACAAGATGCCTGTTTGCTAATGCTGGGCTGCCCGGGTTGATTGATACTTGTTTCGCAATTCCTTCCGTCAGCATCAGCGCTCTCCTGTCCAGCCATCTGTTTCCCACCAACAAGAGACACATTGGCTTAGATCCCTGCTCTCCTGCTAGATTAGAAATCTGGCCAGCAGGAGAGCAGAGTTAACCACAGGGTAGGTGTAGGGTATGTGCGGAGGGGGGGGAGGGAGGCAAGGGGCTTAATTCTTCTCTGCTGGGTTATATGGGCCTGCTACAGCTTTGGGTTAGAAAATCAGAGTTCTTGGGCAAAGGCCACTTGGGCGGGGCTTTGGAACCTCTGTCCCTATAAACTCCTGCTTCAGTACCCATCTGCATAGTCTCATTTCTATTCATCAGAATAGGATGGTCCTTGTTTCCAAACTAAAACCATGAACCAATATGGACCGTCTTATCAGTTGCTTTGTGCTTAGTCCTGTGTGCTATTACAGGGCATGGTTTCTGCCTTCAAAAAGCTTCTAGTTTGGGGCAGCTAGGTGGCACAGTGGATAGAGCACCGGCCCTGGATTCAGGAGGACCTGAGTTCAAATCCAGCCTCAGACACTTAACACTTACTAGCTGTGTGACCCTGGACAAGTCACTTAACCCCAATTGCCTCACTTAAAAAAAAAAAAAGCTTCTAGTTTAATGCGGAGATAAGACATGCCTGCATGAAACAGCAGAAGACAATATTCAGTTTCATCAAGTTCTGATCATGTGATATGGACAGTAAATAAGAGTTAAGGGAAGGGAATTCCTGACATTGAGTCAACAATGGTTTCCCTCTAACTTCCATCCATGGTCTCAATTCTGCCCTTTGGGACCAATAGAATGCATTTGACACCACTGGGACCGTATTTCCATATTATGACCTCACATTTGACAATCAAAGGCTTAAAGAGAGTTATGATACCCCCCAAAAAAAACTTGTCTTGGCATGGCATAATCTCCAGTCTCTTCACCATTCTAATTGCCCTCCTTTAGACATTCTCTAGCTTTTCAACATCTTTCTCATATAGCATGCCATGCCAGCCCTCCAAACCCCAGATATGGTTTGACCATTGAAGAGTATATTGGAACTATCAACTTCCTCTTTTGGAAACTATACCTAAGGTCACTTTAGCTTTTATTGGCCAACATGCCACACCTATAGTTCCAAACTTATTGACTCAAAGGTCCACATTTAAATTATTGCATTGACTATGTTCTTCTCATTGGCAGCACCTGAGATTCACCAGGTGGCAGTATACTGGGAGGCACAATTCAGGGAAGGAAAGAAAATAGCCCTTTAATACTTTGACATTCAACAGCAAGGAGAACATTGGTAGAGTCTTGTCAGCAAGGTGAACAGCATGAGCAAAGGCATCTTTAACTGTCTATTAGTCATCTTGAACTGGATGTCCTTTAGATCATCTTAAACTCAACATGTCCAAAACTGAATCCATTATCTTTCCCCCCCAAACCCTTTCCTATTCCTCTCTTCCATGTTACCATCAGGCAAACCACCATCCTCCTAGTTATTCATCTTCTAAACCCAGGTATCATCCTTAATTACTCGCTCTCTCACTGCCCCTTCCCATATTCATCAGTTGTCAAGTTCTATCAATTATTTCTTCCTAAAATCTCCAGTGTGCGCCCCCTTTTGTCCTCTGACACTATACTACCCTGGTGTAGGCCTTTGTTGCCTCATATTAAGCCATAGCTTGTTTTTTGGTTCCCCTACCAGAAATCTTTCCCTGTTCAAATCAATTCTCCACTCAGTTGACAATCTGATTTTCCTAAAGCACATATAACCATCCATTCAGTAAATTCTGGTAGCTCCCTATTAGTTCCAGGATCAAATATATAATTATGTTTTTTGGCTTTTAAAGCCTTTACAGGCTGTGCTGGAGCCAGCTCTAACCTTCTTAGCCTGTTGCTAAAATTTCAGTATGAGCATTAATACTTCAGAAATTCACAAAAGCTACAGATCAAGGCTTCATTTATTCATTCATTTATTAATTCATTCATCCATTCATTCATTCATTTATGTATTTATTTATTTATTTTGTTGTTTTGACTTAGTAAAGTGTTAATGATGCAGATTAAACTTAGAAGTATGTGCATATGACCAATCATGCTACCTTCCCCCACCAGCCTAGAACATTTACTAGCACATTTCTGTATTATTCCTCTAGATCATTGCTCAGCTAGAGTTCAGTAGAAGGCTCAGGAAATGAAGAGGCTGGAGGCCTGGTGACTGCAGGCTAATAATAATAACTGACATTTATATAGCACTTTAAGGATTGCTAAATGGTTTAACTCTATTATCTCCCTTGAGCCTCATAACCTTTCTGAGTCTTTCATAACTTAGGCTCTTTCTACATTTCTAGTCTTCTTAAATCTTACTCCCCTTTATGCAGTCTGCAATCTGGTGATACTGGCCTACACCTATTTGATACTCCATATATTGAGTATTTTCATTGGCTCCCAAACCTGGAACTCCCTCCTTCCTCATATCTGCTTCCCAGTTTCCCTGGCTTCCTTGAAGTCTTAGCTAAAGGCCTATATTATGCACAAAGCCTTTCTTAATCCCCCCCACCAATGGTAGTGTCTTCCCCCGAGAATACTCTCAATTTATCCTATAGATGTCTTAACTGTACATAATTGTTTGCATGTTATCTCCCGACACTATATTGTGAGCTCCTTGAGAAAAGGAACTGTTTTTGCCTTTTTTTTTTTTTTTTTGCGGGGCAATGAGGGTTAAGTGACTTTCCCAGGATCACACAGCTAGTAAGTGTCAAGTGTCTGAGGCCAAATTTGAACTCAGGTCCCCCTGAGTTCATCCACTGTGCTACCTATCTGCTCCCATTTGCCTTTCTTTCTATCCTCAGCACTTTAGCATAGTTCTTGGACTATGGAAGACAATTAATAAATTTTTGTTGGTTAACTGGGAATGGGTTGGATGAGCACAGGGGACAGGGAAGGGTTTAGACCCTCTGAGTTTCATAGGAATGATAACTAAAATCCAATTTATCCTGTGGTCTCAACAGATAGCCAATTATCTCCTCCAAACCTTAAGAAATAGGTAGGTAATATGAACTACAGAGCCCAAATGCTTCCCCTGAGTTTCAGCAGCACAAGAAATTGGTTGTTGGACTTGAAGAGACATCAATGCATCCTTGACCTACCTGATATAAGGACAAATGGAGAGTTAATTGGGTTTCTTATCCTGGTAAATGATGGCAGAGGGCATCACAAAATGTTTTTAGGATTCAGTAAAAACACAATCACTACAGGAAGGAAGGAAAAGAAGAAGCAAGAAAGGAAGGAAGGAAGTATAGAAGCAAGCAAGCAAGAAGCAAGAAAAGAAGAAAGGAAGGAAGGAAAGAAGGAAGAGACTTGATTCTAATAGTCTTGGAGTCAGTGACCTTTTGGACCCTGAGCATCACCAGCTGGGGCTCATCAGTACTTCCACAGGCTGACTTAATTTATATCAATATAATTGAAGTATTGATTGAGTCCTCCAGATAAATACTTTTCTTTTCTCCTAATTCTGCATCGAAGGTAAGTGCTTTTCCTTTCTCCTCACTCTGGGCCCAGAAGCCCTTGAAAGCTAAGCAAGGAACATCAGTGGCCATCTACTCCAACTCCCTCATGTTACAGATGAGAAAACTGAAGTCTAGGGAGGTAAAGTGATTTTCCTAAGGTCATGCTGGTAGTAAGTAATTATAGCATGATTTGAAACCAGGTCCTTTGACTCTAGAACCAGTGAAGACCTGGGAAGGGGGTTGGATATAATGGGGAACAAAGATGGAAAACAGGTCAAGATGAAAAAGGTGAGAATGAGCATAAGAGAAATCCTTTTTAAAAGATAAATAACTCCATCCTTCCCAAAGAAAATAAGTCTCCCAGTGCTTGGTTGGTGCTCCCTAGAGAAGAAGCAGTTATGTGCACCCAAGCAGGGGAGCGGTGCCCTGATAAAGTTGTTTGTTCCCCCAGCATTGTCCCTTCCTCATCAGTCATGCTGGAGGAAATGCTTTGAAGTTCCTTTATTCTCCCTTTGCTCTTAAGAGAAAATAAAAGAAACAAACAGCTGAGGCATCTTTTCTCTTTTTCCTTCCCCTCCTCTCCCTGTTGTCCCTCCTCCCCCACCACCACACTGTCTCTCTCTTTATCCCTTCACACCAAACACTTTCAAAGTTAATTTCAAAAAGCTGGGAACACTTGATAGTTTTAATTAATCCTATGCCTGGGGAAATATGATTTTGTGCATCTGAGGCCTCTCGGCTTCTCTCGATAGATGACGGTTTGTTCTGGATGATTCTAATGTTTCCAACTTAACTGTGATTATGCCACCAACTTGTTTGTTTATTTTTTTGTGTGTTTATTTATTGCCTCAAAGAGAAGTTAATGTTGACATGTGTAGATCTGAGAAATGCATTTCATTCTTCCTAATAATACCTCGAGTTCAAATGTTGCTTTATACTTTCATGCTCTCTATGATCTTTGCGACAGCTCTGTGAAGTAGGTATAGGACATGTTATTATTCCCATTTCAGAGATGAGGAAGTTGAGTCTCAGAGAGGTTTACTATCTTGACCATGGTAATACAGCTTGTTTGGGCTGGAGTTGAATCTACAAAGCAGATCTTCTACCTGTTATTTTGAAGCAGCATGGCAGAATAGATGGGGTGACACATTTGGAATTGGGAGAGAATCCTGCCTCTGACAGTCAGTCACTTAACATTTATTAACTCCCTACTATGTATCAGGCATTGTGCCAAATTATATAGATAAAAAGAAAGGCAAAAGACAGTCCCCACTTACAAGGAGCTCATAGCCTAATGTGGGAAACAACATGCAAGTCAAGAAAAATTAGGGATTGTCAGGAAAGAAACTAGCATTGAGGAGGATTGAAAATGACTTCCTACAGAAGGTGGGATTATATCTTTGACTTGAAGTAAGTCAAGAGGCAGAGATAAGGAGGGAGCCTATTCTAGTCATAGGAGGCAGCCAGTGAAAATACTCATATTTGAGAGATGGAGCATCTTGTTTGAGCAACAACAAGGAGGCCAATGTCATTAAATCATAGAGTAAGGTATAAGAAGATGAGTAAGGTAGGAGCTGGGCAGCTAGGTGGTGCAATAGATAGAGTGGCTGGGCCTGCAGTCAGGAGGATCTGACTGCATATATATGACCCTTTGCAAGCCACTTCACCCTGTTTGCCTCAGTTTCCTCATCTGTAAAATGAGTTGGAGAAGGAATGGAAAATCTCTCTGGTATCTTTGCCAAGATAACTCCAAAGGGCATCAGAAAAAGTTGGATATGACTGAAAAAATGCCTGATCTGAAAGGTAGGAGAAGGCCTGGTTTTGAAAAGCTTTGAATTCTGAATAGAAAATATTATATTTGATCCTAGAGGTGATAATGTACTAGCTTTGTAAGAATGGGCAAGTCATATAATCTTTCTAATCTCAGTTTCCTATTTGTAAAATGGAGATATTAATACCTATCTCACAGAGTTGCTACAAGGATCAAACAACAGTGTATATGAAGGGCTTTGTGAATTTTTAAAAGTAGTATAAATTTATTAGTTATTATCCTTTCCAAGACGACATACTCCCCTACCTGAACTAATCTCTTTAGAAGAGGATATATACAAGATCCCATTCAGGACAGTGGTAGAAAAGGAGGTTAAGCTCGAAGCTATCTGCTAGACCAGTTGTCCATCATCTTCTTATAATCCCATTCCAGTGTCAAATAGTGGCAAAATTCAGCCTAGTTCAGCTTTCAGAAAAGACTTCCTAGCCAATCTGCTGAAATTGCAATGACTTTTTACCAAGACCATTCAGGAGGTCGGGGAATTCACTTTCCCAAAATGGTGACTCTGGGTTCATGGTACTTCTTCATGGTAACATAATGCCATAGATCAGGGCACTACATTATCCCTAGATAATAGAGGGACTTGTATTTTGGTGGTATCTTGAGTGCATTTTCTGTTAAATTAATATATTCTGGGTGATGGGAAAAACTGTACTTGCATATCATAATTATCTTTAACTCCTTCCCACTTTGAGAATAGCAAAGTTAGCTAAGTGAATGTGACCAGAATATCCAAAAAGGCTGCCATGAAATTAATAGGTTTCCTGATTGGCTGAAGGCAAACCTGGAGTTGTGTGGTAAGTGAATGAGCTTTATCCCTAAGATTTAGTTGGGTGAATCCCAAATTGACATTTGATATTTTGGGGCAAAAAAATGACATTCTCAAAGAGGCCAGAAAGAAAAGTAGGGGCATGAATAGTTAATTCAGAATACAAGAGCAGGTTTTATATTTCTAAATGATGGCTTTTGATATAGGAACAATGGCCTAGTGGCCAGAAAGGGAATATACCTGACCCAGGCTGATAAAAATATGTTTAGAGGATATAAAAGTGTATAAGTGCTTTGTTTTTTCTACAATGTTGGTGATATGTATCCATAGAGATTTATTTAAATGTGGCTTGAGGAGAAGCATGCATAGATATCTCTAGAATCTCCACTCTACCCTTCTCCAAGGGAGACTTTGATTCCTGGCAGGAGGGGATAAGGAGGTTGGGATTAGGGACTGGCCATTCTGTTCTCCTCAGAGAAAGATTACCTAACTATAATTATAGGGATCTCCTTCTCCTGTCCCTCATGTTGTTAATCTAGAGGAAGTAAGTTTTAGGTTCAAGTAGAGCTGCTGATTACTATCTGTGAGCAGGGAAGTTATGCTCCAAGGCTTGATTCTCTTAATACCAAATACCAGTTCCACAATGAAAACAAACAACAAAAAAGCAAATGAACCCATTTATTTAGCTGATAGCAAAAGAAATCAGAGTAGTTATCCATGAGACTATATCAAAAAATACAGCATGAATGAACTCACCTATTGGGAGTGAGATGTCTCAGCTCAACCAAGGGAGATAATCCCAGATATCATCCAAGAGGAAATTTCCCAGTCTCTAGTGTAGTTAGCTGGGTAGCTATGTGGCAGAGTGGATAGAGTACTGGGCCTGGAATCAGGAAGACTCATCTTTCTGACTTTAAAACTGTCCCCAAATATTTTTTTTTTTTTGGCAGGGCAATGAGGGTTAAGTGACTTGCCCAGGGTCACACAGCTAGTAAGTGTCAAGTGTCTGAGGCCGGATTTGAACTCAGGTCCTCCTGAATCCAGGGCTGGTCCTTTATCCACTGCACCATCTAGCTGCCCCCCAAATACTAGCTATATGATCTTGGGCAAGTCCCTCAATGTTTTTGCCTCAGTTTCCTCATTTGTAAAATGATCCAGAGAAGGAAATGGCAAACCATTCCAGTATCTTTGCCAAGAAAACCTCAAATAGGGTCAGAAAGAGTTGTAGATGACTGAAAAATGATTGAACAGCAAGTGACATGATCAAGTTGCCACCTCATCTTCCTGTCAGTTTCTTTCCAGAATCTTTCTCTCCCTTCAGGGACCTGAAGCAAGTCTAGAACAATGTACTTTTGTCTAGAACTGGAAGTCAGGAGAGCATAATTTCTCTTCTAAAGTCTCACCAACTCTCATACAAGTGAAGAGAATTGAGTAGTTAACTCTCCCCCAATAAGAAGAGCCATGCCAGTAGGCTCAGTTGCCTAACGTTTTGCAAATCTACTTAGAATGACATTAAACTTTTAAAAAGGAGGGAAGCAAGAGAGAAACTAACTATGTCTCTACATCAAGCTAGATACTATAAAGAGAAGCTACAATTAAGGAATAACAATAGGAACATACAGAAATTTCCAGGCAACAATCCAAAAAGAGAAGCCCTAAAAACCCAAGGCTTCTGCTATCCAAACACAAATGCACAAAGTATGACAATAAACAAGGTGAACTAAAGAGCCTACTGCAAGGTAGCAAATTTGAACCCAGTTGGTCTAGTTGGAAAAGACATGGTAGAATGTGTCCCATGACTGGAATATAATTTTGGAAAATTATGCCTTACTCAAGAGAAGTAGAATTGGAAAAAGAGATGGGTGTGGAGTAGTATTGTATATTAAGATGATTTACTGGGGTCAGCTAGGTGGCATGGTGGATAAAACACTAGCACTGGATTCAGGAGGACCTGAGTTCAAACTGGGCCTCAAACACTTGAAACTTAGTAGCTGTGTGACCCAGGGCAAGTCATTTAACCTTCATTGCCCCACTAAAAAAAAAAAAAGGTGATATACCCATGTGAGGAAACCCTAGAACTTAGGGGAATGTAGGGGAAGAAAATGGTGGAAAGTATTTGTCTACAGATCAATGGAAGAAGAATGGGAAGAAATGGTCATTGGTGTATATTATACAATACCTGGTTAGAGAGAGGAGATAGAAAAAGAGTTTGCCAAATAAATCATATGTAGTCTAGAGACACAATATAATAATGTAACAAGTGGGCCTCTGGAGGGCCTGAGAAGTCTGTCTCTAGAGTCCCCTTTTACTCATCCCAGGTCTAGTGTGGTTGTTTTGAATAAACGATTACCTAAGTCATGGTGTAACGATTGGAATAACGCCACCTGCTGGAGACTTACTGTAGAAGAGTTCCACCCATGAAGCAAAGGTCTTTGAGGGCAAGACCAGGAGTCTTTTCTTTGGCATCAGGAAGTGACGTGGGCTAGTGGGAGGAGGAAGGAAGAGACTGGCGCTCAGTCTCAGGCTCTTTCCTTTGGGCTCTGGTGGAGAGCGGAGCTAGAAATGTGCTCTCCCTTTAATAGATAGGGATCTAGGCCTTTCTCTTTACCAAATTCTTATTCTCCTTAATAAATGCTTAAAAGTCTAACTCTTGCTAAAGCTTATAATTTATTGGCGACCACTCATTAGATATTTTAGACAGTTTAGCTAGAATTTTAGCCCTTAACAATGGCCTGATTTGCCCACTCAGTATAACATTCTTTATCACCAGACCATGAAAGTATGACCAATTCACTAACTAAAGCATTTAATTATGGCATAAAAACAATACAAATAATGAGGGAACTAAATGGTAGAATTATTCTCTTCCCGCATACACAAATGAGAGCAACCCCTTCTAGGTTACAGCAGGATTATAATCTATTCCATCTCACATAGTGGGAGACATACAGTCCCTTCAGAATTTACAATCATAAAGGTAAATTCTTAGGATTCAGTGCCGTGTGCCTCATGGAGTCCTTCATGGACTTGGGATAGATCAGAAGGGTGATTAAAACCTTGGGGTAGCCCATAGCTTGCATCCATAGCTCCATTTAATGCCACAGACATTAAAGCCCTGCTCTGTAAACCTCCTGTCTTTGAGAAGATTCCCTCCCCATGAATTGGAGAATTTGCCTTCATGTCACCATACTGTGGCCAGAAACATATCTTTCTGGGAAATGTAGTTCAGACATTTTTTTTTCCTTGATAAGCAAAGTTCTTCCATCCTAAGGCATTGTGGGACTTGAAATACTAGTGCGGGTTGGGGATTTCTCTCCTCAGCTACATTCACTACACTAGTTGTGGGGAATTTCAATTATCTAGACATCTGTTGGAGCCTTCTCTCTGCCAAAATCAGAGTACATAACTACTTCTTGATATATTTTTAATGATAAAAATCATTGTTCACTATATGGAGGACCCTATGAAGGGTGCTGCTCTTTCAAACTTAGTTCTCATCAATAAAAAGAATCTCGAGCAGGAATGATGGGTATCATGGGAAGAAATGACCACTTCATCTTAAAACAGGGATATAGGAAAAAAGGGAAACCAGTCAGAGTTGAAATGTATGGATACACATATACATGTGCATATACACTCACACATACACACATACACAGTACACACATATACACCTGTATATATGCATATAAATATGATGGTCAGATTTCAAAATCTTCAAAGGAAGTGTAGCTAGGATCATATATAGGAGAAGTCTGACTAGGCCAAATGGATAGATGTCAAGAACCATATTCTGAAGACACAAAGAGTCAAGTCAAGTCAAGAAGCATTTATTAAGTACTTACTCTGAACTAGATGCTGTGTTAAATTCTGGGAATACAAGGAAAGACAAAAACATGCCCTGCTCTCACAGTGCTACCATTCTAATGGGAGGGCAGGGGTGGAGGGGTGCAGGGAATAACACGATGACTAGTTATGATCAAACAAGATAGAGACAGGATAAATAAGGGGTGATCTCAGAGGAAGGGAAGATATAAGTATTTTTTTTTTTGCAGGGCAATGGGGGTTAAGTGACTTGCCCAGGGTCACACAGATCGTGTCAAGTGTCTGAGGCCAGATTTGAACTCAGGTACTCCTGAATCCAGGGCTGGTGCTTTATCCACTTAGCCACCAAGCCGCCCCCTGGGAAGATATGAAGTATTAAGGAAGAACCCAGAAAAGGCTTCTTGCAGAAGGTAAGATTTTAACTGAGATGTGAAGGAAGCCAGGGAATCCAGAAAGCATAAGTGAGGAGGAATAGCATACCAGGCATGGAAGACATCCAGGGAAAAGGCCCAGAGTCTGACGATAGACCATCCTGTGCAAGGAATGGCCAGGAAACTGGTGTCAGTGGATCCCAGAGTTCATTGAGGGGAGTAAAGTATTTAAAGATTTGAAAAAATAGGCAGGGACTTATGAAAGGCTTTAAAAGGAAACAGGAATTGATATTTGATCTTGGAGATAATAGGGATCCACTGGAAATTATTGAATGGGGGTGGGGAGGGAACATGATAAGCCTTGTACATTAGGAAAATCATTTTAGCAGGTGAGTGAAGCATGAACTGCAGTGGGGAGATATTTGATGCAGGCAGACCCACTAGCAGGTTATTACAATTGTTCAGGTGTGAGGTGATGAGGGTCTCAACCAAGGTGGTGGCAGTTTCAGAGGAGACAAGGGGGCATATTTGATATGTGTTGTGATGTTAGGATCTACAAGACTTGGCAAAAGAAAAAAGAAATGATTCTCACAAAGAGAGATAGGAGGAGTTGCCTAAAAAAATTGATGTGGGTGCATAGGGAACTCATCTCCCAACTTACATTTTTTGAAAAGTACAGAAGATGGCAGCAAAGGCAGGGAACAAAGAGTGAGTATAAAGGTATGGTGGATCCTATTAGATGCTTGTCAGGAATCTGAAATTCATAACAAAGCGAGACTATCAAGGAAATCTAATCACAAGGGAAAAAAAATCTTAAAAAAAAAAAAGCTTGGGGCAGCTAGGTGGCTCTGTGGATAGAACACCGGCCCTGGATTCAGGAGGACCTGAGTTCAAATTTGGACTCAGACACTTGACACTTACTACCTGTGTGACCCTAGGCAGGTCACGTTATCCTCATTTGCCCCACCAAAAAATAAAATGCTGTGTTGAGGAGAATCAAAGAAGTCATAAGGACACTGTCTGAGGGGGATGGCACAAGGACAGTGAATAGAAGAGAGAAGGGAGAGCTGTTCAACTCACCTGATTTCTCTCCCAAAAAGACTAATCTTTGGACTGGAAAGGCCCGAACACAAATGGCTAATAGAAAGTTGATACTCATGCTAAGTAGAGAGATGGTAAGAGTCAACCTATTTGCCATCAATGAATTTGGTCACCTAACCCAAATCAATTTTGTGCCTGAACCCTGAAGGACCAAGTCTCTAAGGATGATCTTTGACAGATAATGTAGAATGAATGGGAAATGGGGTGAAGGACTGGAGGACAAATGCTTCGATATTAAGGCAAAAAAAGGCAAAGAAGATGGGGTCTACAAACTATAGGTCAGTGAGCTTAACACTTCTGGTAAAATTCTAGAAGTATTAAGGGTGCTGAAGCTCCAGAGGAGAGAGCAGTGATGACAAAAAGCCCTTGTGGGTACATAAAAACATGTTCTTAGCAGACTAATCTTTTTTTAATAATAAACATTTTTATTTATGGTTTGGGGTTCCAATTTTTGTCCCTCCTTACCTCCTTCACCTCCTAAGGGAGCAAACAATCAAATATGGGTTATACATGTATGATTATGTCAAACATTACCATATTAGTTATTTTGTACAAGAGAACTTGATTAAAAGAAAAAAAATGAAAGAAAGTGAAAAATAGCCTGCTTCAGTCTGTTCCATCAATATCAATTCTTTCTTTGGAGTATGTTTCATCAATAGTGCTTTGGGATTGTCTTGAATCATTGTATTGTTGAGAATAGTCTGGTCATTCACAGTTCTTCATCAAACAATATTGCTGTCTCTATGCACAATATTCTCTTGGTTCTGCTCACTTCACAATATGGCATTTCATGTATGTCTTTCCAGGCCTTTCTTAGCAAACTAATCTTACACATTTACTATCCTGGCAAATGAGGGGAATGCTGGGGATATAATTTACCTAGGTTCAAACAAAGTATTTAACACAGTCTCATGTTATTCTTTGGGAAATGATAAAGAAATGTGGGCTAAATGGTAGTACAATTAGATGCACTTGGTATCGATTGAGTGGCCGGACCAAAAGAAGTCATTTTTTGTTTAGTGTCACCTTAGAAGAAGAACTCAAGTGAAGTGTCCCAGTCTGGCCCTTTTGCTGTTTAACATTTTTATCAGTTACTTATAAAAAAAAAAAAGACAGTGTAGTTGGCAAACTTGCAAGGCTGCAGATGACACAGGACTAGGAGGGATAGGCAAGGTATTAGATGACAGAGACAGGATCCAAAAAGATCTTGACAGGCTTGAATGCTGAACTGAATCTAATAAGATTAACTTCAATAGGGATTAAGTATATACTTTTAACATAGGTTAAAAAAAATCAACTTCACAAGTACAAGAATGGGAAGCATGATCAGATAGCAGTGTGGGTGGAAAAAAAAAGATCTGGGATTTTTAGTGGTCTATAAGGTCAATGTGGGTTAACAGTGTGACACTCAAGCCATAAAATTTAATTTAATTTAATTTAATTTAATTTAACTTAATTTAATTTAACTTAATTTAATTTAATTTAACAAAAAACGAATGGGTTCTTGGGCTGAGTAAAGAAAGTGTAAATATGGCTGTCCCCAAAGCCTTAGGAGAGTTTTAAGCCTTAATAGCTTAAATATTCTAAGCCTGAATAACTTAAAAAATACCTGAGGACTTCTGGGAGACCCTGTATCATGTCCTGGTCTAGGAAAGCATTAGCATTTCTATACTTTATACTGGTCAGACTACATAAGGAGCATTGTGTTCATTTCTGAATGTCACATTTTAGGTAGTGCATTGATGTGGGAGTTTCTACCATAAGAAGAGGGGTATTTGGGGGCAGCTAGGTGGTGCAGTGGATAGAGCACCGGCCCTGGAGTCAGGAGTACCTGAGTTCAAATCCGGCCTCAGACACTTAACACTTACTGGCTGTGTGACCCTGGACAAGTCACTTAACCCCAATTGCCTCACTTAAAAAAGAAAAAAAGTTTAAAAAAAAAAAAGAAGAGGGGTATTTGTTCCTTCAAGTGTGTGAGTTACTATTACAACTTTCAAAGGGATATTCCTAAAACCTAGGCTGGGTCCTGTCCCTTTCTACTTAACACATTCCTATTTCTTATATTTTGGGTCCAATAGAACTCCTTTGTTTAGTATTTAAAGCCCCTTACAACTGGACTCCAATTTTCCCTTCCACGTCAATTCTATGTTACTCTCCTTCATGGAAGGGCCAGCCCAAATGGCTTTTTGGCTGTTCCTCACATTCTATCTCCCATCTCCATGCATTTGCCTATGTTGTCCCCCATGCCTGGAATGCCTTTTTTCCTCTTTCATTTAGAATGTTTAGTTTTGAAGCTTAGCTCAAACCTTAAGCACCACCATCTACATGAGGCCTTTTATTTTTCTCAAGCTGCGAGGTCCTTCCTTTCTCCAAATGATTTTGTATTTATTTGTACATATCTTGCATGAAGTCATTATTGGGTAATGTATAGATAGGGTACCTCACAGTCAGGAAAATCTGGGTTTAAGTCACACCTCTGAAACATACTGGTTCTATGGTCCCGGGCAAGTCACTTATCCTCCTCTCCCTCCTCTTCTTTCCCATCCCTTTCCTTCTCCCCTTCCCCTTCCCCTTTTCCCTCTCTCTCTCCATCAAGACTTAGTTTTATTCTTCTGCTTATAAAATGTCAGTTCCTTGAAGGAAGAATGTTTTATTCATTGTCTTTGTACTCCCAGTGCCTAGCACGGTACCATGCACACAGTGAGGGTTTAATAAATACTTGTTGATTGATATACTCTGTATATCATCTGTTGGGAAAGGCAAGACAATTTCTTTTGGGGGGGGGGAGCGTGCAGCTAGGTGGTGCAGTGTATAAAGCACTGGCCTTGGATTCAGGATGACCTGAGTTCAAATCTGGCCTCAGACACCTGACACTTACTGTGTGACCTTGGGCAAGTCACTTAACCCTCATTGCCCCCCCCCCAATTTTTTTTAAAAAGACAATTTCTTTTTTTGGGAGGATGTTTTTGTTTTCTGTTATTATTGGTTGTTATCATATAATTTCCTCATCTGGAAATGAGAATAAGTCAGTCAGGTAGTTAGTCAACAAATATTTATTAAACAGTTACTATGTGCCAGGCAATGTGCTAATCACTGAGGGTATAAATATAAGCAGAAAGAAACATGATCCCTGCTCTCAAGAAGCTTACATTCTAATGGAGGAAGACAATATATGAAAGAGCTGAAAAGTAGAAGGAAGGAGGGCTTGAGGGGCCTGACAGAAAAATTTGGAGTAGAACCTAGAGAAGAAAGAGTTAAAGACCCATAAACACATAAATATTTATAGCAGCTCTTTGTGGTGGCAACAAACTAGAAACTAAGAAGATTCTCATAAATTGGGGAATAGCTGAACAAATTATGTCACCTACTTAGGCATAGGTCAAATCCCAAATTATAGAAAGACATGAGGACCGAATTAAGAAGGGAGGACTGACCTGAGGGAGGATGAAATCCCTTAGACCAATTGAACAAGAAGGAATTCCTTGGAACCCAGGGTCAAGATTATGTCGAGGATCAAATCAGATACCATTTGTAAATTGTTTTACAACTCTGAAAGCATTATATAAATGCTAGCTATTATTAGAGTTGTTACTGTTTTTGTGGTTGTGGTCATCACCAGCATCACCATCTTCATCATTGTCATCATCATTCTCTCACTCTTGTGATGCAAAAGCTTACCAAAGAAACAAGATCCCCTGAGTTGCTGTTTCCAGCTTTTCCACATGCTTTGCTCTGTGACCTTGGACAATGTCACTGACTGTGGTTTTTACACCACCTGGAAGAGGAATGCAGTCATTTCTGGGATTATGCCAACACCATTGGAAAAAAGAAGAATGTCTCCAGATCAGCCTATTTTTAGAAGCGGAAACTTTTGGAAGAGCTGTGGAGTCAGTTGAGGTACCTCTTTCCCTCCCCCTTATCTTCTTTCAGACTCTGGACAGAGAACAGGGACACTGGAATCTTGATGGAGAGCCTCTCTCAGTTGGCAGCCATGTGAAGCTCCCACCTGCCCCCTCAGCTTTTTGTGCTCAAACATCCAGGTTCTCTGTTAGAAATTCCTCTGGCTGAATTTTGCCTAAAAAGGTGCTTTCCTCTTCTACATCACTGGTGAGGAAAGAAGAATGGGGGGGGGGGGGATGAAGAGGTTGAATGCTGACACTGGCTCTTTACATAAGTATGGGGATATATTTATGAAAAGAAAAAAAAAGGTCCGTGATATCCTTGCAGAAAAACAAAAAGCAAGTGGAGAGAGTCCATGGACTAGTGGTCGGTTAGTATATTTTATTTTTCAATGGAGAAATCACAAAGAGCTATTTTAAAGATAGTTAAAGGGCATTGTCAATTTGGATGAAGTTAAGTGATGCCATTTTAAAATTTAAACAATGTCCATTTTCAAGGAGTTCCCTGGACTATTCACCCTTCAAGTCTCCCAGGGAAGCAGAGAAGTAGGGGGCATGGCCCTCCTCTGTTTAATGTGCCTTTCTCTAAGTATAAAGATGCTGTTGCTGTTCAGCCACATGGAGAAGTGGATGGGGGCAGGATTTTTTGTTTGCTTGTTTTGGTTTTGGTTTTTCGTGGGGCAGTGAGGGTTAAGTGACTTGGCCAGAGTCACACAGCTAGTAAGTGTCAAGTGTCTGAGGCCGAATTTGAACTCAGGTCCTCCTGAATCCAGGGCTGGTCCTTTATCCACTGCACCATCTAGCTGCCCCAGGGGTCCATTTTTTATGGCAACAAAACTCGGGACCTGAACCTCCTCAGTATGGTACTCCAACCCACTGAGCCAACCAGGCAATGTCCCCGTACATCTGTTTGTCCATGAACACAGGTCATGGTACCAAAGACTACAACGCATACGTGTAACCTCTTCCCCTTCATCCTTCACTCAGATCCGCATTATGAGCTCAATGATGGGTCATCCCTCCTCAGAGAGAGAGGTCCAAGTGTTCAGAAGGCTATTTGGTCTTTGCTAATACCAGTCTAGCTAGGGGCTGTCTCTCAGAAAAGTTCCCTCTACCTTTCTTCTCCTCTTCCTTCCCCTCCTCCCTCTCCTTCTCCCCCTCCCCTCCCCTCCTCCTCCTCCTCCTTCTCCTCCTCCTCTCCTTCCTCCCTCTCCTCCTCCCCCTCCCCTCCCCTCCCCTCCTCCTCCTCCTCCTCCAATCCTGCAGGCAATTTGTTCCAACAAATAAATGGGATCTGGGTAATAGGAACTGAAGCCCTCAGGCAATAGAACTAGAGGCCACTAATTGATAAATAAATGATTGTTTAATGAAATCAGAAACTCAGGGGGAAAAAAGGCAGAGAAAGCTGGGTGATTTAAAAGGCCAGACTTCTTTCTCCTTAGTTATTTTAGAAATTATATGGTAGACAGTCCTGGATTTTTACTAACTCCCATGGTGACCAGAGGCATTTCACATTTGCCTCTCAGGTCATCAGTTTTTCCATTTGTTAAATGGGATGAGGGTGGTGGTCCTCCTAGATCTTTTCTTAAAGAACTGAGATTCTATGGTTTTAAATATTCCCAGACACTAGGTCAGGGCTGTGAACAACCAAAAAAAAAAATCTAGTTTCCTAGATGAATACAGAGAGAAACTCCTCCTCCTCTTCTGTGTGGGTATTGGTCTCAGGATTTCTATGTCTCTAGGCTTGGGCCTAGTCTATGTCCACCCAGCTTTCTTCCCTGTCAACCAGCATGAATGCAGTGGTTTGAAGCCACTTAGCAAAGGCTGGCATTTTGAAGCGACATTTAAAGGTCACCAACAATCCTCGTGCCTGGGAAGTGGGGAACAAAAGTGCAGTGAATTTTGGACCTGGTTTGCATCTAATGAGCTTGGGCAAGAAGCTGGGGTGGGTCTGGAGATGGAAGGCAGGTATGGGATCAGGGTTCTATGGGGGGGGGGTGCAGTTTAGGGCCTGAAGGTTACCAGGCAGGAGTGGAGAAAAAGGTATTTCATTCAGAGATTGGACCACTAGAGTAGTTCTTTCCGCAGGGGGTTCATTTCTAACCAGGTGGCCCATGCAAGTGCTGATGCCTATGGCTTCCTTGATAATAATATCTGACATTTATATAGCATGTAAAAATTTACAAAGCACGTTACCTACATCATTTCATTTGATCTTCAGCACGAATCTGGGAGCAAATCTAACTTGTGGAGGAGAGGATTAAAACTTGGAAAAGTAATGTGACTTCCTCAAGATAATAACACGGGTTCTATCCAGGCAGGATTTGAACTCAGGGCCTCTCCTGAAGGCCAAATCATGTCTTCTTTCTCAAGACCTAGCCGTCTTTCCACTTTAATGCTCTGTTTTTTATTTCCTCATGAGTCACCTCGGAAAGCCTAATGAGGTGGAAAGAAATGTTCTTGCAACCTTCCTTATCAGAGTTCTTCCATGGGATCTTTGTGCTGGTCATCAGTAAATGGAGGGGGAAGGGAGCTGCTGGGCTGCTTTACCTTGATATAACACTTTGGATGACACAGTTGCAGCTCAAGATTGACTTTTCAGCCGTGATGATGAATTGGGGCTGAGGACTAGAACCTGGGGCAAAGGGACAGGGCAGGCTTATATATTGTGCTCACACACTGAGATTTATACATTCACAAAATGGCATAATGGAAGGACCCTTTGAGATTACTTAACCCAAGAGTTCCTGGCCTGTTTTGTGTGTGCCCCTTTGGCAGTTTAGTGAAACTGATTAAACCCTGTTTAAATGCATGCAAATACATAGGATGACCAAAAAACAAGAACAAAAACAAAAACAAAACAAAACAAAACCCACCAAGTAATTGAAAAACAGCTACCAAAATATCAAGTTCCAAGTTTTCCTCATTCCCATCCACCCAGGAAATAGACCCATGGATCCCTGTGGGTGTATGGTGGGGTAGGAAGAAAGGAGAATCAGTGGATTCCAGGGTAACAGACCCTGACTTAGATCAACCCCCTAATTTTAGAAAGGAGGAAACTGAGGCAGAGGGAGGAAAAAGGCTTGTTGTGCTATTTAGCACAACAAATTAGTGGCAAAGCCAAGACCAGAACAAAGATATCCCAGGGTTCACAATCCCACAATCTCCTATCTGGAAGGGATGGTAGAGGTCATCTCATTCAATCCATGCCTGACAAGGACTCCCTTCTAGGACCTCTTGCCAAGGGGCAGTGCAGTGTGCATTGGATGTGTACATAGCGCTGGAGAACCTTTTGAAGCAGCCTATTCCCTTTGAGAGAGCAATAGCTATGGCGGTTTGCTTTTGGAACAAATCCAAATTGGCCTCTCTGTTATTTTCACCTGTTGCTTCTTATCCTTTCTGGGACAGATCAAAACAAGTCTAATCCTTCTTCCGTATGACAGCCATTCAAATATTTGAAAGCAGTTACCCTATTCCTCCCAAATCTCCACTCTTCCAGGGTAAATATCCCTCTTTCTTTCAAATTATCCTTATATGGCATGGTTTCAAATATCTTTGCCATTTTGGTCAGGCTACTACCACCACCACGACCAGCACCAGCACCACCATTACTATTACTACTACCTAGAACTTAAAGGGTGCTTTATGGGGTATCTGGGTGGTACAGTAGATGGACAACTGACCCTGAAATCCCAAGTTCAAATCGAGTCTCAGATACTTACTAGCTGTGGCACCTTGAGCAAAGTCACTCAACCCATATTTGCCTCAGTTTCCCTATCTGTAAAATGGGGATATTAATAGCACCTACCTTCCATGGTTGTTGTTATGATCAATTGTTATTATAATTGTAAAGCACAGTGCTTGGCGCATAGTAAGTAGTATATAAATCTTTTTTAGTTGTTGTTGGTGCTGTTGGTGCTTTAAGGTTTGCAAGGCACTTTGCAAATATCTCATTTTTATCCTTAAAACAACCCCAGCAAGGGCAGCTAGGTGGCGCAGTGGATAGAGCACCAGCCATGGACTCAGGAGTACCTGAGTTCAAATCTGACCTCAGACACTTAACACTTACTGGCTGTGTGACCCTGGGCAAGTCACTTAACCCCAATTGCCTCACTAAAAAAAAAAAAAATAAATAAATAAATAATTAATTTAAAAAAAAAAAAAAACAAAAAACAAAAACAACCCCAGCAGGTAGATGCTATTATCACCCCCATTTTACAGATAAGGAAACTGAGGCAGACAGGTTAAGTGATTGGCCCTGGGTCATATATCTAGTGATTGTTAGCAGTGGGATTTGAATGTAGCTTTTCCAGTCTCCAGGTCCAGTGTTCTATCCACTGTACCACCTAGCTGCTCATGAGGATGCATACTCTCCAACTTGTCACTGTTCTTTCTAAAATGTTGTATCTAGAACTGGACATGGTACTATATATGTGGTCTGAGCCAGTCAGAGGATGAGGAAACTATACCCTCCTTCATTCTGGATATTATACTTCTATTAAATCAGCCTGAGATCATGTTAATTTTTGTTTTGACTCCTGTCATATTGAGTTGGAAACCAACTAAAACTCCCAGGTCTTTTTTGTATATGCTGTGGGTTGTACTAATTGTAGTTGATTTTTTTAACCCAACTGTAGGACTTTACAATTGCTTTGATTCTTCAATGAATCTGTGAGCTCACTGAGTGGCTTCTATCTCCAAAGATGAAGCTTGTAACACATCACGTCCTCTCTCCTCCCCTCCCCTCCCCTCTCCTGGGACCCTTCTCCATGTCCTACCATTGGCTCTCCGCTGTGGGTTCCACTTCATATATTTGGAGCCTCCCTCTAGTTCCCTTGACATGATGCACAATGCAATAGATCGTGTGGGCTAGCCTACATTGTCCCTTGCTACTACCATGATGACAACAACAATAAATAACATTTATATAGTTCTTACTATGTGCCAGACACTTTTACAAATATTATCTTATTTAATCCTCACAACAACTCCAAGAGGTAGGTGCTATTGTTACCCTCATTGTATAGGAAAGGAAACTGAGGCAATAGAGGTTAGGTGACTTGCCTAAGATCATGTAGCTATTAAGTGTCCAAGGGGAGATATGAACTCAGATCTTCCTGATTTCAGAGCCAGCAACTCACTGTGCCACCTCACTGCCCCATAAGAACAGCTCCCCTTTTTCTGGTCCTATATTTCTCATGTGACATTCTTGACACTGCTTCTCTTATGCAACTTTATTAAATTCCATCTTGTTGGATTCAGCCTATTGTTCTAAATTGTCAGAATCTTTCAAGATTCCAATTCTGTTTTGCAATATATTAGCTCTCCTAGCTTTGTCACCCACAAATTTGACAAGAATTGCAATCTCTTCCTTCATCAATATAATTGAGAAATGTGTTGAACAAAACAGAGCAAAGGAAAAAGTCCCATGAAACTCTGTAGAATCATCCCTCCAGATTTACAGGACCTCTTTAATTATTACTATTTGTAAATGTTTTTTCAACTAGTCCAGTTATTTTTCTCATTGGTTATTATCAGTTATGTTGGCATGAAGGCCGGTTTTCAGTCTCACAAAATCGACCAAGATTATCTCCAGAGATATCATTAAGGTTTATTTAAGATGCCCAAGACTTAGACCCCTCATCTCCTTCATGCAACCTTCTGCCTCATACTCTAACTATGACTATGACCCTTCTAGTCCAAGCTTCCTCCTCTCAGGAGACTGTACTTCAGACTTTCTTTTATACTGGGTACCATCAATGTTTCAAAAGTGGAATATTGACCTTCTGACCCATCATTCCAATGGGCAGAGTATAAAGAGAGCAGGCCTAGGGGTATAGAGAGCACTCCTTTTCCTGTAGGAATGAAGTTCCAAGGCCAATTTTTGCATTAGATAGTGGTTCCCTCCTTAATAGTGTTTGAAGATGTGACAGCAAAAACTGGTCCCCATGTCACTGAGAATTATCTTGCCCATCAACATTCTTTCATTCCTATGCTGTGGTTTGCTGGTTAATGTTCCATGCCCTTGTATACTTGGTAGTGACTAGGCCTATGCTATTTCCTTCATGGACATTAGATAAAAGTTTACAAGCATTGGATCAAAGACTAGTAAGTAGTATGTGTCTATTTAGTTAAATACCTACCCTCCATCCCATGCTTAAAATTCTGCCCTTTAAAAATATTTAATTTTTCCCAATTGCATATAAAAACATTTTCAACATTCATTTGAAAGATTTTGAGTACCAAATGTTCATCCTCCCGCCTCTTCCCTCTCTAAGATGCTAAGTGTTTTGATATAGATTATACACATGAAATCATGCAAAACATATTTCCATATTAGTCATGTTGTGAAAGGAAACACAGACCAAAACAACCCAAACAACCACATACAAAAGTGAAAAATAGTATGCTTTCATATACATTCATATGCTATCATTTCTTACCTTGAAGATAGATAGTATTTTTTGTCATGAGTCCTTTGGAATTATCTTGGATCATTGGATTGCTGAGAAGAGCTAAGTCATTCACAGTTGATCACTGTATGATAACTGAATACAATGTTCTTCTCATCTGTTTACTTCACTTTGTATTAGTTCATGTAAGTCTTTCCAGGTTTTTCCGAAATGATCCTGTTCATGATATATTATAGCACAATAGTATTTCGTGATAATCATATACCACAACTTTTTCAGCCATTCCCCAGTTGATGGACATCCCAATAGTTTCCAATTATTTGTCACCACAAAAAGAGCTGCTATAAATATTTTTGTACAGATAGGTCTTTTTCTCTCTTAGGGGATGTCTTTGGTATATAAACCTGGCAGTGGTATTGCTGGATCAAAGGGGATGCACAGTTTGATAGCCCTTTGGGCATAGTTCCAAAATACTCTGACTAGCCCTACTGTTAGGCCTCTTGTAGCCACTTGAGCCATGAACTCACCTCCACTTTCACCAATTCTCTGGCTGAAGCAGACTCCTTCCATCTTCTGTGCTACTTAACAATTTCCCAAGCCATTGCCTCAAAAGTAGGAAGTGGCCAGTGGAGCAGTAGTTTGGGGATCATAGTGATTCTCCAAAGGCTGTAAGTGGCCATTGATGTAATTTCTCTTCAGAATTTCTTGTCCTTAGGCACTCTACATCATTATTTCTTTAGGTTCTTCTCCCTAGAGGCTTAACTTACTTCCACTTTCACGATACTTTTGTTGTCCATTGGGGAACGGGCTTTTATTTTTTTATTCTTATTTTTATTTTTTAAAATAGAAGCAAAAGAGTCAAGTCAGAGGTTTCTTTATCAGCTATTTCTAGGGATTTCACCTCTTACCTCAGATGTATTGGCTTAGGAGTTCTTAAACTTTGTGTGCTCAACTGATTTGGTTATGGATCTGTGAATGACTCCTTCTTATAATGTTTGTTGCCTACATGCACAATTTATGGGAATTACACATTTCAGTTAGAGATTAGTGAAAATAAAAATGTGATTTTTTTTTCATCCAAGTTTATAAATTTCTTGAAATCTGTCCATGAATACATCTGTCCATGGATCACAGGTTGAGTGCCTACATTAGTCTTCTCTCACATTATACAAAGTTCAAAAGATAAAAAAATAAATCACCTAACCTATTATTTGGAGTTCCAAGGAGGGAGACAAAAACTTTGAAAGAAAATGGAGAATGCAGAGAACAAGAAGGAAAATAAGGAGCATTTTCTATTCTGATTTATTTATATGAGATGTGAGGTCTGAGATTCTGTGTTTGAGATCTGTCCCAGTGCTTCCAATAAATGACTTCTCTTCCTTACTCCCTAAGCAGCCTACAATATAAGTATTAGGAAGAGAAGGCACTGGTGGGATTCACTGACCCCTTTGAGATGAAGGAACAGACAAAGCCGTGTGGGTGGTAAGTCTGAGACAGGTGTGAATTGTTCCTTCCCCTAATACCCTGATAAGTGGCAAGGTATTAACTCCTTGCATGGGATTACCCAGAAGCCACTGAGTATGAACCATTTTTTCTATGTAAACTCATCAAACTAGAAAGGACTGCCTAGGTATGGACAACAGTTTGCTTAGAGAGAGTGAGAGTAATTGATATCTGGTAATGCCTGAGAAGAAATTAGCATAGAGTCCAGGAGAAGGGAGGGCATTCATGAAGCTTGAACCAGGTCTTGAAGGATAAGTAGGATTTTGGATGAAGTCAGCAAGCATGTACTAAGTGCTTAATATGTGCCATATACTGTGCTTAATGCTGGAGATACAAAGAAAGGTAAAAATAGTCCCTGCCCTCAAGGAGCATACAACTATATATTACAAAATAAGTTATATACAGGATAAATTGGAGGTACCATTAGAAGGAAAGCACTAAGCTCACAGAGGACTAGGAAAGGCTTCTTGAAGGAGAGGATTTGAGCTGAGGCTTGAAGGAAGCTGGTAAAGCCAGGGGGCAGAGACGAGGAGGTAGAGAATTCCAGGCATAGGGGATAGGCAGGAAAATTCCTAGAGTCAGGAGATGGTGTGTCCTGTGTGAGGAATGTCAAGAAGGCTAGTGTCATTGCATCATCTTAGAATATACAGGAGGGAATTAAGTAGAAGACTGGAAAGGAGGTTAATGGGGTACCACTAGAGTTTATTGAATGGTGAATGGTGTGTGTGTGTGTGTGTGTGTGTGTGTGTGTGAGAGAGAGAGAGAGAGAGAGAGAGAGAGAGAGAGAGAGAGAGAGAGGGGAGAGGCAGAGGTATGGTCATACTAGCCCTTTAGGAAAATCACTTTAGAGGGGAGCTTATTTCAGATAGGAGATTATAGTTTTAGGACTGGGAAGAATCCTAGAGATCTCAAAGTCCAATTCCCTCCTTTTACTAGCAATCATAGTTTTAGAGCTAGAAGTAACCAGAGAGATCCTTTAATCCAACCTTTTCATTTTTACAAGTAAAGTACAATGGTTTACCCAAGGTTATACAAGTGGCAGAGCCAGGATTTGGCATAAGCTGTTTTCCTAAGTGACCCTGACTTCTTCCTCTAGCCTGGGCATTATTAATTTGAGATCTATGAACTTGACTTAATTTTTATAAGGGTATTTTAATATAATAAGTTGCCTTTGTTGTCCTATGTTTTATATTTTATGAATTTAAAAACATTCTTCATAAAAGCTGTTCAAAGGATTCACCAAACTGCCAGAAGGGCCCATGATACAAAAAAGATTGAGTCTCTTCTCTGGTCTGTGTGGGTGGGCCACTGCCTCTGTTGAGATTAGTCAGGTAAAAATTGTGGAAACCCCTAAAGCCAGCCCCCCTCAGGTAATCCAAACTCAATGGAGCTGAGGGATTCATTCTCTCTCTCTCTCTCTCTCTCTCTCTCTCTCTCTCTCTCTCTCTCTCTCTCTCTCTCTCTCTCTCTCTCTCTCTCTCTCTGTGTCTCTCTCTCATTACAGTAGGAGTCAACCACTTGCCTTGACAATGCCTCCAAATGAAATCAAGAGTCAGAATGGGATAATGCTCCAGCCTGCTAGAGAGCTAATATAACTGAGGAGGAAATAAGTCAACTAAGTGAGAGGAACTAGGATCACCTTACCTTAGGAGCTTTGATTATTAATTCATGGAAACTCTTACCCCTTCATTATTGTGGCAAGAACTGTATCGTGACAGGTTAATTACACAGTTCTGGGTAATTACAAAGTAAATATATGTTAAGAGGACACTAATGTCAAGATAAAAACTGTCTGTTAAAAGGCCCTCTCACTTTACAAGTTCCACCTTAGTCTAGGAAACCGGAAAAACTCTTTCTTTGTTGTTATTTTGAGAAAAATCTTTGTTGTTTTTTTTTTTTTTTTATGTGGGCAACTCTGTATTTAGTTTTGGCCCTGCTCCCCTGTGGGATGTGCCTTGCTGGGCCTATTTGACTCATTTCTATTCTGGGCTCATATCTCTAGCACAAAAGCCCAAGGAATGGGGTTTGTTGTCCAGCAGAGGTTTGGATAAAGAACAGTTTTCATAGGTTGAATTGTAAGAAAGTGAGGGAGGAAAGCTGAGGACAGAGTAGAATTATTTTTTTCCTAATTTGGTCAGAGTTTGTTTTTTTTCTTTATTTTCTCTTAGCCCAAGACTTTTTATTCTGAGTCACAGAAATACCCAGGAGAAGGAGAGTTCCATTTAATGATCAATCTGTCCTATTCTGTCAATACAAGACTACTCCAAGAATTATGTTTTCAAACAATTTATCTTTAGTTCAGAACTGTTGGACAGGGATGTGGCCCACAGTGGGGAGATGGGGAGGAGACAATCAGTTGGACATTTCCTGGTGAATAGGGCCACAAGCAAAGAAGTTTATTAACTGTCCTTTCCCCTCCCTCTCAATCAATCTAGATTAAATATAAATATCTTTGGTCTCAGCAACAAATTATTCATAGTTGCCTTTAAGGGATGTTGCTTACAATTCAGTTTTGAATAGAGTTTACCTGTGGTAAGGTAGTTCTGACCACAGAGAATTCAGGGCAATGTGGCAAAAGGAAGGCCTATCATGAGCTATAAGAGAAGCTCTGGCTTCTTAGGTGCCCAGTCTTGCCCCAAATTCCCCTTAGAGGTAAGAGGAATGCATTGGAAAAAAGGGAAAGGAAGAAGCGGATTGGGGAAAAGTAGTTCACATAAAAGAAACAAGAAAAAGCTTATGGAGTAGAGGGGAAGATGGGGAAGGAGCGGAGGAGTGAATGAGCCTAACTCTCATCAGAATTGGCTCAAAGAGGGAATAACATACACACTCAAGAGGGGATATCTTGCCCTGTGGGAAAGTGGGAGGGGAAAGGGATGGGGGGGGGAAGGCAATGGAAGGAAGGGCAGATTGGGGGGGCAGTAAAAAGCAAAACACTTTCGAGGAGGGATAGTGTGAAGGAAGATAGATAATAGAGTAAATATCAAGGGGAGGGAATAAGATAGAGGGTAATACAGTTAACAATAGTAACTGAAAGAAATAATGAGCAGGATGCTATCAGAAGGATGTATGGAAAATGCAAACCATCAACAGAGATAGAACTGATGGTATCTGAATACAGATTGAAGTATAATTTTATTTGTTAGCTCCTCTTTCTTTCTTTTTTTTTTTTTTAGTGAGGCAATTGGGGTTAAGTGACTTGCCCGGGGTCACACAGCTAGCAAGTATTAAGTGTCTGAAGTCAGATTTGAACTCAGGTACTCCTGAATCCAGGGCCAGTGCTCTATCCACTGCGCCATCTAGCTGCCCCTTAGCTCCTCTTTCTAAAGGTATTTTGTCTATTTTCTTTCATAACCTGACTAATGAGAATTTTTTTGCATAACTGCACATGTATGACTTATATTGAATTGCTGGATTTCATAGGGAGGGTTGAGGAGGGAGGGAAGAAGAAAATTTAAAATACAAAATTTTTTTAAGTCAATGTGAAAAGTAATGATGAGCAGGAGAAGTTCAGAGAAACCTTGAAGGACTTACATGAACTGATGCTGACTGAGAGGAGCAGAACCAGGAGAACATTGTATACAGTAACAGCAACATCATGTGATGAACAATGGTGATAGACTTGGCTCTTTTTAGCAATGCAATGGTCCAAAACAATTTCAAAGAACTTCATGATAGAAAATGTTCCCAACACCCAGAAAAAAAGAACTATGGTTTATGAATGCAGATTGAACCATACTGTTTCTACTTTGGGGCTGTTTTCTTTTTCCTTCTTTTTTGAGGTTTTTTCCATTGTGCTCTGACTCTTCTTTCACAATTTAATTAATACAGAAATAGGTTTAAAAATAAATAAAAAAAATTAAAAATAATTAAAAAAAACAATTCCCCTTAGAGTTCTGCAGAGGAATAATAGTATCTTGGCACAAACTAAAGAGATGGGTGTTGGCGGCCACATGGAATCACTATTCTGACAGCTATGTGGTTAGCAAGCAAGGAGAAATTGGAGGAAGATTTCAGTACAATATTATCAGAAATAACTTCTTAAATTGCCCAAAATAGAATGATCTGTTTTTGAAGATAAAGAGTCTCACATTAGAGGCAGTTACATGGCATGCATAGTGGCTAGGGCATAGGGCCTAAAGTCAGGAAGACCTGATTTGATATCAGACACTTCCTAGCTATATGACTCTGGGCAAGTCACTTAACCTTTGTTCACCTTGGTTTCCTCAACTTATAAAAAGAGATAATTATAACACCTATCAATCAGTGTAGTTATGAGGATAAAATGAGGTAATAATTGTAAAGTATTTAGCACAATGCTTGGGACATAGTAGGAACCTAATAAATGTTTATTCCTCCCATCCTCCCCATTGCTGGGGTTCTATATGTTGAAGCTGGCTAACCATACCTCTAGGATATTTCAGATAACATTCCTCTTCAATTATAAGTGGGATTCTTTTAAGTTTCTTCAAGCCTGAGACACTATGACTCTAAACTAGTGGGTGGATAGAATTTTTATGCCCTTCTACCCCCAGAAACAAGTTAAACCTAGTATGAGGCATGATAAAAATTGTTTGAGTTATGTCAGAGGTCAGGACAGCTTTCTCTCTCTCTCTCTCTCTCTCTCTCTCTCTCTCTTTCTGCTTTCTCTTATGAAGAACATAACAGTTACAAGATAGTAAGAAGGATACTTAGTGGATACAACTAAGCTTATCTAAGTACTTAGCAGGTACTTCTCAGTTTATAGTTTATATGGTTATAGTCAGGGGGTGTGCTAGAGCCCATTGGAGAGTTGATTGTTAATTTGTTTTTGTTAGTGAGGCAATTGGGATTAAGTGACTTGCCCAGGGTCACACAGTTAGTAAGTGTTAAGTGTCTGAGGCCAGATTTGAACTCAGGTACTCCTGACTCCAGGGCCGGTGCTCTATCCACTGCTCCACCTAGCTGCCCCATGATTGTTAAATTTTAAGTGGGAGCATTTACCCTTCAGAAATCAACAAGTGCTACAAATCAGGGCTTGATTTATTGTTTTACTGATGGTCTAGATTTTAGTGATGAAAAGAATGTTAATGATACAGATTAAAATTAAAAGTTTTTTTGTAATTTTTTGAGAGCTAGTTGATAAATATTTACCAGCACAACTCTGGACAGGGGAAAATGCTAGCATGGATTAAAGGAATCCACCATTAAATGCATACCTTCATTTTGGCCATTTCAATATCTTTCCCAAATTTACATTTAGAGAATTGCTAAGGATATCCCAGTGACCTGTTGGGAGATTTAGATCTTCCTTCTCCTTCTCCTGCTCCACTCCATTCATGCATTGAGCTGTTCTGGTAGGTTCCCTGTACTGTGCCTGGGTCCAATGGCCTGAAGTAGACAGTGTGAGAGACAAAGGAAAGAAAGCAGGAGACCTAATAATCCAACAAGTGGATAACGAGCCACCAGCATCAGATCCTGGCTTTCCCACTTAACTAACTAGCTGGGCAACCATAAGCCAGTCACCTTATTTCTTTAATACCCAACCTCCCTATTTGTTTATATGAGGAAAATAGTTTCTGTACCACCTGTCTGGAGCCCAGGTCACCAGAGTATCTTGGAAGTACAGGGCTGCCAGTTTCTGTACCTGCATCAAACCTGCTGTTCTGTACTTAACGCCTACCTTCCTAGTCTTCTTAGACTTTAGTGCCCTCCACATACTCTATGATTCAGCTACATTGGCTTATTTGCTGTTCCTTCAAACACCTCCACTCTCCACACCTTTGTACTGCCTGCCTCCCATGCCTATAATGCCCTTTCTCCTCACTCTGCCTCTTAGCTTCTTTGGCTTCCTTCAAGGCTCTACTCAAATCCCATTTTCTGCAAGAGGACTTTCTGAATCCCACTCTTTAGTTCCTTCCTCTAGAATTGGTTACCATTTACACCATATCTATCTTGTATATATCATTATTTATATGTTGTCTCCCCCATTAGAATGTGCACTCATTGAGTGCAGGGGCTGTGGTTTTGTATTTCTTTATATTCCCATCTCTTAGCACAGTGCCCTGCACATAGTAGGAACTTTACAAATGCATGTTGATTGAATGAATTATCAAAAGGGTACCAAGGGTTAGTCAACTTTACTTTAAAAGTTACTTTTGTTTGTTTTTGTTTTGTTCTTCCCTCCCTCCTTCCTTCTTCCCTTCCTTCCTTCTTTCCTTCCTTCCTTCTTATTTTTTTTTTACAACAAACTATTCTAGAGTTCTCATCTATCTTCTCTGTGATATTGTCCCAGGCTACCTTCATTTCTGGTTTTACCTTGATGTTACAGTATGCTGCACTTAATTCAGAACCTTGTATTTGACCTTACTTAACTTTGTTTCTAAGATCCAATGTCTAGGTTCCACCTGCCTTTCTTGTACTTTAACAGACTACTTGGTGACTATACCAGCTAGTAAACTGGGAAGCTACTTAGGAAGCAATACTTTGGCACTCCTACTTCTGACCCAGCTGGCCTACCTAGATCCCATTAACCTCTCTGTCTCTGCCATTTCAATAATAGTTGGTCATTAGCTTAGCCATTTGCTTCCTACTGGCCTGTGACACTAAGTAGCTCAAAGATTCTTACTGAGGATTGAATGAAATAATAATGTATTTGAAAGTATTGTAGCTTGTACGTTCTTTATGAATATCAGCTTTCATGATCATGATGACTGACAGTGATGATAGTGATTCCTTCTCATGGTATAGAGGTACTATGATCATGGGGCATAATCCCTGGCAGGTCCCTCTAGAGTAGAAAGTCCAAAGATAGGCTCTATGAGAAACTGGGGGACAATTTAACTGTCTGAGAGATGTTTTTTCAGGATGTAAGAGATGGCTATAGGAATTTCATGGAGATTATTTACTAAAGCAAAAAGTGGTTGGGATTTTCCTCAGTGGGAGGAGTAGCCATATTGATTTTAAAATCCCAGCTATTTAAAAATATTAAAGGATTTACAAAGGCAAGTCATTTAACTGCTCAGCTTCAATTTCTTCATCTGTAAAATGGGAGTGATAATATTTGCATCACCTACCTTTGTTGAGGGAAAACACTCCATAAACCATAAGGAGTGCTATAAATATGAATTACCATCACCATTGTTCAATGCCCTCCACCTATTCAAAAATTATTGAGAATTCCGAAGACAGCAACAGTAGAAACAAGCAGAAAGGAAGGCCAATGCAATTTGGTTTCTAGGCTGTTCAGCCAGTTACTCAGTCATCTCTTCCTGAAAAAAAAATCTAGATAATCTAGCTTATAAGGTATCCCTGGCCCTTCCTATATGCCACCAAATTATGTACACAGAAGTAAGCAGATGCCAGGAATGAAATTGAGTCTTCAGCTAAAAAATGGCAAACACCTAGCAAGGAAGCACACCTCACTTGGGTTTCAAACTCTCTCCTCTTCCTTTGGCCATGGTATGGATAGTCTTTGGGCCACAACCATACTTTGTGTCAGCTTGGAAGTGTTCTACCTGTCAGTCGGCTCGGCTGTTCCCATGTTCTCCCTCATATTGTGTCTCATCTTCCCGACACACACTCCCCAGCATGTTGTCAGAGGGTCCTTTTCAGATCCAAGCTGACGGATTTGTAAGTAGTCTGCCTGCCTAGTGACATCCTCCTGACATGGCATTAATGGAGAAAACAGTGCAATGGATCCCCTGGGCAGTGGTCCATTGATTTCTTGTTTACATCGCTCTCACCAAGCACCAGCAACGGGGGTGACAGCTTTGATTAGGTTCTGGCATGAGCTGGGCACTGGCCAATGAAGAGAGTGGGACTGAAGTCCAAAGGAATGGGATTATGGGGGCACTAGTAGAGCATAGTGACCACAACAGAGTAAGCCAAACTAAATTGTGTGATTCAGCCCACTTGACAGCTTTTAGGATGTACTCATCAAGGGAAAGGCATTTCAGTGGGGAAGGGGAAAGTGAAGCAAGAGAGGAAATAGATGCTGGTGATTGTTATTTCCTTCTTCCCTCTGGCTCAAAAAGGTTCAGATTCTTTCATATGCAAATGTATAATCATCCACTGGAGTAGCCTCTCCCTGGAAAGCTAGGTGGATGGAGTGTTGGTCCTGAAGTCAGGAAGACCAGAGTTCAAATCAAGCTTCAGAAACTTCTTAGCTGTATGACTTGGGAAAGTCATTTCACCTGTCTGCCTGTTTCCTCAATTATAAAATGAAGGTCATGCCTCACAGGGTTTTTGTGAGTATGAAATGAGATAATATTTGTAAAGCATTAGACATGTTGCCTGGCATGAAATAAGTGCATAATGAATGCTTGTCCCCTTCCTTTCTCTGTGCCTTGATGAAAACCCAAAGGTTAGGTACTTAAAATCCATTTTAACAGAAATCCTTCAATTCCAGCTCTCTGGAGCTACCACTGTTGACTCTATTAAAGTTGAACAGCTGGCCCAGGATATATAATGGGAAATAAGTGGGGTTTGCAATCAAGAATATGATTTAGAAGATATTTCAGTGATTATTCAGAGTAAGGAAGCCTGGATTCAAAACCTCACATTACTTTTTACTTCCTAGCTAAGTGTTAACAAGGCACTTCACCTTTGTAGGCCTCACTTTCTACTTTTTTTTTTTTTTTTGCAAAGCATGGAAGTTGAACTGGTTCTTTCTGGTTCTAAATTCTTAATGAAGTAGTGAGCTTGTTCAGTGACTGGATAGGGCACTGGATTTGGAATCAGGTTGAAACTCTGACTCTGATATTTAGCTGCTGTGTGACTCTGTGCAAGTCACTTGACCTCTTCATGACTCAATCTCCTCATCTGCAAAATGAAGGTGTTAGACTATGGCCTGTAAGGTTCCTTCCAGTTTTAAAGGATGATCCTTTGACCCATACTCCAATAGGAATTTGTTCTGTAGTATCCCTGACAGGTAATTATTTAGCCTTCAATTGGATGGAGAACTCAGCACTTCTCAAGACAGCCCATTATATTTTTTTGAGAGCTCTAAACATTTAAAAGCTTTTCCTTCTATTAAGCTGAAATCTGTATCCTTATGACTTCAACCTATCAGTCCCATTCTGCCTTTTGGAGCCAAGAAAACAAGTCTCATTTCTGCTCTGTTGGACAGTTGGTTCTTTAAATATTGTAAGCAGCTAGGATGTCCTACATCTTGTCCTCTCTAGGTTAAATGTCCATAGTTCCTTCAACTGATCCTTGTATACCATAGTGTTCAGTCCCTTTTATCACCCTGATCATCCTCCTATGGGCATGCTCCATTTCATTAATGCCCATCCTAAAATGTGGCACCCAGAACTGAGTCCAATAATAAAGATATGGTCTGACCTAATTTCCCCCATCTCTGATGCCAGTTCTAGCTTGAAATGCCATGAGTAAGAATGCCCTTATAAGCTTGGTGCACTCAGCCATGAAAGGAACAGGAAGTGATTGGGTCCTCCAGCAATGAGCAGGATGAAGAGGTTCTGCATTCTGATTTTTCAAGGCTTAATTAAATTGCAAATTTGAAATGACTACAGCTTTCTAAAAGGCAAAAACATAGAATTTGCAGCATTTTGGGGGTATCCTTAAATCTATGGAGTTGAGAGGTAGCTGAGGGTCACATCATATGGAGTAGAAGAACAGGTTGGGGCACTTCATATTTTAGTTATTTATTCATATTTTAGCTTATTAACACTCCTGCCTATGAAGAATGTCAAGCCAAAAAACTGGAATGGACCTTAAAGAGCATCTAACCCAACCCCCTCATTTTATACATGAGACGACTCAAGGCCAAAATGGGGAAGGGACTTGCCTAATGGTTCAGTGATTAGTGTCAGAGCCAGATCCAGAAACCAGAACTTCAGGTTCCTAGTCCAGTTGTTTTCTTACACAACTTATGGCATATTGATATGGAGAAAAGGGAAGTGTAGAAAGTAGTTTCATGAATGACATGATCTTTCTTATTATAGAGATTTGTCTCATCATCAACAAATAGAAATGGGTCATCATCTCTGTTATAGGTACCATGACTTCCATCATCACCACCACTGCCACAACCTTGATCATTATCACCACCATCATCACCAAAAAACAAGTGGCAATGAATCTTAGCAGTGTAAACTGTTTTCTTGCTTAAAAATCAAACCACAGAACTCACAGCTCATATGGGGACATGGTATCTATAAGAGTAGCCTTTTCATAAGAGTCTACCAAAAGTCACACACCCAAATCCACTCTATAATGTTGCCACATTAGTCTAACAAAATTCTACAATGAGAAAAAAACACTGTTCACATAGTACCCCAGTACTTAACTTTGCAAACTTAATTTCTGAACAACCCTTACCTATAAAGATACATGTACTTCTTCAAAATGACAGTGGTGAGGGAGGTAGAGAATGCTGTTTACTCCATTCTCAAGGTCCCTTCACTCATCATAGAATGAAGCAAAGCTTTTCAGAATGAGATGAACTAATCCAAGAAAACCTCAATGGTCACAAAGAGTTGGACACAACCAAAATAACTGAACAATGACCCTTTTTAGTCCAAAACTCAATTGAAGGAAGAGCTGTAAACATGAAAAGCTGTTTGTCAACCTCACGTTGTGGCTAAGGCTGCAATTTACTAAGTATGAGGTTTACAGTTAAAATTCTGGTTTGGTGGGGAAGCCACCATATTTGTCAGTTTAAAAAACTTACCATGACATTTAGAAATGTTATGTTGGATAAGATGAATCTAAGCCCTTCCAATTGGAATACTGTGAATTACAATAGGTAGACCAGGGGGAAAATCACATATGCATTTAAGACAAATGGCAGATAGAAAGAAGCAGGAGTTGAGATCTCCTCCTAAGGGATACATTTATGGTCCTATATTTTTTCAAGGGTTGAGGGGGGAGCTATGGCATGGCAGCTAAAGAGCCAGTGTCAAAGGTAGGAGAACAAAGGTTCAAATCCTCCCTTTTGCACCTGTTGGTTGTGTGATCTTGGGCAGGCTCCTTAACCATTCCATGTCCTGGGAAGTTCCCTACATAATCATGAGTCTAATTTTAAGAACAAATAAATGAATATTCAGCTGGAGGAGGCAGCATGAGAGAGGCTAGGATAAACAAAAGTTTCCATCTAAAAGACTTGGAGGATTGGTGGAAAGTAAGGTCAATATGACTCATTAGAATGATATGATAGCCCCCCCCCTATATGAAAAATAAAATAATCCAACAGCAATAAATTAATGAGTCTTAAGTTGCATTAACAGAAACGGAGAGTCCAGGATAAAGATGCTGCTAGCTCCATGGTACTCTGACTTGTTGAGAACATAATTAGAGTATTCTATTTAGTTCTAGCCTCACACTTTAAAAGGTACATAGGCAAGTAACTAGAATGCCCTGAGGATGGTGGACAATGAGGACAATGAGGTCCTGCGTGACAATGAAACTTTAAAAAAATCATGGGAGAATTATTTGAAGGAGCTGGAGATGGTTAGCTTGGAAAAGGGAAAATTTGAGGGAGGACTGGTGAGGAGGCCATGATAGTTCTCTTCAATCTTTTGATGGACTGTCTTGTGAAAGAGTTATTAGGTTGTTCTGCTTAGCCCCAGAGGGCAGAACTAGGGTAGTAGTTATAGGAAGGAAAATTTTGAGTCAATATCAGGAAAGACTTTCTGACAATTACAGCTCTCCCCAAGTGAAATATGCTGCTTCATGAGTTCTCTATTGTTGGAGGCCTTCAAACTCAATTTTTACCTGTCCTCAAAGATAGAGCTGTGTTTTCTATATGGGTATAAGTTGGAGAAGATGGCCTAGGAAATTCTGTGAGATTCTATGATTGTAAGAATAAGAAAAGATTGATAAATGAACTTTTTTCCTTAACAGGGGTTTTCAAAATCACTCCTATCTAACTTTTCTCTCACCTTCCTTTTCCCATTACCCTATCCCTTTCTACTGAGATGATGTGGAACTAAAGCAAAGAACATATGAAGGCAAGGAAGAGGATTTCTTAATGGCAGTCATCTAGCAACTGCTCACTTGTTGGGAAAGGTAAAGCCTATAGCAGAAAGAAAGAATGTAGAGGGTTTTTTTTTGGGGGGGGGGGTGAGCCAATGGGGTTAAGTGATTTGCCCAGGGTCACACAGCTAGTAAGTGTCAAGTGTCTGAGGCCGGATTTGAATTCAGGTCCTCCTGAATCCAGGGCTGGTGGTCTATCCACTTGGCCACCTAGCTGCCCCTAGAATATAGAGATTTTGATGCCAAGTTAAATGGCTGAAAGTCCTAGAGTAGCCTTCCCAAGTGTTGGTAGGGTTAAACCACATGAAAATTTCAGATGGTAATTTCAGATTGGTTAAATCTACTTGACTTCAGGGTTATAACCAGGATTAGATTAAGCAGTGATTGATAACTATTAAGGACTAGTCAGGAGTGAACTGAGATGTATCTTTGTATTAGAAAAAAAAAAGATCTTTCTCTATGCATCCTATTTAGGCATATTTAGCCCAATACTAATTGGTGTTTATGCTTAGCTGTTATGATAATTAGTTATGTTTTTGTAGAAAAAGCTTAATTCATTGGAAGAATGGAATACTCCCTCTGCCTCGGTCAGTTACAGCTTCGGACAGGAAGCTAAGCTTTTAGAAGTATGAGGCTACATCTGAGACAGCATTGCCTACCTGGTGGCAGCTTATCCTAATTGCAAGTGAAATACCAGTAAAGAAATAAACAGAGTTTGCAGTGCTAGCTTTGGGAACTCAGACCTTTAAATTGTTGGCAAACACTGTACCTGGATTGCAGGGAAGAGGGGTTTGTTTGTTTGCTTACTTTATGGCTGGGTGGCTTTGTGCAGCCTACTAATGAACTAAAGGTTATGAATTTTATCTTTGCGTGCATTAAGCAGTTTTTTTCCTCTTCCAAGGCCCCAGATTACATCCCAAAGCCCTCTAAATATGCATCCTGGAGTTAGCCCTACTGAAGATGCAACTTCATCTCCTAGGGAAGGCCCTATTACCATTAGGCACTCAGGGAGAATGCTGCATCTTTATGTCCCTTCTGCATTATTCTCAGTTCAGCAAGGGAGAAATGCCAAAGGAAAAGCTATTCATTTTAGAAAACTTCATCAGTCCCTAATTCTGTCTTTCCCCACAAATATTATTTGAATATTTTATTGACCTCTGGCCTTTTGGAGCCAATCTCTCATCACCAGCTAGAACCAGCTGTTGTAAATTCAATAGAAACTTTTCCCCTAAGAAAAGAAAATCATACAAATAGCGAATGTTTTTTAAAAGCCTTCAACCCAATTAAAAATCCCTTCTTTTTGGGTCAGAGCTCAACTCACTTTTGATCAAAACCTTGATTTGAGTGAAATGCATGCCTTTTACTGGTTCCACAAATAAAGAATATTTTGCAAAAGAATAACATTTATATTATCATAGGACATTACAAAAAATAAACAGACCAAATAAAAGATGCTCATGATAATCAGCAATGCCATTCCTGTTGAAATGCCTGTACTGTAATATAGTAACACACCTTCCCTAGCCCCCCACTTGACTTTATTTAAATAAACATGTCTTTCTTTTTCTCTATATGTGCGTATGTCTTTGTGAATATATAGAGATAGATAGATATATATTATCTCTTTAAAATATTAAAATAAATTACATCTTTGCACAGAATACAGACATTAATTCTGTTTCCAAGAGATTTGTCAAATCAGTGGCCTGTGTTTGCATAACAAGCTCTTTGGTTATGCTGTGCTGCATATAAATTACTAGGTTGTCAGTTCCAGATGAAAATCACCAGGTTTTCGGCAGTATCTCTTCCATTGATTAAGACATGCTTTATGTTATGGGTCCAGGTAATATCAACAGGGACCAATCACATCCTGGAAATGTAGGGAAATAAAAAGAATCTCCAAATGACTTTTCATTCACTGAGCATTAATTAAAAACCTACTATGTGCCAGGTAAAATACGAGGCACTGCAGATGCAAAGACAAAAAAATGAGTCTTTTCCCTCCAGAAAGTTACTCCATTAGGAGAGATAGCAAGTTCAAAAATAAGAATGTGCAAAATATCTAGAAGGTACAAATAAAAGATATTTTTTTCCCATGGAAGGTTACTAGCAGCTAGAGGAGGATGGATCAGGAAAGACTTCCTATAAAATGTTGGACTTGAGCAAAGGTCTGAAGGAAGTGAGGGATTCTGCAAGGCAGAGGTGAGAATGGAACACATTCTTGGCATAAAGGATAGCCAGTGCAAAGGTATGGAGAGGGGCAATGGTATGTCATATGTGAGGCATATAAGAAGGCAAGCATGCCTTGATCATAGAGTGTGGTAATGAGAGTAACATTTAACAAAATTGGAAACATAGGTTATGATCAGGTTCTAAAGGGCGTTAAAAGCCAAATAGAGGAATTTATGACTAATTCTAGAGACAACAGGAAGCCATAGGGAATATTGTCAGATTTTCAGATTTTGGAGAATGACTTTGGCATCTGTGTGTAGAATCTAATGGTGTAAAGAGGGCAAAGATTTAAGGTAGGGAGGCTTAGAATGGGAGAAATAAAGGATAGGTAGAGGAAGTTGCCCAATTCTCTTGATCTTACAAAGTTCCTTTTATTTACAGTTCCCATACCATGGTGATGTGGCAAAATGAGGCCGGATATTACATTAAGATGTCCTGACGTTGAGGTCCAGCTTTCACACTTGCTAGCTGAATGACTGAATATCAAACAAACTTTCTGGTCCACAATTTTCTCAAATATAAGTGGGGATAATAATATTTAGATTATTCACTTCCCAGAAATATTTTAGGAGATATATTCTTCTCCTAGCTCTGGAAATATTTGTTGGAACTGTGGATCATTCCTGGTTGATTTGGAACTGGAAAGTTTGGTTTGATTGGATACAAGGGGTATTTAGAGCTTAGAATCTTTAGATATCAATTTCCCTTAAGGGCCAGGATTTTCCCTTCTCCATTAATTTGTGAGGTTTTCTTGCTTTCCATATAATGTTCTTCAAAGAATGGAGGTTCAGTATATATTGGTAATATGGTTGATTTTGATTCTTAACCTAAATAACAGTTTAGAGGGATCTCACAATACTTTGGATCTGTGATCTTGTTCTTCCAATCACCTCTCTCTTGAATCTTTCATATCTCCTTTTTCACTGATTCCCTCTTGCTGTCCACAAACACACCCAAGATCCTCTCATCCTTTAAAAAAGCTTTTACTAAACCCTACAATCCTCTCAAATGATCATCTTGTGTCTCTCTATTTTTAAGCCAAATTCCTAGTGTAAGCTATCTACAATTGTTGCCTCTGTTTCCTCTTATCTCTTTTTTCTTAGCCCTTTGCCCCTTTGTTTCCAATCTTATTACTCAACTGAAACTGCTTTCTCTGAAGTTGCCAAAGATTTCTTAATTGTCAAATTTATGGTCTTTCTCTTACCTCATCTTTCTTGATCTTTCTGCATTTGATACTACCCTCTCCTCCTGGTTGCTCTCTCCTCTATGGAATTTTGTGATGCTATTCTTTCTTGGCTTACTTAGCCATTGACCATACTTTCTCAGTATTTTCTGGGCTTAACATCCATAGTATGCCCCTTAACTGTGGGTGTATCCCCAGGCTATATTCTGGATGGTCTTTTTTCTGTATTCTCTCTCTCTTTCTCTCTCTCATCATCAGCTTTCTATGCAGATAATTCCTAGATCCAAATATTCAGTATTATTCTATCTCCGGAGATCATCCAGTTCCACAACACCATCTGCTTATTGGACATTTCAAATTGGACATCGAGCAGACATCTCAAATTCTACTTGTCCAAAATAGATATATTTGTCTTTCTGCCAAAATTCATAACTCTTCCAAAATTCCCTGTTTCTACTGGGAAATGGTAGTGGTAGTAATAATACTTCTAAGTCATTCAGGTTCATAAGCTTGGTGTCATCATTGATTCTTCTTATTCACTCATGCCATATATCCATTTATTTGCCAAATAATATTATCTCTACCTCCATACCATCTCTTGCATTTATCCTCTTTTTTCCACCAACACAATGTCTACCATAGTAAAAAGCCCCATTTCCTTTCAACTGGACTTTTGTAATAACTTTTAATTGACCTCCTTGTCTCAAGTTTCTTCCCACTCTAATTCAACCTACACACTTCTGCCAAAGTGACTTACTTAAAGTACTAGTCTTACCATACACTTCCCTTTTCAGTAAACTCCAGTGACTCCCTATTACCTGTAGGATCCAATATAAACTACTCTTGTCACTTAATGTCTTTCATAGGTCCTAACCTATCTTTCCAATCTTATTACTCTCCTATTCCAGTCTTATTATATTCCTCTTCCCACACTTTATAGTTCATCCAAACTACCTTTCTTATTATTCTTCACAAATAGCCTTCCATTTTCCATCTCTGTCTTTGCATTGTCTGTTTTTACATGTCTAGAATGTATTTCCTTCTTATTTTCACTTCTTAGAGTTCCATATCTCCTTCAAAAGTCAACTCTAGATCAACCTTCTCCATGAGTCTTTTTATGTTAACTCCAGATGCTAGTGCTTTCTTCCTCAAGGAATAACCTTGAATTTATTTTTTATAGAACACACACACACTTGCACACACATACACACATTATATGTTTATGTTGTTGTCCAATAAAGAATAGGAGCTTCAAGAGGGCAAGGTCTGTTTCATTTTTTATTTTGTATTCCAAGGGCATAATTTACTGTCTGGCATATATAAGGTGCTTAATAAATACTAGTTACGAATTAGTTGGTTGGCTGATCTGTTTTTGATCAATACAAGGAATAAAAATGGCATTTCTTGTATGATTACAGTTGGTTGGGTGCCAGCACCAGATCACCTTCCCTAGGGTTCAACATGGACAAAAAACCCAGAACTAATAACAATAAGTCACATTTATGTACCATATTATGGTTTATACAGCACTTTCCTTACAATAACAATTTCCTCATCTGTGAACCTATTATCCTTTCACTTATCCTTTGCACACTGCACTGATCCTTTAAGAGTTTGTAGAACCATAAAGTGAATCAGCACCCTGGCCAGGGGCAGCAGCAAAGCTGCTGAAATCACTGAGCCATATCAGCACTCCATCAAAGAACAGGGCTGAACTGCTAGTGATGGAGAAACGCCTCCCTTTCAGGTTTAGGAGAATGGCTGTATGGTGTGAAACAGGTGGGAGAGAGGGACAATTAAGAAGAACAAAATGTAGATCTCACTGCTGATAATAGCAAGCTATTCAACATTGGGGAGGTTTGTAGCAGGTTTAGCTGCCTTCTTAGAGTAACTCATACTCTGATATTACTCTGTTGTTGAAAAAAAGGAATGTCTGCATTGTTGGGGTTCCTTGGAGCCCTCCCTGACATGTCTGCATTTCTACGTTTCCTGGTGTGCCTTCAGTTCTTAAAAAAGTGGCCGTGGGAGCAGTGTGGTTCTGTGTTGCCCCTGCCAGGGGCAGTTTGTTTGCTGTGGTTACACTTGCTATATTTCCATTGCCTGTGGGTCAGACTTCTGTTCTTAAGTGAATATTCAAGTATTTGAGAGCTGTCATGTCATTAAACTTTTTTTGTTTGTTTGTTTGTTCCCAGATGGCAGAACCAGGAGCAATAGTTGGAAGTTGAAAAAAGGCAAATTTAGGCTTGATGTCAGGAAAAAACTTCCAAACAATTAGAGCTATTTAAAAGTAGAATGGGCTGCCTCAGGCAGCAGAAAGAGCTTCTTCATCAGGTTTTGATGTTGTTGTTTGTTTGTTTTTTTTAAACTGGATCTTCCCCATCCTATCCAAGCTGGAAGTGCAGGGGCCATTCATGGACCTGGTACCATTCTGATTGGCAAAGGAGCTTTGACCTGCTCCATTTTTGTTTGTTTGTTTGTTTGTTTTTTAGTGAGGCAATTGGGGTTAAGTGACTTGCCCAAGGTCACACAGCTAGTAAGTGTTAAGTGTCTGAGGCCGGGTTCTAACTCAGGTACTCCTGACTCCAGGGCCAGTGCTCTATCCACTGCGCCACCTAGCTGGCCCGACCTGCTCCATTTTTAACCTTCGCTGGTTTGTCTTTCATCAGTCAAACTGGTGTCCCTCTTGCTCCTGGGGGTTCACTATATAAATACCAAATTTCAGTGGGACACCTGAACAGTTTAACCCATTGTAGCTCAGCATGATTGAACTCAGGAGATGCACTATCATTATCTTCTTCAGTAGCAAGGATTACAGGCATGTACCACCATGCCTGCCCTATCAGAGGTTTCAGTGTAAAAGCTAGGATGATTACTAGTTATAGTAGCAACTCCTTTTTAGAGGTGAATTGGGCTAAATGTTCAAAATGGTCCTTTCCAATTCTAAAATTTTGTAATTCTAGAAGTCTGTGTGGGTGCTTTGATAAGGTTCTCCTGAAGCAGTTTGGAGTTGAAGCTCATTTATGTTATCTGTCTTGGATTGAGTCATCAACCTCAGGGTGGTTTTATAAAATATTAGACCTAGAAGGAACCTCAAAGGTCATAGAGTACAATGACTTCATTGTATAGGAAACTGAGGCCAAAAGAGGAAAAGTGAAGTGTCCAAGGTCATATGGTCAGGAGCCAGAATTAAACTCAGGTACAAGCTGGTATGAGTTCCTTAGGAGGGAGTATATGGGAGGTCAGATGGCTATGGAGGGGGGAATTCCCATCACCCTCTAGTATCCCTTACTTTGTTTGTTTGTTTTCTGCTGGGCGATAGAGGTTAAGTGACTTGCCCAGAATCACACAACTGGTAAGTGTCAAGTGTTTGAGGCCAGATTTGAACTCAGGTATGCCTGAATCCAGGGCCAGTGCTTTATCCACTGCTCCACCTAGCTGCCCCCATATTCCTTACTTTGTGAGAGTCACTCTTTCTTTAGGTTTGTTTGTAAGTAACAACCAACCAGAACAGTGATAATATTTAACAGTATATGTAAATGCTATGTCTGTAATCCCCAGCTTCCTTGGTTCAAGGAGAGGTATCACTTATCACCATCTGTTCTCTGGATCAAGACTGGTTGGCCATCAAAATTAGTCAGAGTTTGGCATCCTTTTAGTGTTATTTTTGCTTTCCCTCTTATAATCACACTCTTCTCTTCAGTGGCTACTCTAGAATCCAACTTAATGATGTCCTTTCTAATGTTTTATTTTTTCACTGCCACTACTGCTCTGAATGAAATTCTCTCATACCCAACTCCTCTAGGGAGGAAGAACACAGATTCCTTCCTTTCCTCCCTCTCCCTTGTTTTCTCAAAGTAACTTGTTATTTTCTTCAGTGATTAAAAAGGATTTGCTTCAAAGTTTGACAGGAGAAACAAATAAAGAGAGGGTAAAATAGATAAGAGGGGTAGAGTTTATATATTACTATATAACAAGGCAGCAATGATGTGTAGTGGATAGAGTGCTGGACTTGGAATAAGGAATATCTAAGTTCAAATCTTGTCCCAGACACTTACTAGCAGTATGATCCTCAGACAAGTCACATAACCTTTCTCTTTCTGAGTTTCCATCTGTAAAATTGGAAGAATACCTTTCACCTAACTTTCAGAGTTATTATGAGGATCAAATGAGATAACATATGTAAAGTGCTTTGAAAACCTTAAAGAGCTAGATAAATGACAGCCATTGTTAATTTTGGTCCTATGTATCAAGTACAGGGAAAATAGTCTTTCCTTTCCCTTAGCTTCTTTTCCCTTCCTAACTGACCTCTTTCTGCCAGCCCACCCTTGACATGAGCTCTATTCTAGTTCTCTGGCTGGTAGTTGTGAGAAATAAGACTGCTTAATTCATCACACTTCAGAAAGCCTTTCGCCTTGGTCACTAATTCTTGAACTCTGACCAGTGGGGTCTTTCTCATATGGTTCATCATTCTGGGTCTACCAGCTTTGGATCTGGAGTCCTTTCTGTTCTCTGAACAGCTAAGACTAAGACAATGAAGCTTAGCCTCTACCATTCACCTCCTTGAGCATGTCCATCCCCATTCTGCTCCCAGCATTTGCTTACCTCCCAGACCGATCTCTTTTCATTCTGATAAGGTGCATTATTCTGACTGATTCCAATCACTCTTTTCTTTTCATGAGCTGAGTTGACAGATCCCCCTTAGTACCACTAGCCACTGAATGCTCTTTTAGGCCAAGTTCAACTCATTTCTTAGAGACAGCTTATGAATGCCAACTTATAAAATATGTAAAATAATCAAACATCCCCCCAAACAAATACTTGACCATATTTGAGACATGTAGATACCTTGTGCCCAACATGCAATGTTAGAGAAATGATAATATATCACTATACCCCCTGTGTATGCCCCTTTATCCATGCTTTGTAATAAGGCAGGCTCAAATCAGTGTAACAGGAAGCTGTACCCACACCCAGGAGAAGTATGTGAGATTTTCTGTAGAAGAAACATGAATTGGGTATGGTGGAATGTACCTGTAATCCCTGTTACTGGGGAGGCTGAGGCTGGTGAATTTCTTGAACTCAGGACTTTCTGAAATGCAGTGGGTTGAACACTAAGGTCTCCACACTAAGTTCAGCATTAATATGGCCACCAGAATGCCTGAGGATGGGCAGACTGGCCCAAGTTAGAAATAGAGCAGGTCAAAGCTTCTATGTTAATCCTTTCCTGTTCTAAAAGGGTATGAGTAGTTTCTGTACTTCAGCCTGAGCTAGATGAGGAAAGCTGATCTTGAAAAAAAAGAACATGTGAATATAAATTACCCCAATTTCTAGGACACTAGCCTCATGTTCAACTATGAGCTGCTTTATGATGACATAAGCATTTCTTCACCATCATTTTAGTTGAAAAAAATATTCAGAGCTGTTTCTGTACGGCTATAAAATTTGACTCTGCTCTGTTCCTATTCTGAAATATTCAGTTCTGCATGTTCAAAAGTCAATGGTGAGAATATCTACTCTGGTCTCAATCATTCTTTTTCTAGTCTGGGTATTTCTCCATCCCAATTACATATCTATGCAGAACATTTCCCGCTTTAATTCCCATGAAAATTCTTACAGGCCACTACTAGGTTGAAAAGGCACAGGAAAGTTTCTCCCTAGTGACTCTGCAGTTTTTGTTTCACTTTTTCTAGTTTCTCTAAATTTTATTGTAGTCATTTAGTTGAGATTAGTCATGGTCAATTCTTTATGAACCCATTTAAGGTATTCTTGGCAAAGAAGTATTTTGGGTTTTGGTTTTGTTTTTGTTTTTTGGAGTGGTTTGTCATTTCCTCTTCCAACTCATGAGCAAACTGAGGAAAACGGGTTAAGTGACTTGCCCAAGTTCATAGTTAATAAGTCTCTGAAGCCAAATTTGAACTCATGTCCTATTGACCCCAGGCTCAGTACAAAGGTAGGGGAGAAACAGTTTTTGTCACATTTTGTCCAAGACATCTGACTAAGCTCTGCCATTTACTACTCTCTCTAACCCTGGGCAAGTCAATTTACCTCTTTGCGTTGCAGTTTTCTTATTTTTTAATTCAAGGAAGTTGGCTTGTATCTCCAAGATCCCTTTTAGCGCTATCATCTTATTGATTTATTAGTTGGAAAAAGAAATCAGGCCTGCTAATCCAGAAAAGAGTTCTGGGGGTTGTATTTTGAAAGACAAATAGTCTTCTTTTTCAATAGTCATTATATATGTGCAATTTCTTATCTATCACCAAGGCAGAGATCTTATACAAATTCTCTCCCTGTTCTCAGGACAACTTGAAATACTAAATGCCTTAGTAACCATTTAAGAGTCAGAAGTCATACATTCAGGGCAGCTAGATGGCGCAGGTTCTGGATTCAGGAGTACCTGAGTTCAAATCCAGCCTCAGACACTTAACACTTAGTAGCTGTGTGACCCTGGGCAAGTCACTGAACCCCAATTTCCTCACCAAAAAACAAAAATAAAAACAAAAAAACAAAAACAAAAACAAGAAGTCATACATTCTCTTCTGGCCTTTAACTCTGTACTTTAGCTATGAATGACCCATGTAGTATTGAGACCAGACAGGATATGGTAAGGGGAATTGGTGTTCTTTTCCAATTTCTTCATTATTGAGTCTTCTCCCTTCTTTTATTCCCTGATGATTCTCCTTCTGTCCCTTAATTCAACCTTTTCACCTTCCCATAGCTGCCTTGATAGCACTGGTTGTCATTACCTAATACTTAAATTTCTATTACAGTCTCCCAGCTGGTTTCTGTTACTTCCATTTCTTTCCTCTTCCTGCATACTGCTTCTATATCTTAAAAAAAAACCTACTTTCATTATGTCATTTCCTTCTCCAAAAATTGACAATTGTCTAATGCTCATTTAGTTAAGTTATAGGATCTCAAGACCTCAGTCATAATCTGGTCCAACCCCTATTTGATCAGAAACCTCTGATATAACCACTCTGAGAAGTAACGATCCCAAATTCACATGGAATCCTTTAGTGATGGAGAGCTTGCTACCTTACAAAATGCACTGTACTTTTTGTACTACCTATTCTCCATGCCTGGAAGGCACTTTTTCCTAACCTTTGATGTTTAAACTCCCTTGTTTCCTTCAAGTCCCACCTTTCTGGGTTCATTCTGAAATATGAAATATGTAACCTTTCTGTATTCCCCCCAGCTTCCAGTAATCTCTCTCCCAGAATTGCTCCATATTTCTTTTCCATATTCTATTTGTATATTCAATACATCACCTCAGACACTTACTAGTTGTGTGAATTTGGACAAGTCACTTAACCCCTATTGCCTTAAACATCCAGGGCCATTTCCACTCATCCTGATTTCTATCTTGCCACTGGACCCAGATAGCTCTGGAGGAGAGAGTGAGGCTGCTGACTTTGCACAGCCCTGCCTCACTTGAATCTGATTCAGTGCAAGTCATGACATTACTTGGATATCATGGTCTTCTTTCAGAATGAAGGGTGAACAACAATAACAACAATGATATTGTCTTCTATTTATGTATATATTGTTTCCCCTATAACAATATAAGATTCTTGATGACATGAATTATTTCATTTTTGTCTTTGTGACATTAGAAGTTAACAAAGTGCCTGGAACAAAGTAGGCACTTAAAAATGTTCACTGATTGATTGATCAATTGATTGACAGTAGTACTTGTTAGCAAGTTGGTCTTTATGGACAATTGAAAGCTGACTTTTTCCAACTTCCAGAGATTGTTCCTAGTTCATCACCTCAAATCTTTCATTTGGAGGCTGAGGAGATAATCAAGGATATGATATAATCTAGAGGTAAGTCAATTCTCTGTGAGAACTAGTAGATGGAAAGAGAGAAAAAGAGGTTCAGGTTGAAGGGAAGTTTGTTAGATATGGAATGGGCATTACAGAGAACACAATGGAAGGAGTGGGCACAAGGGGTCATAGGTGGGTTTGGGTTGAGGGGGATGGGGTGAAAGAACATGAGGGGAGTAGCTGTGTGACCCTGGGCAAGTCACTTAACCGCAATTGTCTCACAAAAAAAAGAAAGAAAAAAAGAACATGAGGGGAGGATAGGGAGCAGTTTTCTACTAACTGACTGCTGCTGAATTATTACATTGATAGAAAGAGAAACAGGAAAAGCTATAGGGGTAGTGATGGCTAGCAGAATAGGAGAGAAGCCCATGGTCTCCCAAGAGGTGTTCCAGACAGAGCTGTTTTATGTGTGTGTTCCTTCATCTGGGAGTCTAGTGGAGAGGGCAGAAGTAATGAAGTATGGGGACAGGCAGTGGGCCCCCTGGCATGAAGAGGGGAGTAGTCAGAGATTTAGCCTGAGTCTAGATTTAGCCTGGGCCTGTGAAGTATAGACAGACCTGCTGTACTCCTTGGAAAAAAGTAGAAAAGAAAAAAACAAAATTAATAACTTATATCTCCATAACATTTTCCTCACCACAACCCTGTGAAATAGGTAGTGCAAGTAATATTGTCTATTTTATGGATGAAGAAACAGAGGCTCTGAGTGGTTAACTGGTTTGCTCTTAGTGACATAGGTGGTATATGTCTGAAGTAGTTTTCAAACCTAAATCTCTTGACACCACGTGCAGCACTCTTTCAACTATGTAACAGGAGAAGTAGAATGAAAATAATTTAGTTGTAAATAGGTAGGTTAGGGCAGTAGAGGGCAGATTTGGGGAAACATCTCATTTTCTTCCATTCAATTATTTACAAACCTTTTGAATTTCAGCACCCTCTGGGGACTTTTCATGACTCTACATTCCATTACATTGCCCTTCTTACTCTCCCTTCCCTAATCCTCTATTCCCTTTCCTTTTATTTTTTTTGTCTTCAGTACTGACTTCGGCCCTAGGCCATCTTGCCAGTCTTCATTGAAGTAGTCAAAGGCTAGAGATGAAAAAGTGGAGCAAAATAAGGTGGATGAAGCCTTTCTTTCCATACCCCACCATCCCCATCAGTGCCGAATGAGCATTTTCAAGGTACCTGAGGGAGCTAGTTACAGTTTAATTTTATTTCTTTTAATTTTATGAGCAGGAACCCCTGGGTTGATCAACATGAAAGAAAATGATAATTTGCAAAGTTTCTCTCCCTCCCTCTGTTCTCTCCCCAGTTGTTTACCCATGGAGAAAGAATTGTTCTTGCAAGGTGTATTTCCCACTCAGCACATCTTCATTTATTAATTTCGAATTATTCATTTATTAACCTCTCTTTATCCTTTAGGGTTTTGTGTTTTGTTTTGTGTGCATTCTTTTGCCACAGCCACATCTGTAGATAGCCTTTTATGGGGTTAGTGGCATTGTGGCTCATCCATTTCAGACAATAATGTCTTACAAGGTGGTGACAATATGTTTGCTTAATATTACTTTACATTTTTGCAGCTATCTCATGAGTTGCCAATCCCTAACTATTGAACATCCTATACATGCAAATGGATGGTTGCTTAACACCTACTCACCTGCCCTAACAACAAGGCTGCTTCTCTCCAATGTCTACCCATATGGCTCTTGGACTATATAGTAATATTTTTTGTGACTTTTACCAAACTGTAAATTCTCTTTTATAATGTTTTTGCAAAATTCTCATTTTCCCCCATTTTCCCTCTGTTGTAGTTATTTGATTTTTAATTTCTTTTGTTCTTTTAAAAATCTTTGTCTTTAGTTATTCTAGGAATTCTCATTGGGCTTTTATCAAATCTGCATTTTTCTCTGAGGTTTTGCTTACAGATGTTTTCTATTCATTTTCTTCTTCTGAGTTTGTGTTGTGATTTTTCCTATTATATTAGCTTTTTATAATCAAGTTCTTTTTTGTTGTTTGTTCATTTTTACCACCTACTTCTTGACTTTGGACTTCATAATAAAGTTAACCTCTGCTCACCTCTGGAGAAGATGACTGGCCTGAGGGTCAACACTTTTATGTCCTTCTGCTGCTTTCATAATACAGTCTAAGGGTCTGTAACTTTTTGGTCTTTCCAATATGATGGGATCCAGGGAGAGGTATGTTCACTGCCCTTCTGATTTGAGTTTTGATCCTTAGACAGGTAGGGCCCCTGATCCATCAAGACAACAATGACTTCTCTCCAGCATGGAACTATGAAACCAAACTCTAATAGGTGACAGAGATATTATCACAGAATTGCTCCATTCTTCCCTGGAACTGGTCATTTTTTCCCTGAAATAGAATTTCCACTACAACAACAAAGCCAATTGGTACTCTAATACTCTACATTTACAACAATGTGGGAGCAAATAACCCCTATGTTAGTCATTCAACTTTTAGTCAGTTCTGATTATTAGGAAGTTTTTTCCTTAAATGAAGTGAAAATCTACCATTATACAAGTTCTGCTCATTAATTCTTCTTTTTTGGTAGTATTTTATTTTCCAATTACATGGAAAGATTGTTTTCAACATTCACTTTTGTAAGATTTTGAACTCCAAATTTTTCTCCCTTCATCCCTTCCTCCCCCTTCCCCAAGACAGCAAGTAATCAGATATATATTACATCTCTATCTCTCTCTCTTTCTCTATCTATACATACATATATGCATATATGTATATACATACAATAATGTTATACATATTTCTGTATTAGTCATGTTGTAAAAGAAGAATCAGAATAAAAGGGGAAAACACAAGAAAGAAACAACAACAACAACAACAACAACAACAAATAAAGTGAAAATAGTATACTTTGATCTGCATTCAGAGTCCATAGTTCTTTCTCTGTATGTGTAGAGCATTTTCTATCGTAAGTCTTTCGGAATTGCCTTGGATCATTATATTGTTGCAAAGAGCTAAGTCTTTCACAGTTGATCATCACACAATATTGTTGCTACTGTGTACAATGTTCTCCTGGTTCTCCTCACTTTACTCAGCATCAGTTCATGTAAGTCTTTCCAGGTTTTTTTTTTCTTCTGAAATCCACCTGCTCATCATTTCTTCCATGTTCATTCATTCTATTTCTTCCCTCTGGGTCCAAGCAAAATGAGTGTCCTCCCTTTCCATGTGACAAGCCTTCTATGTGACAACTTTAAACCAATGAGCTTCCCCTCTCATGACCAAGTTTTCTCATCTTTAGGTTAAATGTCCAGGTTCATTCAACCTCTCTTGGTATGACAATTGTGAGTTCCCTTACCACCTTGGTTTTCCCTTTTTAGATATATTCCAAGTTGAAAAATATCCTTGATAAATTTTGGTATCCAAAACTGAACACAATACTCTAGATGTCACTGGACCATGTTTGCATCAGGGCAGATTACAGTGGGACTCTCACCTTCCTTGTTGTAGATGCTATCTATCAATGGAAGCACCCAAAGATGTTATCAGCTTTCTTGACTCTCATGTGGTTATTGATTTATACTGACCTTACTGTCCACTAAAGCCCCAAGTCTTTTTGTCACGTGAACCACATATCTCACGGTATTGACCCATCTTGTACTTCTGTAGTTTCTGCAGAGACTTCCTTCCCTCTCTCACTCTTCACTCTGTTCCCTGTATGTCCTTCTTTGTTAACATACAATGAACAGCCACAGCTACCACCCACCCTTCTTTTTCCCCCAGTGTTTTTCATTGAATGATTACCATGGTGAAAAAACGTTTACACATTCTACATATGTCCACCAATTATGTCTACATATTCCTCAGCCCATTCACTCCTATCATTCTTCTAGGCCTAGTTAATGCTTTAAGCCCCACTTTCTCCAAGTAAGCTTTCTTTTATTGCTCAAAGTAACTCTGTCAGTTCTTCTCCCTTTGACATCCTAGGAGACTTCCTATCTAAGCCATTCTTTTCATCTTTTTTCTGAACTTTTCATTGGGAATCTCTGTCCATTTTTCTGAACTTTTCATTGGGAATCTCTTCTATTTTTGACCTATGCTATACTTTCCCTGGTACTGTATAGCAAAGCAATTGGAAATAGTAAGCAGAGGGTCAACCTTTTCATCACGAATCCTCCCTCTGATGTGATCATGGGGAAATTTCTTAACCTAACCATGTTAGTGCTCTAGTCAAATCAAAAGACTCGGGGGCAGCTAGATGGCACAGTGGTAAAGTACTGGCCCTGGATTCAGGAGTACCTGAGTTCAAATCTTGCCTCAGATACTTGACACTAGCTGTGTGACCCTGGGCAAGTCACTTAACCCTCATTGCCTTGCGAAAAAAAAAAAAAGACTCATTTATTGTTGTCATTGCATATGTTGTTCTTCTGGTTCTGTTTTCCTTGTTCTGCATTGCTCATTTAAGGCTTTCCATGATTTTTCACCTCCTCGTAGCCTTCATTTATTATGGAGTAATATTCCATTACATTCACATGCCACAATTTAGTCACTTATTCCAGAATTGATGGGCATTCACTTTATCCCTTTAATATTTTGGTAAAAAAATTACTGTTAAGAATATATTGGTATAGGGGGCAACTAGGTGGCTCAGTGGATAAAGCACCGGCCCTGGATTCAGTAGGACCTGAGTTCAAATCTGGCTTCATACACTTGACAATTACTAGGTGTGTGAAGCTGGGCAAGTCACTTAACCCTCATTGCCCCACCAAAAATAAATAAATAAATAATAAGAATATATTGAATACGTGGGACTTTTCTTTCTGTCTCTGACTTTCTTGGGTGAGAAGAGCACAAGAGTGGGAATGCGGAGTCAGTATGAACAGTTTGGTAACTTGTTTCTCTCTTAACTCCCAATTGATTTCCAGAATAGTTGTACTAATTAACAGTTCTAGCAACACTGCAATAGTGTGTGTGTCTTCCCATGGCCCCTCCAAAATTGACCATTTTGCTCAATCTCTTTCTGACTATTTTCTCATCATATAGCCTACATTTTGGTGATCTTCCTCCTCCCTTCCCTCAATCTTGGATTTTGCCCCTGAGTTACCCAGTTCTGTTAGGTGAGAATTCACCTTACCTTTTTTCAGAATTCTACTCCAATTCCTGACTAGTGTTACCATATCTTGCTGTGGGAATGCCACTGCTCTTTTTTTGGAGCTCCTCTACATGTGCTCTCTTCTATCATTAGAATGTAAGCTCCTTGAGAACAGGAACTATTTTGCTTGCTTTTATTTATATTCCCAGAACTTAGCAAAGTGCTTAATCCATAACAAATACTTAATAATGCTCATAATATCATCTAACAAGCTATCATCTGACTGTCAATTTTTATCTTTCATCTGCCTATATCTTTATCAATTTATCTCTATCAGTTTGATGCAATCTTTTTTATTTTATAGATAAGGAAACTAAAGTCCAGAGGAAAGAATAGTATCATAGGCTTTGAAGAAAGAATAGCAAGGGGCAGTTAGGTAGTACAGTGGATAGAGCACTGGCCCTGGAGTTAGGAGGACCTGAGTACAAATCTGGCCTCAGACACTTGACACTTACTAGCTGTGTGACCCTGGGCAAGTCACTTAAACCTCATTGTCCTGCAAAAATAAGCAAAACAAACAAACAAACAAAAAACAAAAACACACAAACAAAAAAAAACAGTTCTAGGGGAAAATGAAGCAAGGATAGCATCTTAAAAATCAGATTACTCCTACCTCCTCATTTTTTTTCAGTGATGAAACTGGGTCCCCAAGAGGGGATGTCATTTCTCTATGGTGATATAGGTAGAAAGGAGCAAAGATGTAATACAGACCTAGATCTTGTGACTTCAAATCTAGAGCTCTTAGCTACTCTATCTCTTAACCATTTCTGAACTCCTACCTCTCTGAATCTCCTGGGCAGATAAATAAAACACCCATGTTGCCATGCCAACATTAATCCTTGACACTTCTTTAATTGCTCAGAATTAAGTATATATTTGTCCAGGCAAAGATGATTCCAATCATAGATTCATAAACATATAGATCTAGAAGGAAACTTAGAGGCCATCTAATTCAACTCTTTCATTTTACAGAGGAAAAAATATAAGCCCACATTATATAGATTTGTATAGTTAACTTCACATGCACATATACATAAACACACACACACACACACACACACACACACACAGAAATATGCAGGGTGTCCCCAAAGTCTTAGTGCAGCCAAATTGAAAAACTACTCTAGGATTTTTGGGACACCCTGCATATATATGCATATAAAATATATATAGGTATACAAATACATATACATGCATGAGTATATATGTACATATTGTATATGCACATCCACATATGTGTGTAATATATAGATGCACAACATGCGCATGTATATACATACACATAAAAGTATATGCATATGTATATAATTGAATAATTGAACAGGATCACATGATCATAAGTTGTTAACAGAAAGGGACCTTATAAGTCATCTAATCCAACTCACCCCCCCCCCTCATTTGCTAGATAAAAAAATCTAAAAGTCCTTCAGTCTACATGGTAGGTACCTATATCAATAAAGAGCTAATAAATCTTATTGCTAATTTCTAGACTGGACAAATGCTTTATGGGGAACTCCTGGTGAGGAAACTCCTTTTGCCAATGGAAGTTGTCACATGTTCTGCAATTTGTAGTCTTAGAGAATTGCCAGAAGCACTGAGTAGTTAAATGACTTGCCCATGGTGGCTCTGGCAGTATGTGTGAGAGATGGGATTTGAACCCAGGCATTTTTTATAATGAGATCCATTCTCTGTCCATTATGCCACACTGTTCACCTAATGGGGAATCAGGATTGTAAGTAATGTAGCTATAGTATTTGAACATTTACAAAGCACTTCCCCCTCTGGAAAACACTGTGAGGTAGGTGATGCAATCATCATTACCCTAATTTTCTACATCACGCAAATGATCATTAAAAGGTTAAGTGATTTATCCAGTGTCTGTTTGATATTGGATATCAGAGCTAAGATTTGTCCCCACACCTCCTGACTCTAATTCCAGTACTGCTGCCCTCCTTTCTTACCATTCATAGTAATAACAATGTAAAGCCCTATGCATATAGGGTTTTACATTTTATAAAGCATTGCTGAGAAAATTCTCCCATGTTTTGCTGATAAAATGAAGGAAATGACAGATCACAGGCTCATCATGCTTAGAGCTGAAAGAAACCTTTGACAACATCAAGTTCCTCCCTATTATATTATAGATGAAGACAACTAGGGACAAAGACCTTGCTCTTTCTAATGTGGTCTAAAGCTCTGAAACTGAAATTTCTTGCTTGTCTGATCTAGGATAAAAGGCAACTATTGTTACTTGTGTTCCTAGTGTACCTTTCTATGTTCCATTTCCCCCTTCTCTTTTGTTAGATTATAAACTCCTGAACATGCCAGGATCTTTAAGTCTTGTTAGTCAATTCAATTCAATATATTTCAATCAAGTGTTTGTTATGTGTCAATCATGTTCCCATCCCTGGGGATACAAAGAAAGAAACATAAAAATCCCTACCCTCAGGGAGCTAACATTTTACTGGGGCAAAGCAAAATCTACAATAAACCCAAGTAAGCAAAATCATAGAAGCTAGTACTTACATAGAGCTTTCAAGTGTACAAAACATTTTATTTATGTTACAGGATATACACAAAATTAAAAAATAATTTTTGGAGGGGGAATGAACAATCAGAGCAGGGTGTTATAGTGAAGAAATGGATTGTGTACAACATGGCATCCAAGTAGAGCGGAGCTTCCCTGTGTGTATGCTTTGTAAGTGCAGGCTAAATGGCTCATGAGGACTAAGGGCCCCCATTCATGTATTGATTCTCTCTTTAGAAATTAAAACCAAATTTCCACCACCATCATCACCACCTGAGGCTATGAAAATGTTAAGAATAAGAAGGGAATAAGGTAGAAGTGCTCAGTGTGTCTTCCCAGAAAAGCTCTCGATCCATAAATACGTCCACTGTAATGCAGGACAAAACATAATGTATAAAAGATTGAATAGAAGATATATTATGCTATTGCATAGCAATCCTGTCTGCAGGAATTTATTGCTTCGATATATTCCCCATTAAAAGAGGTTCTGCTAGCTGAGAGAGAAGTTCAATTCATCTTATATCTGTTGAAAACCATCAATATTATGGTTTACCCATTTAAACTGGAAATGGGACCAAATATTTGGGCTATTTATAATAAAAATATGAAAATCATGGTTGTGTTGTTCATCTGCTCACTTGTCCTGGTTAATCTGAAATCATTTTTACAAAGGTCTCTGAGGTTTTCTCTTATGGAGGCTTTGGTAAGCAGAGAGGCAAGGATGAAGAAGAGACAAAATGAAACTCAAGGGACTCTCCAAATGGCTGGACACAACTGCCCTAATGAGCAGGTACCTTAGAGAAGGGAGATGAGCTGAGTGCAGCCCAAAGGGCAAGGCAGGAGCTATGACAAGGCACTATTGTTCCTTTGAGTTCCTTGAGTTACTGTATTATGAAGGCTTTAGTGTGCTTCTAAGATGAGGTTTTACACAGAGTGGTTTCAGTAGTAATAAATTTCCCTGGCCCTGAAGCTTTTGGAGGCTTTCCTTTTCAGTGCTTCTGTGTCAAGGTTGAGTATCAAGGCCAGCAATGCTGTTAAACAGGAATGCATGCTTAAGAAAAGAGAGAATTCAGATCAATTAAAATTCAACTGACATTTACTAATCACCTACTAGGTGATCATGGGCGATTAGAACATAAAAATGGCATCATTCCTCTCTATAAGGAGCTTATCTTCTAGTATCAGTTTGAGAGAAGTAATAACAATTACAATTGAACAATCTCTTTGCTTTATGGAATTTATATTTTAGTAGGAAAAGGGATAAAATGATAATAAATACAACTAGCATGTACATAGTCCTTTAAGTTTCCCAAACATTTTTACATATATTGTCTCATTTGATCCTTGCAACAATCCTGTGAAGTAGATGTCATTACCACCCCATTTTACAGAGGAGGAAACTGAAGCACAGAGAGGCTATGAGACAGTAAGTGATGTAAGACTTTCTAAAAATGTAACAGGTAAACGGTAATCTTCCTATCCATAGGAAGATGGGGAGATGTTAAGAGTATCTTGTCAGAAGATGAGTGTGAGACTTTGAAGACTTCACAAAGTTTAGTTGTTTTCCCATAAACCTGCCATTCCTGTTAACAGCCCTCATTCTAGATTTCTGTTAATGGCACCAATGACCTTCCAATCATCCATTATCCAAACCTTGGAAGCTCTGTTCTTTCTTCTCCTTCACATCACACACCAGCCAACAGCTAGGTTATAGTAACTGTAATAGTTCTCCCATCCATCCCTTGCTACCTTAGTAGCTACCTACTTGCTATCTACTCATTGATTCTTCTCTGGACTATTAGAATGGGTTCCTAACTGGTCTCTATGCATCTAGCTTCTTTCCTCTGCCATTCATCCTTCACATAATGCCTGAAGTTACCTTGCTAGTCCATAATTCCACTGATCCATGCTTTTCCTTTGCTCCAAAAATCCCAGTATGGCTCCTCATTCATTATTTATAAGAAAAAAAGCCAACTTCTTATCCTAATTTTTAAAGCTATTATTTACCGATTCTGCCAACTGCAAAGGAGCTCTTTCACTAATTTCCTTGTATTTAACTAATCTCTATTTTCATTATATGTAATATTTTATTATATGATATATATAATATTTTATTACATATATCAGTATTGATATTATATATAATAAAATACAAATCATTACATATAGATAATTATATTTAATATCAACTTATCTATCCATGTATATATACCTATTGGTACATTTATATCTATATAAATATTGATATAGATATTATAAACAAATTTTTTCACAAACTTATATATATGTATATATATATGTATATATACATATATGTAGTACCTTTGATGAAATACAAGCTCCTTGAGAGCAGCAATCATTTCTTTTTTTCCCCCTTGTATTCCTATTGCCACCACAGTGCCTAGTCAATGCTTCCTAAGAGTTTGTTGATTGATTAGAAATAGATAAGCTACATACAAAGTAAATAGAAATGATTTGGCAGGGGGAGGGAGAGAAACTAGCAGATGGGTATCCAAGAAAGTATTTATGTAGCAGGTGGTGATTGGGCTGAACTTTGAAGAAGGCTAGGGATTCTAAGAGGCAGAGGTGAGATGGTATATTCAAGACACAGGGGATACAGTCTGTGCTTTGGAGAAAGTAGTAAGATAGGATTCTAGGATAGTAGGATTTAGCACTAGAAAGGACCTTGAAATTCATCTAGTCCAAACTTTCCATTAAGTACCATGGTGTATGTGTCATATCCCTTTAATACTGAAATTCATGAGGTCTTGACAGTATCTTATTTGAATTTTGGATGTCCCTCAGGTGCAGTGCAATGTGCCCTACATCCAGTAGGTGCTTAATAAATACTTGTTAAACTGAATCTTCTTTTTTTTTTCCTAGATTTTTACTAAGAATTGAGGTCTCCTGGGTTTTATCAATGTTGGATCTTTCTACCAATGATTGTCTTTCAGTGGGAATCATTGATACTTATCAATGCCTCAAGGTTGGCAATGGGATGAAATTTTTACTCTTTTGAGAGATTGAAAACTGAGAACCCATCAGAAAAAAAAATATACACACCCAGGCCATGCAAAGTAAAGCAGGGAATAAAGTCCTACGTCTTATGCCTTCAGTCTAGTAGGCAGCAGGTGCCAGGTGGCAGTTGGGATATGCCAACAACTGATGTAGTTGGGACAAACTATGGTCACTGTTAGCATCATTAAGAAGTATTAACTGACTATTCGATCAAGTTTATAGGATCATACAGTCCTAGACTTGGACATGATTTCATAAATAGTGAAATCCAATAACTTCATTGTCAAGTTAATGCCAACAGGCATTTGTTAAACATTTACTATAGTCCTGGCATCCCAGTAAGAACTGGGAATACTAATACAAGGAGAAATATAGTCTTGCCCTCAGGGAGCTTACTGGAAATTCCAGAGAGGAAGCAAGACATAACTTGACTGTGATCTTTCCTTGAAATAAAAATTATGGGAGGAACCAGCCAATGTAGCCTTCCCATACCATGTTCTGGGCAAAAATATTTTGACAATCAATCAAGTTGCCTATAAAATTAGTTTAATCCCAGTCTTGAGCTAGTTTATTGCACCTAGTAAGGGTTAGATAAATATTTGCTGGACTGAATTATTTCCCTATTCATTGGACTCTAAGGTCAAAGACCACAAGACCCTTCAAAAATTTCTCAAGTTAAAATTAGAAGAGAGGCAGAAAGTGGGGAAACAATTTTTACAGCAAGTATTTCTGATAAAGGCTTCATTTCTAAAATATATAGGCAACTAAATCAAATTTATAAGAATGCAAGTCATTCCCAAATTGAGAAATGGTCAAAGGACATGAACCGGCAGTTTTTAGGTGAAAAAGCAGTTATTTATTGTCATATGAAAAATGCTCTAAATCACTATTGATCAGAGAAATGCAAATTAAAACAACTCTAAGATACCACCTCACACCTATCAGATTGGCTAATATGACAAAAAAGGAAAATAATAAATATTGGAGAATCTGTGGAAAAATTGGCACCCTAATGCATTGTTGGTGAAGCTGTGAACTGATCCAACTATACTGGAGCGCAATTTGGAATTATGCCCAAAAGGCTATGGGACTGCACATACCCTTTGACCAGTAATATCACTACTAGGTCTGTATCCCAAAGAGATCAAAGAAGAGGGAAAAGGACCCACACATACAGAAATATTTATAGCAGCTCTCTTTGTGGTGGCAAAGAATTGGAAATTGAGGGAATGCCCATCAATTGGGAAATGGCTAAACAAGTTGTGGTGAATGTAATGTAATACTATTGTGCTGTAAGAAAAGATGAGTAGGAGGATTTCAGAGAAATCTGAAAGGACTTACATGAACTGATGCTGTGTGAGGTGAGCAGAACCAGAAGAACACTGTATACAGCAACAGCAACACTGTGTGATGATCAACTGTGATAGACTTGTATAAGGGACTAAAATTCTAGCTATGCTGTATAAAATCTACTAAAATCTAATGAGTAGTCACCTTAAATTAGAAGCTTTAGCAAGAGTTTAGACTTGTAAATATTTATTAAAGAGCATAAAAATTTGGTGAGGGGAGAGAGAAAGGTAAAAAAATATAACTATTTCTAAGAGACCCCAGCATCTGACCTGCCATATCAAGGTCAGGAACCCAGGAGACCCAACGCTTCCTTCCTCCTCCCAGAAGCCTCCTCTCCAACAGGAAACAGGGCTGTCCACACACACACACACAGCTCCAAGCTAATTGGCTGGTAGCTCAGATTGACACAACTAACAGGTGGTAATTTCTAGATGGTAAAGTCACATGGTTTCTCTTCACATACCTTCTCCTCATGGCAGAGTTTCCCTACAGTATTTCTCTAGCAGGGGGTACATTTCCAATTCTCACACTTGGCTCTTCTCAGCAGTGCAATGATTGAAAACAATTTCAAAGAACTCCTGATAGAAAATGTTTTCCACATCCAGAAAAAAGAACTGTGGATTCTGAATGCAGATTGAACCATACTGTTACTACTTTTTGGCTGTGTTTTTTTTCTTTCTTTTTTGAGATTTTCCCCTTGTGTTCTGATTCTTCTTTCACAACATGACTAATGCAGAAATATGGTTTTTTTTCTTTTTTTCTTTTTTGTTTTTTGGTGAGGCAATGGGGGTTAAGTGACTTGCTCAGGGTCACACAGCTAGTAAGTGGCAAGTTGTCAAGTCTCTGAGGCCGGATTTGAACTCAGGTCCTCCTGAATCCAGGGCCAGTGCTTTATCCACTGTACCACCTAGCTGCACCCAGAAATATGTTTAATGTGATTGTACATATATAACTTATATCATTATGCTTTCTGGCTTGGAGAGGGGGGAGGAAAGGTAGGGTAGGAGAAAAATTTGGAACTAAAAATCCTATGTAAACAAATATTGAAAATTATCTTTACATGTAACTGGAAAATAATAAAATATTTTTATGATTAAAAAAATTTTCTCAAGTCATTTCACCCATGACACCTTCCACATCTTCTTTTGTTTGTTTTTTGGGGGTTTTTTTGTGAGGCAATTGGGGTTAAGTGACTTGCCCAGGGTCACACAGCTAGTAAGTGTTAAGTGTCTGAGGCTGGATTTGAACTCAGGTCCTCCTGAATCCAGGGCCAGTGCTCTATCCACTGCACCACCTAGCTGCCCCACCACATCTTTTTTTAAAGACTAGACAGACTCCCCTTCACTCGCCTAACACCATGGTTCATTGTTCAGAGAATCCTGCCTCACACGGGATGTGAAGACCCATAACCTACCCTCTTCCTTCAGAAGTTAAACACAATCCCTGTATTTTATAAATGAAGAAAATACAGTTTAGAAAGATGAAGTAACTTCACCAAGGTCACTCTAATAAGAATCCAAAGTGAGATCTGAACACAGGTCTTCCTAATTCCAAATCTAACACACTATCCCCTATGATGTAATGTTCCTCCACCATTCTCTACCTCTTAATTTTTTTGTTTGCATAGCTGTAATACTTTTACCGTCATTATATGACACTCTGAGGCTTTCCTCTCTTTGGGAGTTATAGTCCCTTCCCCAACCCTCCCTCCTTCCCAGTGTGAAAAAATAGAAAAAACCCCGAGATATCAGTAAAGGCCTTAAAGGAAATGAGAATATCCAGGCTCTCTTGGCCCATCATTTTGTCATTCATGTGACAGAAAAAGACTGGTTCATTAATTTCATAGGGCTGAAATGGACACATTCAGCCCCAACAGCTGACTTCTGGCTTTAGGTTATGTCCTGGGTACCCAGGTCCCTGAAGGCTGTCAGTGAGACAGCATAGAAGGGAACAAGGAATTCTGACAAATTCTTTCTGACTCTGAAGGTACAAATGCTCACTGAAACTCTTCTTGTGGTTGCAAACAATGCTAGGAAGCAAATATAATAACAATGCAATAGGCTGCAGGTTTTTTTTTTTCTTAAAAACCAGTCATAGGATTTCCTTTCCGTGAATGCTTTCTGGGACATCTCTCTTAGTTGAGGTCCCTGCCAGGTTTTTCTGTCCTCTAGCATCCACATGAAGACCACTTCAGTATTTCCCATTGTTGTACTGCATAATGAATGGGTGGCCCCATTTTTGCCCATATCAGTATTCAAGATGAGACAGGGAGGGGATGTCTGTCTCTTAGCTATATTGTGGGACCAATGTTTTGCTGCTCCTACACACTCCATCTTACTGTATAGGAAACAGTGCTTTTGTTTTTAAAGAAGTCAAAGGGAATTTGATTATTTGAAGAACAATATCTACTGCCCTCTGGCATTCTGAACCTGTTCCTCCCTTGTGGATGGAAATGAACTAGAAACTCCTTAAGACTCCAAGTTGTACATTTTCTCTCCCTAAACTGGTTATCAGCACTTTCAAGGCAGTCAGAGATTAAGTACTTACTGGCTTTCTCTTCTGTTAACTTCCCTTGAGAAAGCTCACAATGGAGTTCAGTTCCCAAGCTTTGTCCAACCAGGGGTAGCAAAGTAACTGATGAAGGTGGAGATGCAGGAAGGGAAGATGAATAGACTTGCTCAGTTTGGCAGCAGGGGCTTAACTGTAGGGAAAACTAGGGGACCAAGAGGTGTCTTACTGGGGACTTCAGGGCTAGCTTATCAACCTTTCAGCTTTTTTCAGGGTATTAATGCATATGTATGTATGTGCAAAATGGTATCTCTCTTTTTTCTTTCTTTCTTTCTTTCTTTCTTTCTTTCTTTCTTTCTTTCTTTCTTTCTTTCTTTCTTTCTTTCTTTCTTTCTTTCTTTCTTTCTTTCTTTCTTTCTTTCTTTCTTTCTTTCTTTCTTTCTTCCTTCCTTCCTTCCTTCCTTCCTTCCTTCCCTTCCTTCCTTCCTTCCTTCCTTCCTTCCTTTCTTTCTTTCTTTCTTTCTTTCTTTCTTTCTTTTTTCTTCTCTCTCTCTCTCTCTCTCTCTCTCTCTCTCTCTCTCTCTCTCTCTCTCTCTCTCTCTCTCTCTCTCTCTCTCTCTTTCTCCATATGTGTAGATATGTTGGTGAAGATATGGTCCTTTAAGACTTTCACAATGCAGAGCTCTGATTAAAGCTTTGTAACTCACCATGGCCTGGGATTGGGGGGTTTTGGGAATTGTTCAGGGAGGGACTAGAAAGACAACCCAAATCTCTACTAGCAAGGCAGTCATCAAAGCTGCTCCCCAGTATCCTATGTGGCCTGGAATTGGGGAGAGGCTGTTTGCTTCTGCCCCAGAAGAGAAACTTCATAGCAATAGAACCCTTAGAAGGTGATTGTCTATATGCAACAGGGGTGTTCAAGGAAAGAAATATGGTGTGGAAGAAGATAAGGCACAGGTCAGGAAACATACCATGTATGCGCCTGTTTCCAATACCTAGGCCCTAGGCCAAAGCCCCAGTTGCCACAGGGAAGTTGTGCTTATAGATTTCAGGATGATACCTGTGCTTCATGGCAGGATAGTCTCCATGCTGAACAACCTTACTTATATTTCTCCTGGCCTTCCACAAATGTTATTCTCTGATCTCATCCATGCTTTTCACTTTGTTCTCGATCTTGATCTAAATTCTATTTGTGTTTTTATAATTAATTTTCTTCCAATCATCAGAAATCAACATTCTCTGTTTCCCCTCACTTGGTCTTTTCATCAGGAATGTTTGGAAGGTCTCTATTTCTCCCCTCCCTTCCCCCATAGGATTATACTTAGTTTTACCCGGTAAGTTATTCTTAGTTGCAATTCTGTATTCTTTCTATATCCTTTCTCTTCTGGAATAATTTATTCCAAGTTCTCTATTCCTCTATAGTGGTAGCTTCTAAGTCATGTGTTTTCCTGACTGTGTGGTTCCTTAGTATATGAATTCTTTCTTTCTGATTTTTTTCAGTACTTTTTTTTTTCAATCGGGAAGCTTTGAACTTTGACTATAATGTCCCCAGAAGTTTTTATTTTTGAGTTTGTTTCAGGAAGTGACAAGTGGATTTTTCCTCCTGGACCCCTGCACTTTACCCTTTGGTTCTAAGAGATCTGGACATTTTTGTTACTTATTTTTAAATAATAATAAACATTTTTATTTAAAGTTTTGAGTTGCAAATTCTATCTCTCTTTTCCTCCCTCCTCTGCCCCTACCCTAAAGTGACAAACATTTAGATATGGGTTATACATGTGCAATTATGTAAAACATTACCATATTAGTCATTTTGTATAAGAAAACTTGAATAAAAGAAAAAAAGTGAAAAATAGCATCCTTCAGTCTGTGTTCAATCAATATCAGTTCTTTCTTTGGAGGTGGATAGTATGCTTTATCATTTGTGCTTTGGGATTGTCTTGGATCATTGAACTGCTGAGAATAATTAAGTCATTCACAGTTCTTCATCAAACAATGTTGCTGTCACTGTATACAACATTCTCCTGGTTCTGCTCACTTCACTATACATCAGTTCATATAAGTCTTTCCAGGCCTTTCTGAAATCCTGCTTGTCATTTCTTATAGAACAATAATATTCCATCACAATCATATACCACAGCTTGTTTAGCCATTCCCCAGTTGATGGGCATTCCTTTCATTTCCAATTCTTGGCCAGCACAAAAAGAGCTGCTATAAATATTTTTGTACAAATAGGTCTTTTTTTTCTCTCTTTTTTTTTTGGTTGTCTTTGGGATGTAAACCTAGCAGTGGTATTTTTTGATCAAAGGCAATGCACAGTTTTATAGTCGTTTAGGCATAATTCCAAATTGCTCTCCAGAATGGTTGGATCAGTTCACAACTCCACCAACAGTGAATTAGCATCCCAGTTTTCCCACATTCCCCCCAATAGCTAATATTTTCCTATTTTGGTTATATTTGCCACTCTGATAGGTGTGAGGTGGTACCTCAGAGTTGTTTTAATTTGCATTTCTCTGATCAATGACACTTTGATTTTTGAGGTTTTTTGAAATATGATATCTAGGTTCTTATTTTTTCAGAACTTTGAGGTAGTCAAATGATTCTTATTTATTTTTTAAAATAAAGTTATTGGGGGCAGCTAGGTGGCACAGTGGATAGAGCACCGGCCCTGCAGTCAGGAGTACCTGAGTTCAAATCCAGCCTCAGATGCTTAACACTTACTAGCTGTATGACCCTGGATAAGTCACTTAACCCCAATTGCCTCACTAAAATTAATTAAAAAATAATAATTTTTTTAACATTCATTTTTTAAAAATTGAGTTCTTAATTTTCCCTCCCTCCCCCATTCATTGAGAAGATAAGAAATGTAATATCAATTATACATGTAATATAATGGAAAACATTTCATATTGCCCATGTTGCAAAAAAGCAAGAAGAATAAAGAGGGTGAAAAAGTCATGCTTCTATCTGCACTCAGACTTCATCAATTCCCTTCATTATGAGTTCTTTAGAATTGTCACAGGTCATTGTAATGATCAGAGTGGCTAAGTCTTTCACAGTTGATCATTGTTACAATATTTCTGATACTGTGTACAATGTTCTTCTGGTCCTGCTCACTTCACTTTGCATTAATTCGTATATGTCTTGCCAGGTTTTTCTGAAACCATCCTTCTTATCATTTGTTCTTTATTTTTGTTGTTGTTTTTATAGCACAATAGTATTCTATCACAATCATACATCACAACTAGTTCAACCATTCCTCAATTGACTGGAATCCCCTCAATCTTTAATTCTTTGACACTACAAAAAGAGCTGTTATAAATATTTCTGTACACATAGATTCTTTTCCTTTTCCTTTTCCTTTAAACTATTTGGGATACAGACCTAGTAGTGGTATTGCTGGAATAAAAGGTATGCAGAGTTTTATACCTTTGAGCATAGTTCCAAATTATCCTCCAGAATGGTTGGATCAATTCACAACTCCACCAACAGTGCATTAATGTCCAAAATTGTCCATATCCCCCCAACATTTGTCATTTTGTTTTTGTCATGCTACCTGATCTGATATGTGTGAGGTGGTACCTCAGAGTCATTTTAATTTGCATTTTTCTAATCAATGGTGATGGAGAGCATTTTATATGACTATAAATAGCTTTGATTTCTTCTTCTAAATACTGCCTTTTGAAAACTTCATATCTTTGACTACTTGTCAATCATGGATTCGCTCATATTTTTTATAAATTTGGTTCAATTCCTTATTTATTTGAGAGATGAAACCTTTATCAGTGAAACTTGCTATAAAATTTCCCTCCCAGTTTTCCTTAGTCAAATGATTCCTATTTTTTTTTTGTTTTTAATCTGTTTTCCAGGTCAGTATAATTTTGCTAAAATTATCTTCTATTTTCTTAATCTGTAGACTTTGTTTTAATATATCCGATTGCTTCAAGCAGTCATTATCTTCTATTTAATCCATTCTAATTTTTAGGGAGTTTGTTACTTAGGAAAGTTTTGCACATCTTGTGCCAAACTGTTGCTTTCCTTCTTTCCTATTTCTTTTCCACTAGTTTTCTCCCCATTCTATTGCTCTAATTTCATTTACAAAAGGACTTTTAAAAAAATTCTTTCTAAAACTAATGCTTTGTTTCTTCCAGGAATTCTAGTTGGATTTGTCCCCAGGCTGTGTTTTTCTTTGAGGCATTGCTTATAGATGTTTTGGTCATTCTCTTCTAGGCTTGTATCTTGAAAGTCTGTCACTATAGTAACAGTAGTGTTTTACAGTGGAATTATTTTTGATTGTTCATTCTTCCACCCTACTTCCTACCTTCAGGTTTTATATTAGGACTGGGCTCTGAACACTTCTGGAGGGAATAACTGGGCTGATCTTGCTGTTTCTTTATTGGGGTATTAAGAATTATATTATTCCAAGTTTTCCTAGTAGACATCTCAGTCTGGGAACCAATAAGGTTTCAGTGCTCCCAAAGTTGTCTGACACAGGGTAGAATCTGATCATTGCTCTAGTTTGACCTGAGCTCTTTGAGTTCCTGACCTGTGTTTGGGTCTAAGGAATAGGTCTGTGGGTGTTTTAGTAGATTGCTGTTGGATTCAGTTATATTAGCCAGCTAGATAGCTCTGCTGATTTGGAGGGACAAAACTCAAAGTTCCCCTTTGGTCTGGAATTTCAACCCTGCTTATGCTGCTATAGACTTTAGATGGGGTTAGAGGCTAGACCTGTTTCTGCCCTGTTCCTGGGGTCTGAGCCACATAGATGATGTTGCTTCTGAACTTGCTTCTTTCTCGGTATATAGACTAATGACAAGATTCCTTCTTATCCCAAGAAAGTAACCCCTAGGCACAGGTCCCATTCTCAGTCTACCCTGGATTTGTCATTTGAAACTAGCTAACAAGTGACAGAACTGGCCAGTAACATATGTTCCTTCACTGTGCCCAAGTTTAAGTCTTTGTTGGGATCTGAAACCTATTTCTGGCATAATAACAGCCTCTCCTGGACCTGGAGTGCTCCACAGCACATGCTCTTGAGTAAATCCTTTCCCCAGTATTCTCAGACCTTTTTGTCTGTTTCCCTATATTTACCTGGGCTAGATAAAGGACTTGGTGTGACTTTTCTTGGGTTCCACAATCAGGATACAGTCTGGTGCATTTTCCCAATCAGTTTGGAGATGGTTTTGGTTTTGTTCTTTTTGTTGTTGTTGTTGTTGAGGTTTGTTTTTTGTTTGTTTTGTGGTGAGGGTGGTGGCTGAGAATCTGACTGCTTCTTACCACTCCACCATCATGGCTTTCCACCTTGATAGAAGGCCTGCTTGTATTTCAAGGTCCATATTGCTCCCACCTCCTCTAGGAGGTCCTCCTCTTTCACTGCAGTCCGTTCTATGTTAAAGGCAAACTGTTTTACTTGGTGTTCAACAGAACCGAGCAATCCATTATCAGCTTTGTGCAAGCTGTCCATCTTGTCCTGAATATGCTCCCTTCTCCCCTCTGCCTCTAAGAATATTTAATCTTCTCCATCCAAGACTTGCCTCCAGTCCAACTTTTTACCAGAAGCATTTCCTGATGGCTACAGTTATCAATGCTCCTCTAATTCTCAAATTATTATATACTTATTTGTCTGTTGCACTGTACCTTCCCTATCAGTAGAATGTAATTCTCCTGAGATTAGCTACTATCATTTTTTTTGGCTTTTGTTATCCCAGTATCTAGCAGTGCCTTACTACATATAGTAAATGTTTATATATATATATATATAATTAATATGCATGTGTATGTATATATGTATGTAGATATACACACATACATATATGTATGTGTATGTATATATATCTACACAATACATATTTATGTATACACATATATACATATATATGTTGATATCCATACATGTGTGTATACATATATATATGTGTGTGTGTATAAATTTTTTAATTAAAGTGAATTGCTAAATTTATCCTTGGGCAAGCAAGTAGGGGAAATGTTCCTTTTTCTACTTTTCCACCTCCTACCCCTGAAGGAATACATAGGTAACCTCTCCCACCTAACCTTTCACTTCAGTTATATTCTTTTCAGGGATGCTCATCCACCTTTGGTGTCCACCTGTGACCCAACTCTCACCTATGGTTCCAAGAAGCTTTAGCATGTGTGGTGGCCACACCTTAGGAAAACTCTCCTGGCAGAGGGACTAAACCATGTTGATGGTAGCTTGCTTTAAATTCATTGGTGAGTTAAGGGGATGCTTACCCCAAGCA